>NC_064820.1:212711673-213014703 GCF_024166365.1 Elephas maximus indicus | reverse complement strand
AATGATCTCCAACAGATAGTTACAGATGAGGCAAAATCTGGTATTTTCAGTAAATTTCTCAATCAATCTCCTCAGGGCATTCTGGGTGTCTTGAGTCATGGCATCATCTTCATCCAATATCACTAGTTTAAAGCCTTTCTTAAATATTGTCCTTGTGCTAGCAAAGCTCGGGATTGGTCTCCTAGTGATGTCTATTCCTCGATCGTCTGAAGTATTCAGCTCCAAGACTATGGAACAGAATTCTTTATCTTTGTAGAGCTGTTTAGCACAAGCTAGGTTGGTGGATGTCTTCCCTGTCCCAGGAGGACCATAGAGAAGCAGATGTGGCAGTTGGTCCTCACTGATAAATTTCTGAATGGTACTCAAAATTTCCTGATGAGAAATGAGATTATTTAATGTCTGTGGCCATCGCGGGCTGCTGTTGCTGCTTTAGTGCTGAGGTCCCCATGGTGAGGAGATGGGGGTGACCGAATCTACTAGGATAGTAGCATTCCCCAGGCACCAGCAGAGAGCAGCTGTGATCTGTCCCCAGACCCTCTCACTTAGAGTTCGGGCAAAGGGTAGTCAATATCAAACCCATTACCTGGTAATTTAATGAAAAAGACCGTGTGTTTCCTTGATTTTTGTTTCAAGAGGTCTCGTAGCTACAAGATAAAGAATACTGAATATACCATGGGCTGCCAGAAAAATGAACAAATCTGTTTTGGAAGAAGTACAGCCAGAATGCTCCTTAGAAGCAAGGATGGCGAGGCTTGGTTTCCTATACTTTGCACATATTATCAGGAGGGACCAGTCCCTGTAGAAGGACATCAATCTAGGTAAAGTAGAGGGTAAGTGAAAAAGAGGAAGACCCTCAACGAGATGGATTGACACAGTGGCTGCAACAATGGGCTCAAACATAGCAACAATTGTGAGGATGGTGCAGAACCAGACCTTGTTTCATTCTGTTGTACGTAGGGTCGCTATGAGTTGGAACCAACTCGATGGCACCTAACAACAACAATAACAAAAAAATTTTTTTTACAACATAGCTGCAAATAAGGAAAGGCCAGTTTTCAGGAATTACTTTTTTTTTTATTGCTAATTTAGTAACCATTAAGTACCTTGTCACCATGGAAAGTTGTATTCATTAAGTAAAAAATTATTTAAGCTTCTGTGAAATCTCCAGTCCTTGGGAGTGTTTTTTCTTCTTTTTCTTCATGCACAGAGACTCATGCACCCCTAATTTGCAAATTGTTTATTAAATCATCAAACCAAAACCAAACCTGTTGCCGTTGAGTTGATTTCAACTCATAATGACCCTACAGGACAGAGTAGAACTGCCCCACAGGGTTTCCAAGTTGCAGTTGGGGGATTCCAACTGCCGACATTTTGGTTAGCAGCCAGTAGTTCACCATAGCTCTTAACCACTGTGACATCAGGGCTCCTATTAAATCATAAAAACAGAAAGCCAAACCCATTGCCATTGCCGATTCTGACTCATAGTGACCCTATAGGACAGAGTAGAACTGCCCCATAGGGTTTCCAAGGAGCTGCCAGTGGATTTGAACTGCCAGCGTTCTGGTTAGCAGCTGAGCTCTTAACCACTTCATCACCAGGGTTCCTACTAAATCATAGAGCAATCAAATATTGTGTTATTGTTTTGAGCTAATTCAAAAGTTTTTTTTAAAGCAATTGTAACTAGGCTACTTTGAGCCACTTGTTTTTAGAAACAAAATGATCTCCCTGCATGCTTATAGATTAACTGCTCAAAATAAATCCTGTTTTAATTTCCTTGGGTTTCAATTATTTTTAATAGTTGTCTTAAACACTTCATAAAATCTGTTATTCTCTGGAAATACATATGCAAACAATGAATAAACATATGAAAAGATGTCCACCATCATAGGCATCCAGGAAATGCAAATTAAAATCACAATGAAATACCATTACACATTCACCAGAGTGGATTAAAAAAAAAAAAAACTGACACCAAGTGTTGGTGTGCTACTAGACTGTCATACACTACTGGTGGGGAGTATAAATTGGTGTAAGCACATTAGAAAATTATTTGGCGACTAAAGTTAAACAAGCCCTGGTGGCGCAGTGATTAATAGCTCAGCTGCTAACAAAAAGGTCGGCAGCTTGAATCCACCAGCCGCTCCTAGTAAGCCCTGTGGGGCAGTTCTACTCTGTCCTATAGGGTCGCTATGAGTCACAGTCACCTTAATGGCAATGGTTTCATTTTCATTTTAAAGTTAAACATGCTAAACATATATTTGCTTTCACCCAGAAATTCTGTAGCAGTGATTGGGTAGGGATAAGAAGGATAATTGGGTAGGGATAAGAAGGTAATGTTCTGAGTCGTTGTAACGATCTGTTAAAAATAGTCAAAACTCAAGGAAATTGAAACATGAGATTTCTTCCGAGCAGTTATTTTATATGCCTATAGGGAGACCATTCTGATTAAAAAAAAAAAAAGCAAATGGCTGGAAGTGAGCTAGTTACAATGAGGCTTAAAAGAGAAGGGGGTAAAGAGAATAGAAGATCAACCACTGGCTAATCTTAACATGTTTGATTGAACCCTGCTCTCTCCCTTTTACTGAGATCAACTGATATCAGATTAGGGGGTGGTCTCAGGCCTGGCAGCTAAAAATTTGGCCCTCCACCCACCTGCGGCCATGGTACCTTTTGAAATTTAAATTAAGTAAGCCTAGAGTCTTTTTCCTTAAATCTTGAGGTAATGGTTTTACTATTGACTGCTCTCCAACAGGAAAAAGAGTCAATTAACAACTTCGGGGGGGGCGGGGGAGGAGGGAAGGCCATTAAAGCTATAAAACCAAAAAACCAAACCCGGTGCCATCAAGTCTATTCCGACTCATAGCAACCCTATAGGACAGAGTAGAACCGCCCCATAGAGTTTCCAAGGAGCGCCTGGTGGATTCGAACTGCCGACCTTTTGGTTAGCAGCCATAGCACTTAACCACTACACCACCAGGGTTTCCCATTGAAGCTATAACCCAGTGCTGAGGCAGTATTAATTTTGGGTCAGGAATTTTTAGGTTCGTGGATAAGAAATGTCTCTTGAAATAAAAGTAAAGTATTTTTAATAAGAAAAAATTTATTTCATGAGCCAATAAAATCTACTTTTCACACCAACTGAATGAAGAAATTCAATTCCAACTCAAATCTATTCCACTTCTGTTCTAATTCTGACACCAATTGCTCACGCAGTACTTCTGTTACCAGAGAATAGCTCCGGTCTTGTCTTCGGTGTAGGAAAGAATTCAAACACTGAGACAAATAGTGCCAAGTGAGCAGAGTTTATTAGCTAGCAGAGGGTTAGTAGTGAAAGCACACTTGACTAGGGAGCGTCAAGCAGGCTACTCAGATATAGAGAGAGCCTGAGAGCCCTGATAGTCATTTTCTTAGGGTTTTATACCCTTCTTGTCTCTTATTTCTCCCTGTTAATGTTTAACAGCTAAGTCAGGGACCCCTATCGAGATTACTTCTTCGGTTTAACATTTAATTAGCAAGTTAGGGACCTTGGTACCATTTCTTTGGCTTAAGGTTTACCATTTCCTTGGCTTAATGTTTACCATTTCCTTGACTTAACGTTTAATGACGTAGGGACCATCTTATTGAGGAATGTCACCACCCCCTGCCTCTTCTTCCTCTTGAATGTAACCTCTCCCCCTGCCCTTACATTTTTTCCTCTAATCTTAACCACCACAGCTAGCTCTGATCTCATAAATTAAAGGACACAGTCTTTCAGACTCTAAGTCTGCCCAAGACTTCAGATGACAACTGTAAGCTTAGGGGTCTCTGGGTCCCTGCACGTCTGACCTGCTGGCTACAAACTGGGGGATTTCACACCACCCTCTCAGGATGCCAGCCATAAGCTCAGAAATCCCCAAGGCCCCCCTTCACTTCTGAACTGCTGGCCCCCACTATTTCCTCAGGTTTGATAATTTGCTAGAATGGCTCACAGAATTCGTGGAAAATGCAATACACCTACTACTTCCTTATCAACTATCTTGTTATCTGACATTTTGCAATTATGACAATAGCAAAAAATCTACTTTCCAGCTATTTTGTGCATTGACAACTTACGTACGGCAGTAACAAATGACAAGGTGTGGGGCCAGAATAATGCTGGCCGTGATGGTTAAGGTTGTGTGTCAACTTGTGATTTAGGATTATAATAAGAAATTTGCAAATTGTTCAGGAATCAGACATACCAGAAGAGCTGATCAAACTGGTTTGGTTGTTGGATTGAGCTGGCTAAGGATAAAAGGTCTTTTTAAGTCAAAGATTGATTCTTTGAGGCAAAACACCAGTAGTTTGAGGCAAAACACCAGTAGTTTTAGGCAAAACAGCAGAAATTTTTGGCAAAACATTTTGTGATTAGCATGGGGTTGAGAGAAAAGAGAAATACAGCCCTTAAGAACATAGATATTATTAGTTAAAAGGCCACCAATCCAGAGAGGTTTGTTTATAAAATAACCTATGTATTGATAAATCCCGTTCTCATCAGGATGAAGCAAAATTGTATCCAATAGTGATTTTACTGCTATCTTTCTCCTGGTAAAACGGTATAAATTATATAATTGGCAGACTCAGTTTGATCTTGAGTCAGTCAGCTGTGTCCCCCACTCAAGTGATTTGTGGTGTTTGTCTCTGAATAAAGGATTTTTCCTTTTTCATGCAAATAACTTGTCCTCTATTTTATTCTAGAAGTTTTTTTTTTTTTTTTTAATGGTGTAGCTGGCAGGATTTCGGAACCAGCTTCTTCTACAAAACCCCAAAGAGACCTGGACGGCAAAAGATGCTGAAGCTGTCAACTAATAGGTTCTTGTCAAGCAGACTAGCAAATTGAAGTCAGCCAGACACAAGGTGACCTAAGGCTGCCAGCATTCTGAACCAGGGCAGATGTACTCTTTTTATAGGGAGTAACATACTTTCGCATGAACAGTGAGGGGAGGATCTTCAGCCTTGTGACATGTGTGCAGTCAGCATAATTTTAGTGAATGAGTTTTTGCGCACGGCTCTAAAATACGGTGCACAGCCCCTGAAAAATGGTGATGGCTTGCTACTGCCAACCTGGAAGGTCACATGTGGGTAGATTAGCAGTCAGTGCGCCTCTTGCCAGGGGAGGAGACGAATCCTGGAGATCGGGCAAATCAGGTGAAGTGCTGTTAAATTTGTAACAAAAATGTAGCAAGAGTAGACTTTTCTGAAAAACAACTATTATGGGATAGTTAATAACCCTTTCATGACTGCCTGCTTCAACGCCACTACGCTACTGGTCTGTTGAACCCTGTTTCACGCATCCATTTGGGAAGTTCTGGCATGGTTAAGTGGTCTCAGAAAAAGAGCCTTTGTTTTTTATAACCGAAAGTAATAGAAAGAGTAGAAGAATAATTCTTGTTCGGATTTCTTTGTGGGTTTTTTTCCCCCCTTTGGTTGAAATTGGTTCATTTGCTACTCAGATGACTTGCAGACGAAAGAATCCTTAAGGTGTCCATGTCTCTAAACTCAGAGTTAAGCTAAGGGCATTATCTAGTGGCCTTTTTGAGAACTGCAGTCTGATAAAATTTAAGTGGAGATCACGGGGAAATACTGGTAGCAAGCTGAAAGCCCCCCTCCCAGACTCCTGCGAGCTTATATGCTTCATAATTTTGGCCCTGCTACCATAAAAAAAAAAAAGTTCAGTTTTACCATTCAGTACTTTTTTTTTTACCATTCAGTACTTAGAACAATGGCATGAAATTACGAAGGACTGAGAGGTGGAGCCATGGCCCGGTGGAGGAGCTTTGAATTACACAGTTTGTAAAAATACAAATTGGTATGAACATAGACAGTCAGCCTCAATAGGAAATATTTTTAATTGGTATTTTGAGACTTCTCACTGACCACATAATGCTAAATTTGCCTCTATCTATATAAGAGAAAATTTCTAAATAAGCTCAGCAATTTCAGGAAATACAGAAGGGACAACGTCCCCTTTATCAATCAAAAGGAAGGAGTGAGGTAGTTGCTTCTTGTTTTCCAGATTTATCTTCTTCAAATCACAATCTTTTGTTCAAATTATCTTTTTCCAATGTAGAATCTTTAGACGCAAGTTCTGCTGCCCCTATTACTACAATGCCATTAGTGGCTAGAAAACCTAGGGTGGGAGGTGGGCACCCGGAAGTCACCTGTTACGGATTGAATTGTGTCCCCCTAAAATGTGTGTCAACTTGGCTAGGCCATGATTCCCAGTAGTGTGTGGTTGTCCTCCATTTTGTAATCTTGTTACCGCAAATCGCGGGTTCAAGCTGCCTGTCACAAAGCTAATACTGAGATAGGAGGAGGTAAGCAGTAAGAGGGCTTTACTGAATACCGGTGTTCAAGAGACAGAGGGGGTTAAATTTCTCCCAAATTCTGTCTACCCTAAAGGGTTGATGGGAGGGTTTTATATGGGGGAGATCAGGGTTATCTAATGTTTTGAGCACATAGTCCACAGATGGTCTTATATGTCACAAAACAACTACAAAAAACTCTTTATTAAACTAAAGATATGCATATCAGGTATCCGGACTCTAATCAGTATGTTTGTAACAGGCTGAAAAACTCACATAAAACTCTCTCGGCTAGTGGAACTGTTTTGCCAAGTCCACTGTGGCTGAGATAGGGAGCAAGAAAGAAAGTTGCAGATTAAAAATGCCAGAGAGCTTTCCTATCGGTTTTGCAGGCTGAAGGCCATTTCTCAAGAGAACAAAAAAGAAGAAAGACCAAGGCCACAGGAGCTGAGATAGCTCCACACCCCTTTGGAAGAGACTGGTGCAGCTGGTGCAATAAAAAAAATGTTTAGAGATTATTTAGGGCATCCTTATGGCATTAGTCATGTCAAGCTCTCAGTCACCTATTCTGAACAGAGGAAAACGTGTTGTAAGGTATTAGGGTGTTTGTTATGTTTAAGAGTGGAACAGGCTGCTCAGCTATATTTTGAACAGAACCTGCACCATTTTCCAAGGACTAGAGATTAATCACAGCTTATACAGCTATACTAAAACGAATGAGAAAATATATTCTCTCTAATACTAAAACACTAAAGAAAATGCATTTTCGCTACTTCAATCTGATGTAATTATACTATGTGTCGTAAATCCCAACCTCTGTGATGTAAATGAGACAGGATCAGAGGCAGTATGCAATCTACAGGATCGGATTATATTTTGAGCCAATCTTTTATGAGATGTAAAAGACAGAAGCAAGGAGAGAGAAGAGGGACCTCTTACCACCAAGAAACAAGAGCCAGGAGTGGAACATGTCCTTTGGAGAAGGACTGAGAAACTCCTAGACCCAGGGGAAGGTTGATGAGAAGGACCTTCCTTGTCCTTGTCATCAATCTTGTCCAGAGGAAGACAGAGAGAAAGCCTTCCCCTGGAGCTAGCACCATGATTTCAGACTTCTAGCCTCCTAAACTGTGAAAGCATAAACTTCTATTTGCTAAAATCTTCCCACTTGGGTATTTCTTTTATAGCAGCATTAAATAAGACACCTTTTCTCACTGGTCCAAGGGTGAACTTCTTGCCATTGTAAAAGAATTTCCTGACCCCCGAGAATATCTGCAAAAATTTATACATAAGTTTAGAATATTAACTGAAACTTATGAACCAGGTTTGGTAGACCTGTGTAGTTTATTAACTATGTTTCGGGGACCAGGAGATGCCCTTAGGCAGACGGAAGAGGCTAAGTGGAAAGATTCAGAACAATCTGTGTCCATTCCCATTGGAGCATTGGGAAAAGAAATTAGAACAGAAATTAAGGCCTTGGTTAAAAGTCTGACTGACACCTTTCCTGTTGTGTTCTCATCAAAGATTAATTGGACAAAGGTGCAGACTTGTACCCAAGAAAAGGATTAAAATGTTTATAATTACTGTGATAGACTAGCTAAATTATTTTTAGAACATTCAGGGTTAAAATTAGAAGACCAAAGAACAAAGGTCACTTTTAAGTTTCTCTTCAAAGGAGGGTTGAATCCTGGATTAGCAGATTTGTTAAAGAGACATCAGCTTAATTGGGAGAGTGTTGATACTTCTGAATTAACTACTGTGGCCTATAAATTAGCTCAAACCATGAGAAAAAAGGCTAAGGAAGCTGAGCGAAGAGCTAAAGAGAAAAAAGATAAGCTGATGGCTTTACAACTATAGCAATTACAACATGCTGGTCAAGATCCTCAACCAATGACCAAATCGGGAATTCACAACTCAAATGGCCCAAATGGCACAGTAGTCTGCAGTTATTTTTAAAAAAAAAAAAACCCTGGTCATTTTAAGGGGCCCTTTTTTTTCTAAGTTAAAGAACAAAATGTGAGCTTTTCCATCAGCTCTGCTTCTACCTAAGACCCAATGACTAGGTCCCAGGGAGATCTTAGAGGCTTTGTCAGTGGTACCACTCACCCATCAAGGTGAGGCAACACTTCAAGTGAATGAGGAGCCTTGTACTTTCTTGGTGGACGTGGGGGCAAGCCTGTCTGCAATAAATCCCACAAGTTTGCAGAAGCCTTTTCCCCTTAGTACCCGAACATCTAAGGTCATGGGAGTCTCAAATCAAGAACAGGTTTTACCTCATACCTTATCTCTATTTCTTTAGGTCCAGTTCAAGATTTCCATTCATTTCTTTCAAGTCAAGTTACCTTCATTAATTTATTAGTCGGGGACTTTTTATCAAAATGGAGGTATCATGTACAATATACTGAAGGAGGAAAAATTCTATCGACTTTCCCGAATCCCAAAGGGAACTCAGAAGAACCCCTACCTGAGGTTGTAGAAACCTGTACTTGCTTCAAGGGCTTATGGTAACAGAGGAAAGGACAGAAGAAGAAAACAGGGAGGGAGGGAAAACTCTAGATCAAGTTCCTTCCCGACTGTGGGCTACCTCTTCCACCGATGTGGGACAGGAGCTGTCAATTGAAATCATTAAGGTACAGATAGATGCTTGTAAGCCTTTGCCTAGGGTAACTCAGTACCCATTAAAATCAAACACTAAGATAGAATTAGAGTCTGTTACTCAAGAATTTCTAGATAAAGGACTCATTATTCCATACACTAGTCCTTGGAACACTCCTGTGTTTCTTGTCAGAAAGCCTAACAATCAGAAATGGAGATTTGTACAAGACTTAGAGCCATTAATCAAGCAGTAGTTCCTCAGTTCCCATAGTCCCTTATGTTATTGTAGATGGATCTTATTTAAAGCCCGACGCCTAAAGTTGGATATGTATCAAGGAGGATATGCTATCGCCACCTCCGCAGAGGTTTTGGAGAGTGGTCCCTTACCAGAAGTGACAGCTGCTCAACAGGCTGAGCCGATAGCTTTAACCAGGGCCTGGCAGATGGGATCCAGACAACTGATTGCAATATGTACAAATTCAAGGTGTGGCTTTTATTGGGGTCATTTTTGGAACGCTATGGATCAGGTTGTTAGAAGTTGAGCTGTTTTTTCAGAATTAAATCCGGAACACACTTATCAACCACCTCCAGGAAGATATCCCTTTTTCAACTGGTCCCATATTAGAATGGCAAATGGATTTCATACAACTGACTCCTTCCCATGGATATAAATGTGTTTTAGTAATGATATGCAGGTACTCTCATCAGGTTCAAGCTTTCTCTTACAGAAATACCATTGCAACCTTTGTAGATTAAAAAAAAAAAAAAAAAACTTATAGAAAACATTCTTCCCACTCGGGGAAGCCCAGCCCTGCTGTGTAGTGATCAGGGTTCTCATCTCACAGAGCAAGTAATCTCTGCCATATATGGAATTTTTCCATTCCTTCAGCGACTACATCATCCCTACCATCCTCAATCATCAAGGTTGATGGAATGAATAAATGGAATTCTAAAAACACAATAGGTTGGGCAAGCTGGCTGCATCCTTAGGGCTGACATGGCTTCAGGTACTACCTATAGTTTTAATAAATCTTTGTTCCACTCCTTTTGGACCACATAAACTTATTCCTTTTGAGATTGTGACTGGGAAGCCAATGATCCTTCCTTATGGAGCCTGTATCACTGACTCTAGCCTAATTGCTTGTAATCCTCTTAAATATCATCAAGGGTTGATATATCATAATAGGGAGCATGCTTACTAAATACAATAAGCTTTTTCCACTGATAAACATTCAGAGAATCCAAGGTTCAGAAATCCTAAGCCTAGAAATTATGTATATTGGAGAAGGCATCAATTAAAAGATTCATTAGAACCAAGATGAAAGGGACTATGTCTAGTCTTGTTCACTAACAATTATGCTGCAAAGTTGCAAGGAGTCAAATGGTGGGTTCATTTGTCACAGCTTAAGAAGACAAAAGTTCCCAGCTGGGAAACAGAACCAGCAGACGAATTGAAACTGAAGTTCAAGCATCATCCTAAGACCCCAAACAACTGTCCTGCTCCAAATACAGAGAATCCTGCTGTGGAAACATGAGAGCAATCAAGAACTGACTCTGCCTCCAGCTGATCTTTTGGGTTTAACTTTTGCCTGTTTCCATTTATTACTCTTTTCATACATTAATTGGAAATAAAAAAAAATACCTTAATCCACTCATTGGTGTGAAATTATTGGTATTGTGTGTATGATTCTCGGGCCTATCATTTTGATTATTGGTTTATATCCTCTTTTTCATTTATCATCGTGTTAATTATTCAGGCAGTTTCATTTTTGTTACTAGTCATAAAAAAAACATAGATATTAGCAATTCTTGGAAGGAAAATGCCTTTGCTAGGTCATCTTAGTCTGAAGCCAGTGCTAGTAACCTTACAAGTTGCTGGATTCATCGCCAGAATTCTGGGTTGGTTGAAGAAAATTCTGATCCCTTAGCTTCCCTGGTTTCGAATTATCATATTATATCACCTCCCAGTATAAATGTTAACTCAGCCCTTAAGAGGGTTATAAGGGTAAAATTATGGAAGCCCATGTTAGTCATACACCACCAGTTCCTTGTTTAACTGTCATCCAACTTAGTTATTACAGCTGTGATAAATTATTATTGAGGGGCATCCAGATTTACCCTGTAAAAAAGGAGAATGTCTTCAGACTCAGCGTGAGAGTACTCCCCACTACTATACTGATTGGTATGAAGGCTGTCTCAGATGCGTAGCCACTAATCAGCATTACACTTCTGTGACAATGAACGTTTACATAATTATTGACAGCAAGAACTGCTTTTCAGACGCCTATGCATATGTGATAATCGTATACTTGAAACTTGGTTAACACGTGCTAATTTTTCTATTCTGTACCCCCATTCTAATCAAGTGGAACATACCCCATATGGACATACCTTTTTTTACGTGGGGGTTCAAATTACACTCATATCCATGATCCTTTTCCTAAATACAATTCTTATACCTGGGATATTCCTTATATTGACGGAGGGTGTATGAGGGGACAGTGTACCTTGGGATCTCTAGGACTGCCCCTAGACATTCATAGCTATACAGATAGCTTACAGTGACCAGTAAACTAAAAGTAACAAACCTAGTGAAAAGAGAAACAGTAGATAATCCCATAGTAGAACATGCATGGTGTTGTTGTTAGGTGCCATAGATTTGGTTCCAACTCATAACCACCCTACGTACAACAGAACGAAACACTGCCCAGTCCTGTGCCATGCTCACAATCGTTGTTATGCTTGAGCCCATTGTTGCAGCCACTGTGTCAATCCATATCATCGAGGGTCTTCCTCTTTTTCATTGACCTGTACTTTACCAAGCATGATGTCCTTCTCCAGGGACTGATCCCTCCTGACAACATGTCCAAAGTATTTAAGATGCAGTCTCGCCATCCTTGCTTCTAAGGAACATTCTGACTGTACTTCTTCCAAGACAGATTTCTTTGTTCTTCTGCAGTCCATGGTATATTCGATACTCTTCGCCAACACCACAATTCAAAGACATCAGTTCTTCTGTCTTCCTTATTTACTGTCCAGCTTTTGCATGCATATGATGCAATTGAAAAATACCATGGCTTGGATCAGGCATACCCTAGTCTTCAAGGTGACGTCTTTGCTTTCCAACACTTTAAAGAGGCCTTTTGCACCGGATTTGCCCAATGCAACGTGTCTTTTGATTTCTTGACTGCTGCTTCCATGGATGTTGATTGTAGAGCCAAGTAGAATGCAATCCTTGACAACTTCAACTTTTGTCCATTTATCATGACGTTGCTTATTGGTCCAGTTGTGAGGATTTTTGTTTCTTTATGTTGAGGTGTAATCCATACTGAAGGCTGTGGTCTTTGATCTTCATTAGTAAGTGCTTCAAGTCCTCTTCACTTCCAGCAAGCGAGGTTGTGTCATCTGCATAACACAAGTTGTTAACGAGTCTTCCACCAATCCTGATGCCCCATTCTTTTTCGTATAGTCCACCTTCTGAGATTATTTGCTCAGCATACACATTGAATAGGTATGGTGAAAGGCTCAACCCCGACGCAGTGGTTTCCTGACTTTAAACCACGCAATAATCCCTTGTTCTGTCCAAACAATTGCCTCTTGACCTATGTACAGGTTCCTTATGAGCACAAGTGTTCCAGAATTCCCAATCTTTGCAATGGTATCCATAATTTGTTATGATCCACACAGTTGAATGCCTTTGCATATCAATAAAACACAGGTAAACATCCTTCTGGTATTCTCTGCTTCCAGCCAAGATCCATCTGACAGCAGCAATGATATCCCTGGTTCCACGTCCTTTTCTGAATCCTGCCTGAATTTCTGGTAGTTCCCAGTTGACATACTGCTGCAGCCGCTTTTGAATAATCTTGAGCAAAATTTTACTTCCATGTGATATTAATGATACTGTTCGATAATTTTTGCATTTGGTTGGATCACCTTTCTTGGGAATCGGCATAAATATGGATCTCTTCCAGTCTGTTGGCCAGGTAGCTGTGTTCCAAATTTCTTGGCATAGATGAGCGAGAACTTCCAGTGCTGCGTCCATTTGTCAAAACATCTCAATTGATATTCCTTCAATTCCTGGAGGCTTGTTTTTCACCAGTGCCTTCAGTATAGCTTGCACTTCTTCTTTCAGTACCATCTATTCCTGATCATATGCTATCTCTTGAAATGGTTGAACATTGACCAATTCTTTTTGGTATAATGACTCTGTGTATTCCTTCCAACTTCTTGTGATGCTTCCTACATCATTTAATATTTTCCCCATAGGATCTTTCACTATTGCAACTTGAGGCTTGAAATTTTTCTTCAGTTCTTTCAGCTTGAGAAATGCTTTTGATTTTCTATCTCCAGGTCTTTGCACATGTCATTATAATACTTAACTTTTGTCTTCTCGAGCCACCCTTTGAAATCTTCTGTTCAGCTCTTTTGCATCATCATTTCTTCCTTTTGCTTTAGCTACTCGACAGTCAAGAGCAAGTTTCAGAGTCTCTTCTGACATCCGTTTTGGTCTTTTCTTTCTTTCCTGTCTTTTTAATGAATTCTGGCTTTCTTCATGTATGATGTCCTTGATGTCATTCCACAACTAGCCTGGTCTTTGGTCATTAGTGTTCAGCGCATTAAAGATGGTTTTTAAATTCAGGTAGGATATACTCAAGGTCATAATTTGGCTCTCGTGGACTTGTTCTAATTTTCTTCAGTTTCGACTCGAACTTGTGTATGAGGAATTTATGGTCTGTTCCTGAGTCGGCCCCTGGCCTTGTTCTGACTGATGATATTGAGCTTTTCCATTGTCTCTTTCCAGAATTAGTCGATTTGATTCCTGTGTATTCCATCCAGTGAGGTCCACGAGTATAGTCACAGTTTATGTTGGTGAAAAAAGGTATTTGCAATGAAGAAGTTGTTGGTCTTGCAAAATTCTATCATGTGATCTCCAGCTTCGTTTCTATTACCAAGGCCATATTGTCCAACTACCGATCCTTCTTCTTTGCTTCCAACTTTCACATTCCAATCACCAGTAATTATCAATGCATCCTGATTGCATGTTCAACGTCAGGCTTCAGGAGTTGGTAAAGATCTTCAATTTCTTCATCTTTGGTCTTAGTGATTGGTGTGTGAATTTGAATAGTAGTTGTATTAACTGGCCTTCCTTGTAGGCGTGTGGATATTATCCTATCACTGACAGCTTTGTACTTCAGGATAGATCTTGAAGTGTTCTTTTTGACGATGAATGCAATGCCATTCTTCTTCAAAATGTCATTCCCGGCGTAGTAGACCATATGATTGTCTGATTCAAAATGGCCAGTACCAGTCCATTTCGGCTCACTAATGCGTAGGATATTGATGTTTATATGTTCCATTTCTTTTTTTTTTTAAATAATTTTTATTATGCTTTAAGTGAAAGTTTGCAAATCAAGTCAGTCTGTCACACATAAGCCTATATACACCTTACTACGTACTCCTATTTACTCTCCCCCTAATGAGTCAGCCCCCTCCCTCCTTCCAGTCTTTCCTTTCATGACCGTTTTGCCAGTTTCTAACCCTCTCTACCCTCCCATCTCCTCTGCAGACAGGAGATGCCAACACAGTCTCAAGTGTCCACCCGATACAAGTAGCTCACTCTTCATCAGCATCTCTCTCCTACCCATTGTCCAGTGCCTTCCATGTCTGATGAGTTGTCTTCGGGAATGGTTCCTGTCCTGGGTCAACAGAAGGTTTGGGGACCATGACGGCCAGGATTCCTCTAGTCTCAGTCAGACCATTAAGTCTGGTCTTTTTATGAGAATTTGGGGTCTGCATCCCACTATTCTCCTGTTCCCTCAGGGGTTCTCTGTTGTGCTCCCTGTCAGGGCAGTCATCAGTTGTAGCCAGGCACCATCTAGTTCTTCTGGTCTCAGGATGATGTAAGTCTCTGGTTCATGTGGCCCTTTCTGTCTCTTGGGCTCATAGTTATCATGTGACCATGGTGTTCTTCATTCTCCTTTGATCCAGGTGGGTTGAGACCAATTGATGCATCTTAGATGGCTGCTTGTTAGCATTTAAGACCCCAGACGCCACACTTCAAAGCGGGATACAGAATGTTTTCATAATAGAATTTATTTTGCCAATTGACTTTATAAGTCCCCTTAAGCCATAGTCCTCAAACCCCCACCCTTGCTCCACTGACCTTCGAAGCATTCAGTTTATCCCAGAAACTTCTTCGCTTTTGGTTCAGTCCAGTTGAGCTGACCTTCAGTGTATTGAGTATTACCCTTCCCTTCACCTAAAGTAGTTCTTATCTACTAACTAATCAGTAAATAACCCTCTCCCACCCTCCCTCCCTCCCCCACGCTGCCTCGTAACCACAAAAGTATGTGTTCTCATAGACCAATGGAACAGAATTGAGAACCCAGACATAGATCCATCCACATATGAGCAGCTGATATTTGACAAAGGACCAGTGTCAATTAACTGGGGAAAAGATAGCCTTTTTAACAAATGGTGCTGGCATAACTGGATATCCATTTGCAAAAAAATGAAACAGGACCCATACCTCACACCATGCACAAAAACTAACTCCAAGTGGATCAAAGACCTAAACATAAAGACTAAAACGATAAAGATCATGGAAGAAAAAATTGGGACAACCCTAGGAGCCCTAATACAAGGTATAAACAGAATACAAAACATTCCCAAAAATGATGAAGAG
Organism: Elephas maximus indicus; assembly: GCF_024166365.1. Taxonomy (NCBI): domain Eukaryota; kingdom Metazoa; phylum Chordata; class Mammalia; order Proboscidea; family Elephantidae; genus Elephas; species Elephas maximus. The sequence goes on along the minus strand of NC_064820.1, from coordinate 212,999,100 downwards.
AAACCCGATAACTGGGAGCTCCTAAAAATCAAACACCTATGCTCATCTAAAGACTTCACCAAAAGAGTAAAAAGACCACCTACAGATTGGGAAAGAATTTTCAGCTATGACATCTCCGACCAGCGCCTGATCTCTAAAATCTACATGATTCTGTCAAAACTCAACCACAAAAAGACAAACAACCCAATCAAGAAGTGGGCAAAGGATATGAACACACATTTCACTAAAGAAGATATTCAGGCAGCCAACAGATACATGAGAAAATGCTCTCGATCATTAGCCATTAGAGAAATGCAAATTAAAACTACCATGAGATTCCATCTCACACCAGCAAGGCTGGCATTAATCCAAAAAACACAAAATAATAAATGTTGGAGAGGCTGCGGAGAGATTGGAACTCTCATACACTGCTGGTGGGAATGTAAAATGGTACAACCACTTTGGAAATCCATCTGGCGTTATCTTAAACAGTTTGAAATAGAACTACCACACAACCCAGAAATCCCACTCCTAGGAATATACCCTAGAGATACAAGAGCCTTCATACAAACAGATATATGCACACCCATGTTTATTGCAGCTCTGTTTACAATAGCAAAAAGTTGGAAGCAACCAAGGTGTCCGTCAACGGATGAATGGGTAAATAAATTGTGGTATATTCACAGAATGGAATACTACGCATCGATAAAGAACAGTGACGAATCTCTGAAACATTTCATAACATGGAGGAACCTGGAAGGCATTATGCTGAGCGAAATTAGTCAGAGGCAAAAGGACAAATATTGTATAAGACCACTATTATAAGATCTTGAGAAATAGTAAACCTGAGAAGAACACATACTTTTGTGGTTATGAGGTGGGGAGGGAGGGAGGGTGGGAGAGGGTTTTTTATTGATTAATCAGTAGGTAAGAAATGCCTTAGGTGAAGGGAAAGACAACACTCAATACATGGAAGGTCAGCTCAATTGGACTGGACCAAAAGCAAAGAAGTTTCCGGGATAAAATGAATGCTTCAAAGGTCAGCGGAGCAAGGGCGGGGGTCTGGGGAACATGGTTTGCAGGGACTTCTAAGTCAATTGGCAAAATAATTCTATTATGAAATCATTCTGCATCCTACTTTGAAATGTGGCGTCTGGGGTCTTAAATGCTAACAAGCGGCCATCTAAGATGCAGCAATTGGTCTCAACCCACCTGGAGCAAAGGAAAATGAAGAACACCAAGCCCACACGGCAACTAAGAGCCCAAGAGACAGAAAGGGCCACATGAACCAGAGACCTACATCATCCTGAGACCAGAAGAACTAGTTGGTGCCCGGCCACAATCGATGACTGCCCTGACAGGGAGCACAGCAGAGGACCCCTGAGGGAGCAGGAGATCAGTGGGATGCAGACCCCAAATTCTCATAAAAAGACCAAACTTAATGGTCTGACTGAGACTGGAGGAATCCCGGCGGCCATGCTCCCCAGACCTTCTGTTGACACAGGACAGGAACCATCCCCGAAGACAACTCATCAGAAATGAAAGGGACTGGTCAGCGGGTGGGAGAGAGACGCTGATGAAGAGTGAGCTAATTATATCAGGTGGACACTTGAGATTGTGTTGGCAACTCTTGTCTAGAGGGGGGATGGGAGGATAGAGAGAGAGGGAAGCAGGCAAAATTGTCAAGAAAGGAGAGACTGAAAGGGCTGACTCAAGAGGGGGAGAGTAAGTGGGAGTAGGGAGTGAGATGTATGTAAACTTATATGTGACAGACTGATTGGATTTGTAAACGTTCACTTGAAGCTTAATAAAAGTTATAAAAAAAAAAAGTATGTGTTCTTCTCGGTTTATACTATTTCTCAAGATCTTATAATAGTGGTCTTATACAGTATTTGTCCTTTTGCATCCGACTAATTTCACTCAGCATAATGCCTTCCAGGTTCCTCCATATTATGAAATGTTTCACAGATTCGTCACTGTTCTTTATTGATGCGTAGTATTTCATTGTGTGAATATACCATAATTTATTTAACCATTCATCCGTTTATGGACACCTTGGTTGCTTCCAGCTTTTTGCTATTGTAAACAGAGCTGCAATAAACACGGGTGTGCATATATCTGTTCGTGTAAAGGCTCTTATTTCTTTAGGGTATATTCGGAGGAGTGGGATTTCTGGGTTGTATGGTAGTTCTATTCCTAACTTTTAAAGAAAACGCCAGATAGATTTCCAAAGCGGTTGTACCATTTGACGTTCCCACCAGCAGTGTATAAGAGTTCCAATCTCTCTGCAGCCTCTCCAACACTTATTATTTTGTGTGTTTGGATCAATGCCAGCCTTGCTGGAGTGAGATGGAATCTCATCGTAGTTTTAATTTGCATTTTCTCTAATGGCTAATGATCGAGAGCATTTTCTCATGTATCTGTTAGCTGCCTGAATATCTTCTTTAGTGAAGTGCGTGTTCACATCCTTTGCCCACCTTTCGACTGGGTTGTTTGTCTTTTTGTGGTTGAGTTTTAACAGAATCATATAGATTTTAGAGATCAGGCGCTGGTCAGAGATGTCATAGCTGAAAATTTTTTCCCTATCTGTAGGTGGTCTTTTTACTCTTTTGGTGAAGTCTTTAGATGAGCATAGGTGTTTGATTTTTAGGAGCTCCCAGTTATCTGGTTTTTCTTCTGCATTGTTGATAATGTTTTTTATTCTGTTTATGCCTTGTATTAGGGCTCCTAACGTTGTCCCTATTTTTTCTTCCATGATCTTTATCATTTTAGTCTTTATGTTTAGGTCTTATCCACTTGGAGTTAGTTTTTGTGCATGGTGTGAGGTATGGGTCCTGTTTCATTTTTTTGCAAATGGATATCCAGTTATGCCAGCATCATTTGTTAAAAAGACTATCTTTCCCCCAATTAACTGACACTGGGCCTTTGTCAAATATCAGCTGCTCATATGTGGATGGATTTATATCTGGGTTCTGAATTTTGTTCCGTTGGTCTATGTGCCTGTTGTTGTACCAGTACCAGGCTGTTTTGACTACTGTGGCTGTATAATAGGTTCTGAAATCAGGTAGAGTGAGGCCTCCCACTTTCTTCTTCTTTTTCAGTAATGCTTTACTTATCCGAGGCTTCTTTCCCTTCATATGAAGTTGGTGATTTGTTTCTCCACCACATTAAAAAATGTCATTGGAATTTGGATTGGAAGCACATGGTATGTATAGATGGCTTTTGGTAGAATAGACATTTTTACCATGTTAAGTCTTCCTATCCATGAGCAAGGTATGTTTTTCCACTTAAGTAGGTCCCTTTTAGTTTCTTGCACTAGTACTTTGTAGTTTTCTTTGTATAGGTCTTTTACATCTTTGGTAAGATTTATTCCTAAGTATTTTATCTTCTTGGGGGCTACTGCGAATGGTATGGATTTGGTGATTTCCTCTTCGATGTTCTTTTTGTCAATGTAGAGGAATCCAAGTGATTTTTGTATGTTTCTCTTTTAACCTGAGACTCTGCCAAACTCTTCTATTAGTTTCAGTAGTTTTCTGGAAGATTCCTTAGGGTTTTCTGTGTATAAGATCATGTCATCTGCAAATAGAGATAACTTTACTTCTTCCTTGCCAATCCAGATGCCCTTTATTTCTTTGTCTAGCCTAATTGCTCTGGCTAGGACCTCTAGCACAATGTTGAATAAGAGTGGTGATAAAGGGCATCCTTGTCTGGTTCCCATTCTCAAGGGAAATGCTTTCAAGCTCTCTCCATTTAGAACGATGTTGGCTGTTGGCTTTGTTGTATAAGTATAGATGCCCTTTATTATAGTGAAGAATTTTCCTTCTATTCCTATTTTGCTGAGAGTTTTTATCATGAATGGGTGTTGGACTTTGTCAAATGCCTTTTCTGCATCAATTGATAAGATCATGTGGTTTTTGTCTTTTGTTTTATTTATATGGTGATTACATTAATGGTTTTTCTAACATTAAACCAACCTTGCATACCAAAACACTTGATCATGGTGAATTATTTTTTTGATGTGTTGTTGGATTCTATTGGCTAGAATTTTGTTGAGGATTTTTGCATCTATGTTCATGAGGGATAGAGGTCTATGATTTTCTTTTTTTGTGGCGCCTTTACCTGGTTTTGGTATCAGGGAGATGGTGGCTTCATAGAATGAGTTAGGTAGTATTCCGTCATTTTCTATGCTTTGAAATACCTTTAGTAGTAGTGGTGTTAACTCTTCTCTGAAAGTTTGGTAGAACTCTGCAGTGAAGCCGTCCGGGCCAAGGCTTTTTTTTGTTGGGAGTTTTTGGATTACCGTTTCAATCTCTTTTTTTGTTATGGGTCTATTTAGTTGTTCTACTTCTGATTGTATTAGTTTAGGTAGGTAGTGTTTTTCTAGGAATTCATCCATTTCTTCTAGGTTTGCAAATTTGTTAGAGTACAATTTTTCATAATAATCTGACATGATTCTTTTAATTTCAGTTGGGCCTCTTGTGATATGGCCCATCTCGTTTCTTGTTCGGGTTATTTGTTTCCTTTCCTGTATTTCTTTAGTCAGTCTGAGCAATGGTTTATCAATTTTGTTAATTTTTTCAAGGAACCAGCTTTTGGCTTTGTTAATTCTTTCGATTGTATTTCTGTTCTCTAACTCATTTAGTTCAGCTCTAATTTTTATTATTTGTTTTCTTCTGGTGCCTGATGGATTCTTTCGTTGCGCGCTTTCTATTTGTTCAAGTTGTAGGGACACTTCTCTGATTTTGGCTCTTTCTTGCTTATGTATGTGTGCGTTTATCGATATAAATTGACCTCTGAGCGCTGCTTTTGCTGTGTCCCAGAGGCTTTGATAGGAAGTGTTTTCATTCTTGTTGCATTCTATGAATTTCTTTATTCCCTCCTTAATGTCTTCTATAACCCAGTCTTTTTTCAGTATGGTATTGTTCAGTTTCCAAGTATTTGATTTCTTTTCCCTGATTTTTTCTGTTATTGATTTCCACTTTTATGGCCTTGTGGTCTGAGAAGATGCTTTGTAATATTTTGATGTTTTGGATTCTGCAAAGGTTTGTTTTATGATCTAATATGTAATCTATTCTAGAGAATGTTCCATGTGCACTAGAAAAAAAAGTATACTTTGCAGCTGTTGGGTGGAGTGTTCTGTATAAGTCTATGAGGTCAAGCTTGTTGATCCTAGCAATTAGGTCTTTTGTGTCTCTAGTGAGCTTCTTACTGGAAGTCCTATCCTTCTCCGAAAGTGATGTGTTGAAGTCTCCTACTATAATTGTGGAGGTGTCTATCTCACTTTTCAGTTCTGTTAAAGTTTGTTTTCTGTGTCTTGCAGCCTTGTCATTGGGTGCATAAATATTTAATATGGTTATATCTTCCTGGTCAATTGTCCCTTTAATCATTATGTAGTGTCCTTCTTTATCCTTTGTGGTGGATTTAACTTTAAAGTCTATTTTGTCAGAAATTAATATTGCTACTCCTGCTCTTTTTTGCATATTGTTTGCTTGATATATATATCTTTTCCATCCTTTGAGTTTTAGTTTGTTTGTTTCTCTAAGGTGTGTCTCTTGTAGGCAGCATATAGACAGATCATGTTTCTTTATACAGTTTGAGACTCTCTGTCTCTTTATTGGTGCATTTAGTCCATTTACATTCAGCCTAATTATAGATAAGTATGTGTTTAGTGCTGTCCTTTTGATGCCTTTTTGTGTGTGTTGTTGACAATTTCATTTTTCCACTTACTTTTTTGTGCTGAGGCGTTTTTCTTTGTAAGTTGTGTGTTTCTCATTTTCATAGTAGTTGAATTTGTTTGCTGAGTCGTTATGTTTTTCTTGGTTTTTATTCTGAGTTATGGAATTGTTAGGCCTCTTTGCAGTTACCTTAATATTTACCCCTATTTTTCTAAGTAAAAACCTAACTTGTATCGTCCTATATCATCTTGTTTTCCTCTTCATATGGCAGTTCTATGCCTCCTGTATTTAGTCTCTCTTTTTGATCATTGTGATCTTTTACATAATGACTTCAATGATTCCCTGTTTTGAGCATTTTTTTTTCTTTTTAAAATTAATCTTAAATTGTTTTTGTGATTTTCGTATTTGAGTTGATTTCAGGATGTTTTGTTCTGTGACCTTGTGTTGTGTTGGTATCTGATATTATTGATTTTCTGACCAAACAACTTCCTTTAATATTTCTTGCAGCTTTGGTTTGTTTTTTGCAAATTCTCTAAGCTTGTGTTGATCTGTAAATGTTTTAATTTCACCTTCATATTTGAGAGAGTTTTGCTGGATATATGATCCTTGGTTGGCAGTTTTTCTCCTTCAGTGCTCTACATATGTCATCTCATTGCCTTCTTGACTGCATGGTTTCTGCTGAGTAGTCTGAACTTATTGATTCTCCTTTGTAGGAGACCTGGCTGCTTTTAAAATTTTCTCTTTATCTTTGGTTTTGGCAAGTTTGATGATAATATGTCTTGGTGATTTTCTTTTTGGATCAGTCTTAAATGGGGTTCGATGAGCATCTTGGATAGATATCCTTTCATCTTTCATGATGTCAGGGAAGTTTTCTGCCAACAGATCTTCAACTATTCGTTCTGTGTTTTCTGATATCCCTCCCTGTTCTGGGACTCCAATCACACGCAAGTTATTCTTCTTGAATCCCACATGATTCTTAGGGTTTATTCATTTTTTCAAATTCTTTCATCTGATTTTTTTCAGCTATATTGGTGTCAATTCCCTGGTCCTCCAGATTTCCCACTCTGCATTCCAACTGCTCGAGTCTGCTCCTCTGACTTCCTATTGGGTTGTCTAATTCTGTAATTTTATTGTTAATCTTTTGGATTTCTGAACGCTGTCTCTCTATGGATTCTTGCAACTTATTAATTTTTTCACTGTGTTCTTGAACAATCTTTTTGGTTTCTTCAACTGCTTTATCAGTGTATTCCTTGGCTTTTTCTGTAGATTGCCTTATTTCATTTTTGAGGTCATCCCTGACGTCTTGAAGCATTCTGTAAATTAGTTTTTTATATTCTGCATCCGGCAATTCCAGGATTGTATCTTCATTTGGGAAAGATTTTGATTCTTTAATTTGGGGAGTTGTAGAAGCAATCATGGTCCGCTTCTTTATGTGGTTTGATATCGACTGCTGTCTCCGAGCCACCTATAAGATATTGTAATGATTTATTTTGTATTTGCTCACTGAGTCCTTATCTTGTTTTGTTTTCTTTCAATATACGTAGATGGGCTACTAGATTGTGCTGTCTTGATTGTTGTAGCCCTTGAATCAGTTATGTCCTATTACCAGCTGGTTTGGGCTGTTACCAGATATATAAGCCTAAGAGTACATACACTATTCTTGAGTAGAATCTGATTTCGGTCACCAAGTGTGTGGTGTAGACTGTCACCTATTCACTTAGAGGAGTAGTGGTGATAGTTGTGTGCACCAGATTCTAGTAGCAGCGGGGGGGGGGGGGGGCAGGATGCTGACAGGCTGCCCCCAAGTGCCAGTGAGGTAGGTGTGTCTGTATTCCTAAAGCACTTTGGTGAGTGGGCTCTGCAGCTGTACCTTAGGCACCCAGTGCATGTACCTCTACAGATTGGTAGGTGTCACTATCCTCAGACCCCTATGGCAGGAGGCTAGGTGGTTTGGGTGGAGCTTCAGCCCTCAGTTCCCTGTTGTGGGTCAGTGAGGGCTCTGTTTAATAGGTAGAGATATCAGACCTGGGAAACTTGTCTTTCCAGTAATCTGCTAAAACAATTACAGTCAGATCACTATCAGAATTGCCTTTGCAGTATAATAGCCACCTTGTTGCCTGTAGGGATGAAAGCCCAAGACTGCGGAGCTCATATGCTTGGCTGGAGCTGTCTCTGTATTTTTAGTCCAGTTTCAGGAAGTCAGGGAAGGATTTTTGGTCCCTGGTTTTTTTGTAGCTGCTTCTCTCAGGCTAGGAGAATGGGTTAGGAAAAGACAAAGAAAAAAAAAACAAAAACTGCAGAGCACTTCACTCTCTGGCCCAGGATATTCCAGTGTTAATGAAGCCGCCTGGGAAGGGGAGGGGAGGTATCAGATAGATAGGAGAGAGTAGCACCCAGGGATGTAGACAAAGTTACTTATCTTGCTTGGTGATGACTGTTTTATCTGAGATTCCTGAGGGGTGTGTAGCCTGTGTGAGTTGGCTGGGTCGAGATTGCCCCTGACGGTCAGGCCTGCATCCTGTGCTTGTGCTGTCTCAGAAGCTGTGGTCAGTTCCTCCGCTCCCAGTCCAAAGCCTAGTGCCAAGGTTCCCCGGCTGGGGCGCCGCACTCCAGGCTCCAAAACCAGTTGCTGCCTCCCGGTGACTTCTCCTCCTGTCAGCTGCGTCGCTGCGCTGCCTGCGTGCACTGGCTGGGCTTCCCCCGAGGTCACTTCTGTGGGCTAGGGCTGCGTCTCGTGTTTGTGCCGTCTCAGGATGCCATGCTCAGCTCCCCTGTGCCTAGTCCAAAACCCGGCGCCAAGGTTTTCTGACTGGGATGCTGGCTCCAGGCTCCGAAAACAGTCGCTGCTTCCCCGTGGCTGCTCATTCTCTCGTTAGCCCTGTCAGTGTGCAGCCTTCTTGCACTGGCTGAGTCTCTACGGAGGTTATCCCAAGGGGCTAGGGGTTAGGGCTGCCTCCTGTGCCTGCCCCACCTCAGCGAGCCACAATCAGCCCCGCCACTCGGCACCCGGGAACCACGAGGGCTCAAGGCTGTGGCGTGGGTCGCTGGTTCCAGAAGCGGTCACTGCTTCAGGATGCAGCTTTTTGCTCCCGTCACTCAGGTCAACTTTTAGATCTGTGTTTGATGGTCAGGGTTCATAGATTGTCATGTGTGTGATTGAGTCACTTGTTTTTGTGAATCTTTGTTGCAAGAGGGATCCGAGGTAGCTTCTACCTAGTCTGCCATCTTGACCCTGCCTCTGTTCCATTTCATTTTTGATGGTTTCCAATTTTCCTAGATTCATACTTCATACATTCTATGTTCCAATTACTAATGGATGTTTGTAGCTGTTTTTTCTCATTTGAGTCATGTCACGTCAGCAAACAAAGGTCCTGAAAGCTTGACTCCATCCACGTCATTAAAGTTGACTCTACTTCGAGGAGGCAGCTCTTTCTCAATTGTATTTTGAGTGCCTTCCAACCTGAGGGGCTCATCTTCTGGCACTATATCAGACACTGTTTTTGCTGCTATTCATAAGGTTTTCACTGGCTAATTATTTTCAGAAGTAGACTACTGAGTCCTTCTTCTTAGTCTGTCTTATTCTGGAAGCTCAGCTGAAACCTGTCCACCACGGGTGACCCTGCCAGTATCTGAATACTGGTGGCATAGCTACCAGCATCACAGCAACATGCAAGCCCCCACAGTACAACAAACTGACAGACACGTGGGGGAATATGCAGGGTGGGGATGATCATTTTTGAAGGTTCTAATACCTACATATGGAATAGTTGAATTAGAAAAATCTTTACAGAATTTGTCCATTACCATGGCTTGGCTTGGTGATGAAATAGCTGATGGAATAGTGGCTGAATGAAAATCCTTAATTTCTTTTCTTTAGTTAGAGTAGTTTTAAACAATCAAATAGTATTAGGTTTTTTTTTTTTTTTTATTGGCACAACAAGGGGTATGCCCAATAGCCAATTCTTCCAGTTGTACTTAGATAATAACACAGGAGAAGTGAAACCAGATATTAATCAAATTCACCAACAAGCTGCCTGGTTGCCTATCACTCCCATACAGGCCCCTGAATTATTTGGGTAGTTGCCTCAGGAAATTTAGTCTTGGGCTTATTTCTTTTTACAAGACATGTTGATTATTTCAATTTAGTAACAATAGTAATTGGTTTAGTTGAATGTACTATTTTTTTGTGTCACCAAGTGCCAGCACTCTGGAACCCATCCAATTGCCAAACAAATGATGTATACGAATTCTGTCCATTTCTGCAACACTGTGGCCAGCCTGGTTGCCTTGTATTAACACTTGAGCTCTTCAAGGAATCCTTTCATCACCTCAGTGGAGAAACAGAAGGTATCCGGTTCAATAGAGCTCTGAGATTAAAGTACCTGCTACGGCTGCCATCCAGGAGCCACTTAAGCCTAGGGCATTGTCTTCTGCATGATCATTGATTTACTGCCTGTAATTCAATGATCAAAAGAAGGAATTGATTTAGGATTATAAGAAATTTGCAAATTCTCTAGGAATTAGACATACCGGAAGAACTGATCGAACTGGTCTTGGTTGTCAGATTGAGCTGGCTAAGGATAAAAGGTCTTTTTAAGTCAAAGATTGATTCTTTCAGGCAAAACACCAGTAGTTTTAAGCAAAACATCTTGTGACTAGCGTGGCAGTTATGAAATGATGTAATTTGGAGTTATGTAATGATGTAATCTAGCAGTTATATAATGATGTAGTCATGTTCCATTTTGTGATCTGATGTGGTCATCCTCTATTTTCACATAACAACCTGGTTCTTGGAACCTAACCATGTCAGTAAGTGAGGAGTGACTGTACTTGCAATTACATTTTTGTAACAAAAAGGATACAAGTGAAGAGATGCATAGGATGGGGCAAGGAGGGTTCTCAATGCAAAGCTTCCATGTCCCAAGAAGGGATGTGCTACCCTTTCATGAGCTGCAATGTTTTTCATCAACCAGGAAGCCCATGGAGCTTCCATGTCCAGAGCCGTCATTGGGGTCATTACATAGGCATGATTAATTGAACTCAACCTTCAGCCCTCTCCCCTGAGGTCAGGCTGTATCACGTGGTGGGTTTTTCTGGCCTGCCAGCTCCCACTCAAGAGTCACCTTATTATCATAAGCTGTTAGGTTAGGTGTGGTCTGGAGGCCTCATCAAAGACATTTCGATAACTGGGGAAATTCCAAAGTTTTAGATGTTATTATTCATGAGCCAAGGACAAAGGCCAAATTCTTTGGGAAAGTTAACCCCACAGTTGTAGATATACAAGTGGCTTAACTTTGTAATAATTCATTGTATACATTTATGATTTATGTACTTTTTTGTATTTATGCGATATCCAATAAAAAAAGTAATACTTATTACCAAAAAAAGTGGTAGCCTAATATCAAGGTTTAGACCTTTGATCTCCTCTATTGTCAGTGCGGACGGCCTTCTTAACAGCAAGGGTAAAATAATCAACCAACAAACAAAACCTGTTGCCATTGATTCCAACTCATAGAAACTCCATGTGTTACAGAATAGAACTGCTCCACAGGGTTTTCTCGGCTGTGACCCTTATGGTGGCAGATTGCCGGGACTTTCTGTCTCAACCTTAGGGGACTAACATTGTGAGTATATGCCCAGAACTTACTCTTCCTTCTGGCCCTGATTTGGTTTCCTAGCAACCTGGATATGATTTATCACTTATATTCCCCTGCAAGTTGTTCACTGACTACTTAGATACACTTTCATAGTTTCAAGATTATTTCACTCCTCCTATTCCGTAGTCGGAGCCCTGGTGGCACAGCGGTTAAGAGTTTGGCTGCTAACCAAAATGTCCACAGTTCGAGTCCACTAGCTGTCCCTAGAAAGCCCTATGGGGCAGTGCTATTCTGTCCTATAGGGTTGCTATGAGTTGGAACCAACTCAACGGCCACGGGCTTGGTTTTTTGGTTTTTACCCAATAGTTAGGAGCCCAGGTAGCACAGTGGTTAAAGCACTCAGCTGCTAACCAAAAGGTTGGTGTTTTGAATCTACCAGCTGCTCTGTGGGAGAAAGATGTGGCAGTCTCCTTCCATAAAAATTTACAGCCTTGGAAACCCTATGGGGCAGTTCTGCTCTGCCCTTTCAGGTGGCTACGAGTTGGCATCAACTTGACGGCAATGGGTTTGGTTTTTTTGGTTTACCCCACAGTTGGAGTCCCTGGATGGTGTAAATGGTGTCTATAGTTATCTAGTGCTATAGTAGAAATACCACAAGTGAATGGCTTTAACAAACAGAAATTTATCCTCTCACAGTCTAGTAGGCTAGAAGTCCAAATTCTGGGTGCCAGCTCCAGAGGAAGTCTTTCTATCTCTGTCGGCTCTGCAGGAAAGTCCTTGTCATCAATCTTCCCTTGGTCTGGGAGCTTCTCTGCACAGGCACCTCTGGTCCAAAGGGTGGGCTGTGCTCCTGGTGCTGCTATCTTGGTGGTATGAGGTCCCCATGTCTCTCTGCTTGCTTCTCACTTTTATATCTCAAAAGAGATTGGCTCAAGACACAATCCAATTTTGTAAATTTGAGTCCTGCCTCATTAACATAACTGCTGCTAATCCCATCTCATCAACATCATAGAGACAGGATTTATAACACATAGGAAGATTTCATCAGATGACAAAATGGTAGACAATTATATAATACTGGGAATCATGGTCTGGCCAAGTTGACATATATTTTTGGGGGACACAATTCAATCCATGACATTGGTTAACAGCTGCTAAATGAAATATTGGTGGTTTGAATCCATTCAGAAGTACATTGGAAGAAAGGCCTGGAGATATACTTCCAAAAGGTCAGCTGTTGAAAATCCTATAGAGCATAGTTCTACTCTGTCGCACGTGGGGTTTCCGTGAGTCAGAATTGACTCAGTGGCGACTGTTTTTTTCCCTATAGTTAATTTGAGGGCCTAGATAACAGAATTGAGTGAAATTTGGCAAATCTCTCCATACTATTCAAGTTTCTTTTGGTGACAAGTGACAAAAATTCAACTCAAACTTTGTAGGGCCCTTAACATTTGGGAACGTATTAGCTCATGAACCTGTGAACTTCAGATGTATATTTTGCATCAGGTTTTAGCTGAATACAAATACTCTTACCAGAACACTGTCTGAGTTCTACTTTCCTCTGTATTGGCTTTATTCTCAGGGAGTCTTTTACCTCAGAATGCCCCAAAAGTGGTTTTGGGTGGCTGGAGGGTTGTACCATCCACAATAACTAGTGATCTCATGGGGAAAAGCACGTCTCTTTCATAACAGTTCTAGTAAAAGTTCTAGAGGGACTTGAATGGTCAGGCTTGGGTCACCTGCAAATTCCTAATCACTGTGGCTAGAATGATCTGATTTTCTAAATAGACAGGTCTGAGTCATATGGCAACCCTGAGGTTGTGGTTGGGAAGATCATGAAGTAGGTTACCTACTATAGAGAAATTTCTTTCTTTAACTGAAAAAGGTGAGAAAATATGCTGGGCAGGCATACTAAAATTATTAGTCTGCTACATTTCCTGAAAGAATTAGCCCGTGAACTCTTACCCCATAACCCTGTATCCTGCAGTGGTGATATCATTGGTTCATATCTACCCAAATCAATGATTATATCATATTCAAAGCTAGAAGGGAGAATGTTTCAACTTGGGAGTGTGGTGAAAGAATTACCAGTCCTCTCATTGGTTCCATAAATGTATCTCCTTGTTCTGTTAAAGTATTTGCATGTGGTTTTTAAATATGCCTAGCAAAATGCCATCAATTGATTTCTCCAACTAATAAAGAAAATGTTCAAGAATTGGTGGAGTCAAACTCTTGGTGATTGTGCCATTAGAATACATTCTTTTAAAGAAATCCTCACATCTTATCATATTTGCTACTGAGAAATTAACTTGCCTCAGATAATACTGATTTCTATTTTCACACTGGAATTCTGTTCATTCTTTACATTTATGAGGGTTTTTTTTTTCATTGTAGAATGACTCATATTTCAACTTACCTAGCCCCTCACATAATGTTTACATATTAGCCCAGAGTTTAAAGCTAGTCACTTTTCCATATCTTCTCAGATAAAACAAGATAACTGGGTACACTCTATGGTGAGCTTTGAGCCAATTTTAAGCATTGCTACACAGTTTTTTTTGGTGGGTACACAGTTTTGGATACTGTTATCAGACCCTTTGCCTGCTATGCACACGCAATGCTCAGTTACTTATAGAGTTGATTTAATTTAACCCTTTGGTGACCGAACTATTTTCTGCTTTGATTTTTTTATTGATACCATGTGTTTTCATTAATGGAAGCATACTGAATCATTGAGTGTGTCTGAATTTTGGTGGGTAGTATGGATTTTTTTCTTGCCCCCTCCCACAAGCCTATCCTAAGTGTTTAATGGTACATATGAAATACCACTAATTATACCCTGGAGTCCTCACTAGGGTCTATTGGTACCTACATGTAACAAATAAAAGTTTTCAAAATTTCTATTTTGCCTACCAAAAATTCAGACAAAATACCCTGTAAAACAATAATTTGCTGCACATGTCCATTTCTTCGGTTTCAAACAGTCACAAAGATCCCTGCTTTCTGGTAGCATGCACTGTCAGTGGTACAGTAGCACCCCAATAAACCACAGAGGCTGAAAAAGTTCATGGTCACTATATGTACTGTTGGGCACAAGAGTTAAAGGCTTTGTATGCGTTGGAGCTACAGCTTTTCCTTGTAATGTAAGAAGCCTGCTTCTCTTCTCCCCCACCTTCTCACCTAGAGATTTCTCAGGGGATCTCCACATGGACTGTCATTTTCTTTTCTTTCTTTTTTATTTTGAGACAAGGCAAAGGGAGAAGTAGAGGTGAAGAGTTTGATGGTCTTGCCAATTTTCTTCCTTCACCAAGAATCTCCTTACATAAGCCTCAAATTATAGGCTGTTGAGAAGGCCATAAAAGTGGACATTGCCAAGATGTTAAGACTAGAGTATTGCTGAGTATATCATTTATTCATTCAATGAATATTAAGTACTTACTATGGGCCTGGTTCTGTAGTAGGTACTGATATTACAGTAAACATGAAAGACAAACGTCCCTGTCTGTCTTCCCCAGTGGAATGTCTTGTAAACAGATACATATGTAAGTCCTATTAAGAAAAACAAAGCAGAGTAAGGGACAGAGACTAGCAGAGTCTGCTATTTTAGACATACTGGTCAGGGAAGGAGAACCTCTGGTGGTGCAGTGGTTAAAGCACTCAGTTGCTAACCAAAAGGTGGGTGGTTCAAGCCCACCAGTGGCTCCATGGGAGAAAGATGTGGCACTCAGCTTCTGTAAAGATTTACAGCCATGGAAACCCTACGGGGCAGTTCTATTCTGTTCTATAGTGTTGCTATGAGTTGGAATCAACTTGATGGCAGGGAGTTTGGTTTTTGGTTTGGTCAGGGGAGACTTCTCCAAGAAAGCACCATTTAAGCAGAGATTGAATTATGAGAAAAAGTTAGCTGAGCACTCCAGTCAAAAGAAACAAGAGTGCAGAGTCCCTTAAGTGCAAGTGTGCTTGGGTTATTCAGTGAACAGCAAGGAAGCCAATCTGGCTAGAAATTACTAAGTGGGAGATCATAGACAACGAGGTTAGAGATGTAGGCCAGGACATATAGGGCTTGTAGGCTATGTTGTGGGTTTCGGAATTTATTCTAAATGTGTTAGGAAGCATTGGAAAAGTTTTGAGCAAAGAAGTAACATGATCAGGATACGTCCTGAAAGGACCATTGACAGCTAGGTAGAAGCTAGGATGTGTTGTTGTTCTTGTTGTTAGTTGTCGTTGAATCAATTCCTCCTCATGGTGACCCCAAGTACGCAGAGTAGGGTTTCCAAGGCTGTGACATTTTGGAAGCAGGTCATTAGACCTTTCTTCCAAGGCATTTCTGAGTGGGTATGAACCGCCAACCTTTTGTTTAGTAGTGGAACACTTCACTGTACCATTAGGGACTCGTATCTATGAGTCGGAATCAACTCTACAGCAATGCGGTTTTTTGTTTTTGTTTTTGCTATATATAGTTCAGATGAAAAATTACACCTTGATTAGGGTGGACATGATTGAATATATTTTTTGAAGATGGGGCAAAGAGAAAGATGAAGGACGAGGTCAAAAACTGGAAGAATAATGGGATAAAGGATAGTACCATTTACTGAGATAGTGAACACTGCGGGAGGTATGCACTGTGTTTGTATGTTTGTTTGGTGGGGGAAGATAAAGTTCTATTTTGGACATGTTAACTTTAAGATGCTTATTATAAATTCAAACAGAGATGAATAGGATATAGTTAGATATACCAGTTAGAGTTCAGAGGAAAGGCTGGGAGTAGAGATGGGATTTAAAACTGTCTCTGACCACCATTCATGGGATTACATGACCGAGTGACTGTGAAAAGAAAAGAAGGCCAAGGACTCAGCTTGAGGGCACCAGAACACTTAAAAGGTCAGGCAGGGGAGAAAGATCCGGCAATGGAAGACCCAGAAGACTCAGTCAGTGAGGTAAAAGGAAACCCAGAAGTTTGCAGGGTAATGGAAAATAAGTGAACAGTGTCTCCAGAAGATGGGAGTGATCGGCTAGGCCAAATTTTACTTCAGATAAGAATGGAAGTACCCCTAGGATTTGACAACTAGGAGGTAGGGAGGAAAGTCTGATAGGGGCAAATTCCCTTCGGGAGAGTTCTGCAATAAAGCAGGGCAGAAAAATGGGATGGTAGCTAGCAAGCTGCAGGAGCCCTGGTGGTGTAGAGGTTAAAAGTTCTCAGTTGCTAAAAGAAAGGTCGGTGGCTCAAACCCACAAACTTTCCGCAGGAGATGTGGCAGTCTGCTTCTGTTGGGAAATCAGCCTGGGAAACCCTATGGGGCAGTTCTGCTCTGTCCTACAGGATCGTTATGAGTCGACCTGATGGCAACAGGTTTAGGGTTTGGAGCTATCAAGTGATAAACAGCCAAGGAGGAACTTTTTTAAAGGATGGGGTTAGGGTTGGGATAACACAGTGTATTTGTATAGCGCTGGAAATACCGACTGCGCTAGCATAAACCAAACCAAAACCACTGCCGCAAATCCATTCCAGCTCATAGCGCCTCCATAGGGCTTCCAAGGCTGTAAATTTCTGCAGAAGCAGCAGACAGCCACATCTTTCTCCCATGGAGCCGCTCCTGGGTTCCAACCACCAACCTTTGTGTTAGCAGTACTAACATAATAGGAGATAAATCCTCGCTTTCTGTTTTCAGAAGTTTAACCTTCGGAAGAATTCATGAGATCAAGCACCAGAAGTGCGTCGGCACTGCATAAAATCAAAGCAGCTCATCTATGAAGCAGGTCGCGCAGCCTTTAGCTGAGAAGGGGGGGGAAAAAAAAAACCCCAAACGCGTTGCCATGGAGTCATTCCGACTCAAAAACCAAACTAAACCCGTTGCCATGAAGTCCATCCCGACTCATAGTGACCCTACAGGACAGAGCAGAACTGCCCCATAGGGTTTCCAAGGAGCGGCTGGTGGATTCGAACTGCCAATCTTTTCGTTAGCAGCCAAGTTCTTAACCAGGCGCCACCAGGGCTCCTGGGACAGAGAATGGGTGGGCAAACATCATCTTCTTGCGGCTTCGGGCTGGAACGCTGAGACGCCCCTGGGTTATGGTGCCCACACTCTCCACAGACCCCGCAAAACACGGCCCCAGGACGCCCTATGCGTTTAGCCGCGCCTGGCTTCCCGATTCTAGCCGTTTTGCCACATTCCGAAGAGCCACAAAATGGAGGCGGGCGGCTTCCTCCCTCCTTTATACGGTGTCCTTCAGCGCTTCACCCCGCTTCTCGGGGACGCCTCTCTGCACTGCGGAGTCACCACGGGCCCCGCGCACCAGCCTGGCCAAGCTTCTCCCTCCAACCCGGCACCCCGACGCCACAGCCGGGCGGGCACCACAGCCAACCAGCGGCCAGCTGACAGGCCGTGAGTGCCTTGCCTGACGGCCGGCGGGCGGAACGATGGGGCGGGGTCGGGCGCACCCCAGAGGTCACGTGGCCGGCCTAGGCCAATGGGCGCGCGGCGTGGGGTCGCTGGGCGTTGGGCTGCGGGTTGCACTCGGCGGGCGCTGAGCCGGTGTAGTTCAGGCTACGAGCGAACGGGCAGACTGGTGGCAAATGGAGAGCAAGGTCCAGCGGGCTCGCGCCGCGTTCCGGTCCGGCCGGTCTCGGCCTCTGCAGTTTCGGCTGCAGCAGCTGGAGGCGCTGCGGAGGATGGTGCAGGAACGCGAGAGGGACATCCTGGCTGCCATCAGCGCTGACCTGTGCAAGGTGCGGACTCCGGCCTTCCGCCTCCCCACTTCCGGATGGCATTCCCCTGAGCTTCTGCATTCTTCTTTTTAATTCTGATTAAGCAAGCAAACGTTTCCCCCGACGTTCCCGATCCTCCGCCCTGCGTGTTTAGACACGCTTAGAAGTCCGTGTGTTTTCTCTTCTCTGTAGTTCCTCGTCTATGAATGACCTATTATATACTTTGCCCATATTTCTGTCGCGTCTATGGCCCTTTTTTATTTGTAGAAGCTCTTTGTATATGCTGGATTTCATAGTTTGCCAACTTAACATATTGCCGATATTTTTCTCCAGGTCTGTTTCTTGCCTTTTAATTTTGTGGTTTCTTTTGTAGACAGGCGTTTTTTGTCGTCGTCTTCGTCACAGTCGTTGCGCTCAAATTTTCTGTCATGATTCTGTGTTTTAGGTCAGCACACCTCAAACTCTGTAGTGTGCTGAGGAATCACTTAGGGATCTTGTTAAAATGCAAATTATGTTCACCAGGTCTGGGATGGGGCCTGAGAGTCTTAAGTTCCTAATGAGTTCGCTGGTTGATACCATGCTTTCAGATCTGGAACCACGTTTTCGGTAATAATACTACTGTCACCTTGTTTTCACTTTTTATATGCACTCCACATATAGCAAGACCTTTCTTTGGCTTTGGGAGTCTTCCTTCCCCACCTCCCTCTGTCAAAGTTTATTTCAAGTAGTAGTAATATCAACGGTAGTAGTAGTAACAGTAATAACCATAGAATTTCCTTTATAGTACTTCTGGTGTAGAGGAGCTGTGATATCAAATATACAAGGTGGGATAATTAAGATTCCAAAAAGGCTGTGGTTCATTTACTCATTCTACAAATGTTAAATGTGTGAGTATGTACATGTATAGGAGTACTAAAGAAATTAAGATCCTGACATTGAAAGTTTTAAATTTGGTTGGCAGACAAAACATACACAGATAAATGTGAATATAGTTAAAAACTAGCATATTAAGGGTGAAATATCAAGATACAGATTGAAAGTGTAGTTGCTGTTGTGTATAAATCGAAGCGTGACCAGGACAAGCCATTATTTTTCGGGAAAGTCTTCCTCATGGAAGAAGAGTTTAAACCCATTTTTAAAGAGTTTAGATCAGTAGAGAAGGATTTTGATGGATTAAATATATTACAGAAGGTGTTAGCAAGTTGCTACTGAAGGCTTAGGAGTCCCTGGATTGTGCGGCCTATTAGTGCACTTGGCTGCTAATGGAAAGGTCAGAGGTTTGAGTCCACTTGGAGGTGCCTTGGAAGAAAGGCCCAGTTATCTACTTCTGAAAAACCAGCCATTGAAAACCCTATGGAGCACAGTTCTACTCTGACACATGTGGGGGCCCCCTGAGTGAGAACTGACTTGATGCCAGCTGGTTTTATTGAAGGCTTGGAGGGTGTAAAAGGGATCCGGATGGTAAACCATCCAGTACCTGACCTGAGGTTTTTGACAATTAAGGCTGAGTGTGTCAGACTCATTGTGTAAGGTTAACTGATTCTCTTATAACAGAGTGAATTCAATGCATACAGTCAGGAAGTCATTAACATCCTTGGAGAAGTTGATCACGCCCTGGAGAAGCTTCCCGAATGGGTTACTCCTAAACCAGTGGAGAAGAACCTGCTCACCATGCTGGATGAGGCCTATATTCATTCAGAGCCCTTGGGAGTCGTACTGATTATTGGAGCTTGGAACTACCCCTTTGTTGTCAACATCCAGCCACTGATAGGAGCCATTGCCGCAGGTCTGGAGCCAACTTATGTCCTCATACCTTTTTAGAGGAGCTTACTCTCTTATGGAGCTCTGGTGGCACAGTGGTTAAGAGCTTGGCTGCTAACCAAAAGATCGGCAGCTCAAATCCACCGGACACTCCTTGAAAACTCTATGGGACAGTTCTGCTCTGCCTAAAGGGTCACTATCAGTTGGAATCGACTCAGTGGCAGTGGATTTGGTATTTCTCCCCTATTGGTTGTAAATTAAGGATTGTGTCTAATTAAATAATTTTCCTTGGCAGTTTGCTTTGGTTTATACCAGTAGCGTATTGAGAATTCATAATTATCATATTTTTTGAAAATTGGGCTCCAGGGTGGATTTTCATGATGACTATCTTTTGAAACAGGGAAACCCTCATAGCACAGTGGTTAAGAGCTATGGTTGCTAACCAAAAAGATGGCAGTTCGAATCTACCAGACACTCCTTGGAAACCCTTGGGGCAGTTCTACTCTGTCCTATAGGGTTGCTATGAGTCAGAATCAATCGATGGCAACGGGTTTGTTTGTTTGTTTTGATCTTTTGAAGCACCCAGAGAGTGCACATGTGAGGGTGTAAAGGCATCTGAGTCAGTAGGCTCAAGAGTTTGGAATCAGGCATCCATTATTTTTTAAATGTAGATTCAGTTGCTGGCTCTGACTAGCTTCTTCATTCAGATAAGGGCTATTATGGGAGTAATGCTACCTTGAGTGCATGGCAATACCAAGAGATTAGTTTATCACTTCTGCGGGTCTAGATCAACAACTTTCTGTTGTCAAGGCCTGCTTGTCTGACAATTTAAGAGCAGAGAGGGAAATCCAAGAGTGGGAGTGGGAAAAAAAGTGATAGAAGGGTAAAGGAGTAGGGAAGCCTCATTGAGCCAGTTGCTAACGATCTGAAAGCTAAGGAGAACTAAGGAGTTCGAGATAGAGCGCGGAAAGGAAGAGAAGGTGAGACAGACTCTTCTGCCCCTTATGAGGAAGAACAGAATGAAGAGCTACAGAAGTAGTTTGAGGGCCTAGCCTGTACTCTACTTGTGAACACTGTTGTGGTAGCTACTGAAGTTACTCAAGTATTAGATGATATTGTTCTGCTTTTTGCTTTGTTCAGGAAATGCTGTGATTATCAAGCCTTCTGAAGTAAGTGAAAATACAGCCAAGATCATGGCTAAGCTCCTCCCTCAGTACTTAGACCAGGTAAGAATGTTTTCAACAATCTTCAGCATATCTGTTTAATTTAGGAAACACACATTTGGTTTTCCTGTCATTGTAGCAGGAGCTCCGTTTGTGGGTTCAAACAACTGGCTGAATAAAAGAAGTTCAAGTTCCAAAATAAACTGTGAAATGACCTAGCCATTGTGGTTGGTTATACAATAGTTTTAGGCTCGTGGCTTCATTGGGACCCCTCCTTTTATTTCCAAATCCTTTTCTGCTATTTCGCATTTTGCTTGCTCTAAAATAAGGCTTTAGGTGTGTTCATTCAGTGAATTATTGAGGGATTGGTACTGTGCTGTGTACTGCCATATTTTTGTTGCTGACAGTTTCTTTTTGCCTAACGGGTTACAGCTGTATAAGAGCATGCCTGCTTTTAAAAAGGGTATGTTTGTGGCCTGAAAACTACAAAAGAAAATGATCCTCAACCGGAGTTAAAGTTTAACTCTGTGTCTGACTCATAGGTTCTTGCACTTACCTAGGGAGCAAGCTTATGATGTGGCCATGCAGCTCGGACTGCTGAGTTCTAAAGAAATTGCTGCAGCGAGAGGTCCTCATTTAGCTTTCATCAAAAGGCAACTTTAAAATATCATACCTACAGCTGTACATAGTAATTTGTAATGGTAGCCTTGAGGCCTTCTCTGGCTCTTGGAATAATATTGTTTTCTGTTGTCTTATCACTGTCATGGCAGCCCACAGAACAATTTTGTTCTAATAGCTGTAGTTATCCACTTCAGAGGGATGAAATGGAAGGCAGTAAGATGTCATGAATTCCTAGGATTTGGAACCAGAAGATGGAGGTTTAAAGCCCTGTTCTGCCCCTCACTGGAAGTAAATTCTTCAGTATCTGGCTCTATGGAGACAGGGCTAATGACGCCCCCTCCTGCCTCACTTAGCTTGTTGGGGGATCAATCACATATATTCTGTAGATAAGTCATATAAAAGTTAAAACTTGAAACATTTGTTGGGCAGTTGAACTGTGAAGTGAATGAGAACTAATTAACTCTTCAAAGAGCAGGAGGTAAAGTGGGCACACGTCCGTAAGCCAGTGTTTACTTCATACTCACACCTCAGAAGCTTTTGAATACCTTCTGTTTTCCTTCCTTGGCATGTGTTCTCTGGCGTTACTTTCTGTGCTATTATTTTTCAAGGTGTTCTCATTTATAATAGCTGCTAATAATAACACAGAGCATCTAAGGGGTCAGTCCATGGAAGCTACATGAATTTCTCAATAACAGATGAGGAAACTGAGGCTCAGAGATGTTCAATAACTTGCCGAAGATCATATAAGCTACTAAGTGGCAGAGCCAGAGTTGCTCCAGATCTGTCTGCCTTGTATACCATTTGTTTATTTGGCAGACATTTATTTGTTTCCTACCATGGGTGGTGCAAACGTCACACTCGGCTGGTGACTGAAAGGTTGGCGGTTCAGGTCCACCCAGAGGCGCCTTGGAAGACAGCTCTAGCAATCCACTTCCAAAAAATCAGCCAGAGACCCTATGGAGCACAGTTCTTCTCTGACATAGGGGCTGCCATGAGTCAGAGTCTGCTCGTCAGCAACTGTTTTTACCATAGGCTAAGTCCTGCCCTATACTGTGTAGAGAGATATCATTCAGATTGAGATATTTCGGCTGGGACCTGTCCTGTGGTTCATAACAGTAGCTACTTTCTCACCAAAATCCTCAGCTTCTGTTCCAAAATACCCTCTGTTTCATCCATTTCCCTGGCCGAATCCAGCTGTTTGCTCTTTTTTTTGTGCCTTCGTGGCTGAGCTTATGTAGAAAACAATGGACTGTTTGGATCAGTTCCACTGTCAGTTGACGCTTCCTAGACTCCCTCAGATTGTGTGTTCTCTACTTATCCTTGGCTGGTCCCTCTGCCATTCCTCACAAGGACCAGTCTTGACTTTCTTCTGGCTTTATTGAATGTTATGTGTTTATGTTAACAAAGAAATTGCTCATATTAGATAATAGAATTAATTTGACAATTTAAGTGTTTATGTTTCTCTTTTTTTTTTTAAGGACCTGTATGTTGTTATTAATGGTGGTGTTAAGGAAACCACAGAGCTTCTGAAGCAGCGATTTGACCATATTCTGTATACAGGAAGTGCTGCAGTTGGAAAAATTGTCATGGAGGCTGCTGCCAAGCATCTGACCCCTGTGACTCTTGAACTGGGAGGGAAAAGTCCATGTTACGTTGATAAAGATTGTGACTTAGACATTGCCTGCAGGTGAGAGTTACTCTCTGGTTATCTGAGGTTTTCCTAGCACAGTGGGAAACAGGTTGGTGTATCTTCTTCGCACTTGAACCCTGTGCTTTGTGACTCCGAGATACATCTTTAGGCTTTGGTGGTTGATGTCCTCAAGGATAACGTAACTCTTTCACGGACTGCCTCTTAATGCCAGTGTTAGAAAAGACGAGCCGTGGGTTTTGACGTCATGTGGTTGACCTCGGGAATTATGAAAAAGTTTTTTCTGTCCTCGAGATTTATGGATGGATCAGGCAAGATATTTTACTGTTCTCCTGGAAAATGATCCAAGAAGTAGAATAATCCAAAATCTCATGTATGCCTCATAAAATCTTTAAATTACCAGCTGAAAGGGTATTATATGGATCTCTTAACTGAGTTCCTTTGTTGACAAAACCAATATTTCTCATCTTTTCCTTTGAGTAGCACTTTGCATCTGGGAACTAAAAAATAAGGTTTCAGGTTTTATCTGCTTAATCAGGTTTAACTACCAGGAAGTGCCAAAATAAAGAAGTGACCCTGTCCTCAGTGTAGTGCACCTGCCTGTCCGCTTCAGAGATGGGGAACGAGGAGGAGTCAGGTAGTTAGGTCCAGGTTCCAGGTTGGCTTCCTGAGTAGAAGTCCGATTGCCAGAATATGAGACCCTCAGTTAGTGAACGTTCAGGCTGTAGACTTCTGTCCATACCTAGAAACGGCCTTCCAAACTGAGGAAGGGCTCCACACAGAGGAAGGTGGTCTTGCCAGCTGGCTGTTGTCCTGCTTTATAGCTGAACCTCTAGTCAGCAGGACCTGATGCCACAACCAGTAGAAGCAGAGTCTGTACCAGACTTCCGTCACCCAGGATGTCCTTACGGCTGCAGTAGGAGGAGAAAGGAGATGTTGGGAGGCTGTTTCTCCTCTTTTCCTGCAGCAGTGGCTGTACTCCTTATAATGGACTATTTCCTATGAGCTGGTTTGGGAATTTTCCTGACACTTAGAACATTCTACTTCATTCAGAAAATGCATTCTAAGTTGGTTTGAACGAACTCATTTACACAGTTTTTAAAATGTTTGTTTTTTTATAAAGATTACCAATTAAACTTATGAATATGTTCTAGTTGTAAAACAACACAAAAGTATATAACGATTGAGTATTATACTGAATTATATAGCTAATCTGTTTCTACCTCCTCCCAGACGCATAACCTGGGGGAAGTACATGAACTGTGGTCAAACCTGCATTGCTCCAGACTACATTCTCTGTGAACCATCTCTCCAGAATCAGATTGTGCAGAAGATTAAAGAAACTGTGAAGGTCTGTGTTCAGCACATCTGAATCCATTTATTTCATTAAGATATGGAGTCAAATTAACTCTTAGCAGGGAGCATCCCCTTTTCCCCTCCTTTCAGGAAAATCCAATAGCATTTGTGACTGAATTATTATTTATCAGTTAATTAAAAGTACTCTGTGCATCTTTTATAGAATGTCTGCTGGGAGGAAAGTTAAGGGGGTATTAAAACCACTTAAACTGTCTAGTTGATTTGTTGGTGAAACAGCTGATTAGTTGTGGCACCTACTTAAAAAAAGTTAAATAATTATATGTTTATGGTTTTGAAAGAGTGTCGTGAGTGTAATTGTTGAAGTATAATTGACATATTGGCTATTGCTGATTAAGATTATCAAGATTTATGTATGTAGAGGGTCTAGGATGACCAGTAGTTTGGAGGAATGAGTTAATTAAATACCTGCTTATAGTGTACCCTTTACATGTTTATGAATCTTTCAGAGTGTTTACAGTAAAGATTTCCAGTGAGGGATTGAGGAACTCAGCCTGGAAAGAAATGTAGGATTTGAATTGGTGAAAAGAAATGGGATGAACCAGTGTGACTGAGGGCAGTGGTGGAAGGGTGTCACTAAGCACGCTGGGCAGAACAAATGATTAGAACAATCATCGTTCACACAGAAGATGCTAATTGAGCACTGAAAGGATCGAGAATACCTAAGAGTAAGGTATATTATCAGGGAATGAAAGCTGTATGCCAGGAAGTTTAGGGAGATAGTTCACAATGGGCTCAGCCAGGGTAACACTGGGGGTGATGCTGGAGGTCTTGATGTGGAAATTGGATGTTAGTGATGGGACTGGAGATGAATCTAGACCAGGAGAACAAGAAGGGAGGATTGGGCAGACTTAGGGAATGTGGGATGGAAGGGACATTAAAGATAAATGTGTGAGATTGAGAGTATTTGGAGAAGTGGTTAGTTGAGGACGGTGATGAACTCAGTTTTAAAGGAACAAGGGCTTCTTTGTCTTCTTTTGGAAACCCTAGTGGCGTAATGGTTAAGAGTTTGGCTGCTAACCAAAAAGTTGGCAGTTCATGTCCACCAGGCAGTCCTTGAAAACCTTATGGGGCAGTTCTAGTCTGTCCTCTAGGGTCACCATGAGTCAAAATTGACTTGACGGCAATGGGTTTTGCCTTCCTTTGAGGTATTTTATACTTGAGCACAGTGGTTCTTAGCCTGGCTATACATTAGAATCAGTGGGGAACCACTTAAAATTAAGTTTCTAGCCTTTACCCTCCAAAAATTGATTTAATTGGTCTGGGGTCCCCAGGTAAGTCTAAGGTCCAACCAGCATTGAAGATTACTGTTGGTAGCTCTGGAGGTGGGGCCCAGGAATATGCATTTTAACAAGAGCCCAGGGAATTCTTACCACCCAGACTTCAAAATCACTGTTCGTAGGTGAACAATTTTCATTTTAAGTCAAGAGTAAATTGAGAGCTCTCATAAGCCTTTGAAAGGATGCCCTAAAGCCCCATTGCAGTAGTTAGAAGGAAGAGCAGCAGTTTAGTAGTTTTGTGTTTATTTTACATTATAATTATTGATTGTATGACTATTGGGATTCTATTACTTCGGTTAATTTTATCAAACCTGTATTTCAGTTTGAGTGGTTTCACTAACATCTATGATCATATAAGTCAGCAAAATAGAGCAGAGTTTCCAAATGTCTGTAAAGGGCTGGATAGTAAATATCTTAGGCTCTGGATGCCATAGATCTCTGCTGCAACTACTCAGTTGTACTGCAGTGGGAGAGCAGCCATGGCTAGTACATAAATGAATGGGCGACCCCTGATAAAGAGCAACTCCTTCCCCTGCACCTGTTCCCACAGTCACCCCCAGGAGGGCCCAGGGATTGACTCTAAGAGATCTGTATGAACCCCCTGAAACTGTATGGGAAATGAAAGATCTCTGTGTGTTTGCTTTTATTTCTTGTCCTTGACCTGCCAAAAAGCTTAAACTTACTACTGTTAAATTACTTGAGGAGGGTGGTGTGGAGTGTTGGATTCTATGAGAATATAAAACCAGGTAGATTTTTGGGCATGGGTGGATTTTGTAACTTACTAAAGAAATTGAAACATGGGTATTTTATGCCAATCAAATATTGTATTATTTTAAATAGGAATTTTATGGTGAAAATGTGAAGGAGTCTCCTGATTATGAAAGGATCATCAATCTTCGTCACTTTAAGAGAATAAAAAATTTGCTCGAAGGACAAAAGATAGCTTATGGTGGGGAGACTGATGAGGCCACACGCTACATAGGTAATGGAAATTCACCTCTTCCTATGGGAAGATGACAGTTGCGGTTTTTACTGACACTATTTACTGACACTAGACTTTTAAACATACAACGTTTCAGTATGCCAGAAAGCGGTATTGAAGAGTTTAATAATTATTTAATGTTCTTGTCATTAGCTGCTGTCAGGTCGATTCTGACTCATTCCAACCCTGTGTACCATAGAATGAAACACTGCCTGGTCCTGCTCCATCCTCACAATTGATGTTATGCTTGAGCTTATTGTTGCAGCCACTGTGTCACTCCATCTCATTGAGGGTCTTTCTCTCTTTTGCTGACTCTCTACCAAGCATGATGTCCTTTTCCAGGGACTGGTCCCTCCTGATAACGTGTCTAAAGTATGTGAGGCAAAGTCTCGCCATCCTTGTTTCTCAGGAGCCTTCTGGCCAAACTTCTTCCAAGACAGATATGTTCGCTCTTCTGGCAGTCCCTAGTATATTCAGTATTCTTTGCCAACACCATAATTAAAAGGCATCAATTCTTCAGTTTTCCTTATTAATTGTCCAGCTTTCGCATGCATATGAGATAATTGACAATACTATGGTTTGGGTCAGGGGAACCTTAGTCTTTGCTTTTTAACACTTTAAAGAGGTCTTCTGCAGCACATTTACCCAGTGCAGTGCGTCATTTGATTTCTTCACTGTTGCTTCTGTGGCGTTGGTTGTGGATCCAAGTAAAATGAAATCCTTGACAACAACTTCAGTATTTTCTCCATTTATCATGATGTTGCTTATTGGCCAAGTTGTGAGAATTTTTGTTTTCTTTATATTGAGGTGTAATCCGTGTTGAAGGCTGTAGTCTTTGATTTTCATCAGTAATTATATAGTAGTTTAAATTACTTGAACTAATAGTTAAATATTTTAATAATAGTTTAAATATTTAATTATTAAATTATTAAATACTGCTTTCTGGCATACTGCTTTTACTATAAACTATTTAAGAATGTATATATGTATACATGTTTAATAATGCCACCTGTGTCGTACTAGCTTTTCAGTATTTATACATATATTACCCAATTTTTTTTCTTTCTTAACCACCCTGAGAAGCAGAACAGAACTCTATGTAATTGTTCCCAGTTTATGGATGGGCAGACAATCCAGAGAAGGAACTAAATTAGCCATAATTCAGCAACTAGTCAATGGCAGTACTATTTCAGAAATAGTGTTTTGATCTGTTGTACTTGACCTTATAATTTATCTTCTTTGTAGTTTTTATTTTTTGCCATGAATATGTATAGCTTTGAATTTTAAACACATTTTTCTAAAATAACATACAAGATGACAGAAGAATTATAGGCACATTTAGTTGGCAAAGAAGCTGCCCCAAATTGCTTTCCTTATAAAATCGGACTCTGCAAGTTACATATAAACAAAGGATTTAAACAATATGGAAGAATATGAGCAGTCCTGAGGTCCTCCAGGGCTGGCTAATCATCAGAGCACCTAATTCTTCCATCTTTCTGTCCCCCATCCTCAGCATGTGACTTTGCCTCTGATTCATCTATCCTTCTGTCCCCCATCCTCAGCATGTGACTTTATCGCTGATTCTTCCATTTTTCTGTCCCTCATCCTTAGTGTGTGACTTTGTTCCTGATACTTCCATCTTCTGTCCCCCATTCTTAGGATGTGACTTTTTCCTCTACTGTCGGCTGTCTGGATCTCAGGCAGCACAGACATATCTGCACTAAGTCCAATGGAGGGAAGGAGCTCTTTCTCTTGTTTTTGTATTTAAGAGCTGGGAGACCTTTTTCAGCTTTCTTCCCCTTTGATCATATTGGCCAGCTGGGCCACATGCAGGGGGGGATTATCCAGTAGGCAAGGTAAGCATGGTGCTTACCTTGCTTACCAGATCATCTGTAGTGAACAATTTCACATTTTTCACCACATCAAAGTTTCTGCTTCTAAGTATGGCTGGCATCTGTCTCTCTCCCAACCCCACAGCATCTTCCTACAGAATCAAAGCCTCTTTTCAAATTTATAGTCCCTGATAGAGGCAGATGACCCAGTAAGCAAGGTAAGCATGGCCTTACTTGGCTTACTTTCTAATCTGTAGTGAGAAATTTCATTGTAGATGATCTGGTGAGCAAGGTAAGCACCATGCTTATCTTACCTATTAGATAATTTGCCCAAGCTTCTAGGCTACTCAATGGCAAGAGGAAAGTGTGATCATGGATAACTTACACTAATGATTAACTTAGGACTTTCCCTTGACCTGGAGTTAGGGTCGCCTTACCTGAGCACATGACTGTGCAAGGTAGGGTGGGCACCCAAACGAAATTGATGCTCTGACCCCAAGGAAGAAGTGGAGAGTGGATTTGGGATAGCAGTTTATACTTCTGGAGTGTTGCTGGAAAGGTCATGCCAAGATGAGCTAGTAGGACGGTAGGGATAAAGGAAAAGAACACGCATGTTATTGCCAGGTATCTTCTCTTTTAGTTGATGATCCAGTTTGTTTGCAAGGTCTTTTTGAGTACTGCTCATTGGTGACATGGGAGTCCCTGGGTGGTGCAAATGATTAATGCCTTCAACTGCTAACCAAAAGGTTGGTGATTTCAGCCCAGCCAGTACAGCCTCAGAATAGAGGCCTGGCAGTCTATAGGTAGTCCCCAACTTAGGATGGGGTTCCATTCGACAACTCCCTTGTAAGTTGATTCTGACTTAACTCAGATACTTCTTTTTTTTTAGTTTTCATTATTATTGCCTTTTATTATCAGTGTTTTTATAAATCTGATCTTTGCTTGCCTTTGGCATTTGAAAACATTACATATAAACATCTGTGACTGAACATTTGAGAATGCTAACATCAGCAAATTGCACACAGCAATATTGTATGTAGTACATATTATTAACAATAAGATATACCAAAAACAAAAGGTCGTTATGTGTGGTTCATCGTAATTTGAATGGATTGTAAGTCCGGGACTACCTGTACTTACAAAAAATCAGCCTTGAAAACCCTGTGGAGCACAGTTCCAGTCTGACACATGAGGTTATCATGAATCGGGGTCAAATTCACAGCAACTGGTAAGTTGGTGACTTATGTTTGTATGAATGCTGGACACCCTGCAAACCTTCTTCAGCATCCACCTTGCCCTCTTTCCTAATACACCTTCCCCACAGTAGACAGAACACGGAGCTAAGGGTTAGGGAATTTTGACCATTTAAGTATATTTTCTTAATCTGTAAAATGTCCTCACAGTCTAACAGAGTTATAATAAAGGTCAGTGAGACAGTTTGCATGAAGAGTGCTTGTATTAAGAAGAAATGGTGTCATCTATACATACAATGCACTTCCGATCCAAATTCCAATGTCATTTTTTAATGTGATGGAGAAACAAATCACCAACTTCATATGGAAGGGAAAGAAGCCTCGGATAAGTAAAGCATTACTGAAAAAGAAGAAGGAAGTGGGAGGCCTCACTCTACCTGATTTCAGAACCTATTATACAGCCACAGTAGTCAAAACAGCCTGGTACTGGTACAACAACAGGCACATAGACCAATGGAACAGAATTGAGAACCCAGATATAAATCCATCCACATATGAGCAGCTGATATTTGACAAAGGCCCAGTGTCAGTTAATTGGCGAAAAGATAGTCTTTTTAACAAATTGTGCTGGCATAACTGGATATCCATTTGCAAAAAAATGAAACAGGACCCATACCTCACACCATGCACAAAAACTAACTCCAAGTGGATCAAAGACCTAAACATAAAGACTAAAACGATAAAGATCATGGAAGAAAAAATAGGGACAACGTTAGGAACCCTAATACAAGGCATAAACAGAATACAAAACATTACCAAAAATGACGAAGAGAAACCCGATAACTGGGAGCTCCTAAAAATCAAACACCTATGCTCATCTAAAGACTTCACCAAAAGAGTAAAAAGACCACCTACAGACTGGGAAAGAATTTTCAGCTATGACATCTCCGACCAGCGCCTGATCTCTAAAATCTACATGATTCTGTTAAAACTCAACCACAAAAAGACAAACAACCCAATCAAGAAGTGGGCAAAGGATATGAACACGCACTTCACTAAAGAAGATATTCAGGCGGCTAACAGATACATGAGAAAATGCTCTCGATCATTAGCCATTAGAGAAATACAAATTAAGACTACGATGAGATTCCATCTCACTCCAACAAGGCTGGCATTAATCCAAAAAACACAAAATAATAAATGTTGGAGAGGCTGCAGAGAGATTGGAACTCTCATACACTGCTGGTGGGAATGTAAAATGGTACAACCACTTTGGAAATCTATCTGGCGTTTTCTTAAAAAGTTAGAAATAGAACTACCATACAACCCAGAAATCCCACTCCTCGGAATATACCCTAGAGAAATAAGAGCCTTCACACGAGCAGATATATGCACACCCATGTTTATTGCAGCTCTGTTTACAATAGCAAAAAGCTGGAAGCCACCAAGGTGTCCATCAACGGATGAATGGATAAATAAATTGTGGTATATTCACACAATGGAATACTACACATCGATAAAGAACAGTGATGAATCTGTGAAACGTTTCATAACATGGAGGAACCTGGAAGGCATTATGCTGAGCGAAATTAGTCAGAGGCAAAAGGACAAATATTGTATAAGACCACTATTATAAGATCTTGAGAAATAGTATAAACTGAGAAGAACACATACTTTTGTGGTTACGAGGGGGGGAGGGAGGGAGGGTGGGAGAGAGTTTTTTACTGATTAGTTAGTAGATAAGAACTGCTTTAGGTGAAGGGAAGGACAATACTCAATACATGGATGTCAGCTCAACTGGACTGGACCAAAAGCAAAGAAGTTTCTGGGATAAACTGAATGCTTCAAAGGTCAGCGGAGCAAGGATGGGGGTTTGGGGACCATGGTTTAAGGGCACTTCTAAGTCAGTTGGCAAAATAATTGTATTATGAAAACATTCTGCATCCCACTTTGAAGTGTGGCATCTGGGGTCTTAAATGCTAACAAGCAGCCATCTAAGGTGCATCAATTGGTCTCAACCCACCTGGATCAAAGGAGAATGAAGAACATCAAGGTCACACGATAACTATGAGCCCAAGAGACAGAAAGGGCCACATGAACTAGAGACTTACATCATCCTGAGACCAGAAGAACTAGTTGGTGCCCGGCCACAACTGATGACTGCCCTGACAGGGAGCACAACAGAGAACCCCTGAGGGAGCAGGAGATCAGTGGGATGCAGACCCCAAATTCTCACAAAAAGACCAGACTTAATGGTATGACTGAGACTAGAGGAATCCTGGCGGTCATGGTCCCCAAACCTTCTGTTGACCCAGGACAAGAACCATTCCCGAAGACAACTCATCAGACATGGAAGGGACTGAAAGATGGGCTGGAGAGAGATGCTGATGAAGAGTGAGCTATTTGTATCAGGTGGACACTTGAGACTGTGTTGGCATCTCCTGTCTGGAGGGGGGATGGGAGGATAGAGAGAGTTGGAAGCTGGCAAAATTGTCACGAAAGGAGAGACTGGAAGGGCTGACTCATTAGGGGGAGAGCAAGTGGGAGTATGGAGTAAGGTGTATATAAACTTATATGTGACAGTCTGACTTGATTTGTATACGTTCACTTGAAGCTTAATAAAAGTTAAAAAAAAAAAAGAAGAAGAAATGGTGTCAAAACACTACTACAAGAAACTAAAGGAGATCTACATGAATGGAAAAACATACCATGCTCATGGATTGGTAGATTCAACATTGTGAAAATGATAATTCCACCCAAAGCAATTTGCAAATACAGTGCAATCCCAATCCAAATACCAAGAACATTCTTTAAAGAGATGGAAAAACTTCATCATTAACTTTATATGGAAAGGGAAGAAGCCCCGGATGAGTAAAGCACTATTGAAGAAGAAGAATAAAGTAGGAGGACTTGCACTACCTGACTTCAGAGCTTACTATACAACTACAGCAGTCAAAACAGCTTGGTACTGATAACAACAACAGATACATTGACCAGTGGAACAGAATTGAGAACCTAGATGTAAATTCATCCAACTATGGTCACCTGATCTTTGACAAGGGCCTGAAGTCCATCAAATGGGGAAAAGACAGTCTTTTTAACAAATTATACTGGCAGAACTCAATGTCCATCTGCAACAAAATGAAACAGGGCCCATACCTCACACCGTATACAAAAACTAATTCAGAATGGATCAGAGACCTCAATATAAAGCCAAAAACTGTGAAGTTCATTGAAGAAAAAAATAGAATCAACACTAGAGACCCTAATACATAGCATTAACAATATAGAAACCACAGCCAACAACACACAAACTCCAGGAGATAAGCTAGATAACTAGAATCTTCTAAAAATTAAACACTTAAGCCCATCAAAAGACTTCACCAAAAGAGCAAAAAAAGAACCTACAGACTGGGAAGAAGTTTTTGGCTATTACAGATCAAACAAAGATCTAATCTCTAAAGTCTACAAGTAAATCTAACACCTCTGCAACAAAAAGACAAATAATCCATTTGGAAAATGGGCAAAGGAGATGAACAGACACTTCACCAAAGAAGACATTTAAGCTGCTAACAGACACATGAGGAAATGCTCGAGATCACTAGCTATTAGAGAAATACATGTCAAAACCACAATGAGATACCATCTCACCCCAGCATTACTGGCAAGGATCAAAATAACAGAAAATAACAAATGTTAGAGAGGCTGTGGGGGGATTGGAACTGTTGTGCAGTGCTGATGGGAATGCAGAATGATACAACCATTTTGGAGAATGATATGGCACTTCTTTAGAAAGCTAGAAATAGAAATACCATATAATCCAGCAGTCCCCCTCTGGGAGTCTATCGTAGAGAAATGAGTCATCACACGAATAGACATACGCACACCCATGTTCATTGCAGCGTTGTTGACAATAGCAAAAAGATGGAAACAACCTAGATGCCCATCAACAGACGAATGGATAAACCAACTGTGGTACATACACAGTGGAGTATTATGCAATGATAAAGAACAATGATCAATCTGTGAAGCATCTTATAACATAGACGAATCTGGAGGACATTATGCTGAATGAAATAAGTCAATCACAAAAGGATAAATATTGTCTGAGACCACTACTATAAAAACTCATGAAAAGGTTTACACACAAAAAGAAACAATCTGTGATGGTTACGAGGGAGGGGAGGGCTAGGGATGGAAAAACACCAAATAGACAATAGATAAGCGGTAACTTTGGTGAAGGGTAAGACAGTACACAATACTGGGGAAGCCAGCACAACTTGTACAAGGCAAGGTCATGGAAGCTACATAGACACGTCCAAACTCCCTGAGGGACTGAATTGCTGGGCTGAGGGCTGTGGGGACCATGGTCTCGGGAAGCAACTAGCTCAATTTGCATAACATAGTTTATAAAGAAAATGTTCTACACTCTGGTGAGTATTGTCTGGGGTCTTAAAAGCCTCTAAGCAGCCGTCTAGGATACTCCACTGGTCTCACCCCTTTGGGAGCAAGGAAGAATGAAGAAAATTAAAGATACAAGGGAAAGATTAGTCCGGAGGACTAATGGACCATATCCACCACAGCCTCCACCAGACTGAGTCCAAGCACAACTAGATGGTGCCCTGCGACCACCACTGACTGCACTGACAAGGATCAGAATAGAGGGTCCTGGAAAGAGCTGGAGGAAAATGTAGAACAAAATTCCAACTCAAAAAGAAAGACCAGACTTGCTGGCCTGACAGATGCTGGGGAAACCCTGAGAGTATGGGCCCCAGACACCCTTTCAGCTCAGTAATGAAGTCAGTCCTGAGGTTCACCCTTCAGCAGAAGATTGGCCAGGCCCATAAAACAAAACGAGACTAAAGGGACACATGAGCCCAGGGGCAAGGAAGAGAATACTGGAGGGAACAGGAAAGCTGGTAATAGGGAACTCAAGGTTGAGAAGGGAGAGTGTTGACATGTCATGGGGGTTGTTAACCAATTTCATAAAACATTATGTACTAACTTCAATGAGAAACTAGTTTGTTCTGTAAACCTTCAAATAAAGTACAATAAAAAAAGAAGAAGAAATGGTGTTGCTTTGATTCCCAGAGAAACCTACTCACAAAAAGATGTAATCTCCTTTTAAATATGCATAGGCCACCTATTCCAGTATACATCTGTCCCATCTTGCACAAGGATCCCCTAATCCACATGCTTGGAGACATTTAATATTTGAGCAGATTAATGCACATACTTAGGACTTTTTTTTTTCCTAAGAGATACGATTTGGGTGGCAGTGTAAAAGGAATGGATAGGTGGCCTGATGAAACAAGCGTCAGATGGGAGTTTTGCATTTGTGTCTTCTTCTTCAGCATTTTTAGCTTCGTGTTGTTTCTTTCCTTTTTAGCCCCAACAATACTTACTGACGTCAGTCCTGAAGCCAAGGTGATGCAAGAAGAAATTTTTGGACCAATTCTTCCAATAGTGCCTGTGAAGGATGCAGATGAAGCCATAAAATTCATAAATGACCACGAAAAGCCCCTGGCTTTTTATATATTTTCTTATAACAATAAGGTAAACATCACAGAGAACAGTCGCTGTCATAAGCCACTATCATAAATAATTTTCTTTTTTTGCTCTAAAGCAAATAATATTTTTCTTGTATAGTGTTAGAGTTCACAAAGTATAATTGAAAGAGCTAAGTGTACCAGTGGAAAATATGGCCTTAGTGATAGAAATGATGCTGGAGATCACATGACTGACTTTTGCAAGATCAGTGACTTCATTGCAAATACCTTTTTTCACCAACATAAACAGTGACTATACATGTGGACCTTGCTAGATGGAATAGATAGGAATCAAATTAACTACATCTTTGGAAAGAGATGATGGAAAAGCTTAGTATCATCAGAGCAAGACCAGGGGCCGACTGTGGAACAGGCAATCAATTGCTCATATGCAAGTTCAAGTTGAAACTGAAGAAAATTAGAACAAGTCCACGAGAGCCAAAATACAACCTTGAATATATCCCACCTGAATTTAGAGACCATCGCAAGAATAGATAGTTCTTGACACGTTGAAGCCTAATGACCCAAGACCAGATGAGTTGTGGAATAACATCAAGGACATTATACATGAAGAAAGCAAGCGGTGACTGAAAAGACAGGAAAGAAAGAGAAGACCAAGATGGATGTCAGAGGAGACTCTGAAACTTGCTCTCGAACGTCAAGCAGCTAAAGCAAAAGGAAGAAATGATGAAGTAAGAGAACTAAACAGAAGATTTCAAAGGGTGGCTCGAGAAGACAAAGCATTATAATGACATGTGCAAAGAGCTGGAGATAGAAAATCAAAAGGGAAGAACATGCTCAACGTTTCTCAAGCTGAAAGAACTGAAGAAAAAATTCAAGCCATGAGTTTCAGTAGCGAAAGATTCTATTCGGAAAATATTAAATGAGGCAGGAAGCATCAAAAGAAGATGGAAGAAATAAATAGAGTCATTATACCAAAAAGAATTAGTCGATGTTTAACCATTTCAAGAAATAGCATATGATCAGGAACCGATGGTACTGAAGGAAGAAGTCCAGTCTGCACTGAAGGCATTGGCAAAAAACAAGGCTCCAGGAATTCACAGAATATCAATTGAGATGTTTCAAAAAATAGATGCAGCTCTGGAAGTGCTCACTCATCTCTGCCAAGAAATTTGGAAGACAGCTACCTGGCCACCCGACTGAAAGAGATCCATATTTATGCCTATTCCCAAGAAAGGTGATCCAACTGAATGCAGAAATTATTGAACAATATCATTAATATCACATGGAAGTAAAATTTTGCTGAAGATCATTTAAAAGCGGGTGCAGCAGTATATTCACAGGGAACTGCCAGAAATTCAAGCTGGATTTAGAAGAGGACATGGAACCAGGGATATCATTGCTGATGTCAGATGGATCCTGGATGAAAGCAGAGAATACCAGAAGGATGTTTACCTGTGTTTTATTGACTGTGCCAAGGTATTTGACTGTGTGAATTATAGCAAATTATAGATGACGTTGTGAAGAATGGGAATTCCAGAAGACTTCATTGTGCTCATGAGAAAACTGTACACAAATCAAGAGGCAGTTGTTTGGAAAGAACAAGGGGATACTGAGTGGTTTAAAGTGAGAAAAGGTGTGCATCAGGGTTGTATTCTTTCACCATACCAATTCAATCTGTATGCTGAGCAAATAATCCGAGAAGCTGAAGAACGGGGCATCAGGATTGGAGGAAGACTCATTAACAAGCTGTGATATACAGATGACATGCCCACCTTGCTTGCTGATAGCGAAGAGGACTTGAAGCACTTACTAATGAAGATCAAAGACCACAGCCTTCAGTATGGATTATACCTCAACATAAAACAGAAATCCTCACAACTGGACCAATAAGCCACATCATGATAAACGGAGAAAAGATTGAAGTTGTCAACGATTTCATTTTACTTGGATCCGCAATCAACAGCCATGGGAGCAGCAGTCAAATCCAACAATGCATTGCATTGGGCAAATCTGCTGCAAAGGACCTCTTTAAAGTGTTGAAAAGCAAAGATGTCACCTTGAAGAGTAAGGTGCTCCTGACTCAATCCATGGTATTTTCATTCGCATCATATGCGTGTGAGAGCTGGACAGTGACTAAAGAAGATGGAAAAATAATTGATGT
Source organism: Elephas maximus indicus (assembly GCF_024166365.1). Classification (NCBI taxonomy): domain Eukaryota; kingdom Metazoa; phylum Chordata; class Mammalia; order Proboscidea; family Elephantidae; genus Elephas; species Elephas maximus. Next base: position 212,961,615 of record NC_064820.1, on the reverse strand, counting down.
GTTTGAATTGTGTTGGCGAAGAATATTGAATATACCGTGGACTCCCAAAAGAAGGAACAAATCTGTGGTGGAAGAAGTACAACCAGAATGCTCCTTGGAAGCAAGGGTGGCAAGACTGCGCCTTACATACTTTGGACATATTATCGGGAGGGATCAGTCCCTGGAGAAGGACATCATGCTTGGCAAAGTAGAGGGTCAGCGAAAAAGAAGACCCCCAACGAGATGGATTCACACAGTGCCTGCAACAATGGGCTAAAGCATAAGAAGGATTGTAAGGATGCCACAGGACCAGGTAGTGTTTCGTTCTGTGGTATGTGGGGTCGCTGTGAGTCGGAACTGACTGGACGGCACCTAAGAACGACAAGTATACCAGCGTTAGGTGCTTTTCTGATACTTAGTCACAGGGACATTCCACTATAGAGCACTCCTCTGTTACCTGAATGGCGTTGGCAGATACTCAGATTTGGCTGTGTGTGACAGAGTTCTCTGGCGCTGTCATGTAAACAGTTGTGATATCTTGGACTTCAGTTTCTCAAATTAAGTCACTTTTTTGTAAGTGTGGTGGAACCCCAGCAGGTTGAGCAACTTGGAGGACTGCTTTATGGCTTATTCTTCTGTATTGCTACTACTGGCTGGCCTCAGAGTGGGGAAGTAGGTTCAGGAGCCCTCCATCTGAAAGAAAGGGAAAACTGGAAGGAGGGAATGGGAGCAGTCAAGGTCTGAGAAGTTCATAAACAGGTGTTTTCTGGAGAGCCTCTGATGGATTCATACAGCAGTCGTGTGACAGCTTCTGGAACCTGAGTGCCGTGGCAACACATGTACTACAGGTATTTGAAGTGAGACTCACTGCATGGGGGTCCACAAAGAATGGGCTGTTAACAAAACAGTGGTCTGACGTGTAAACTTACCATAGATAATATGGTGTAAAGTATTATTGGCTAGGGTGCATCTTGAGGTGGGGGGAGGTTGGGGAGCGGGACACTTTCTAGCAGTTGTGTCATCTGAAAAAAATCTATTAATCATGTACTATAAGATACAGAAAACATTAACCATTTATAAGAATTGAAATGTAGCCCCTTATAAAAAGCCATGTACTGTTTTGAGTTTGTAAACGTATAGGTGGTAATTCAGTGCCTCACTGATGTATTAGACGTGCTTCTGAAAAAAAAAAAAAAAATTTTTTTTTTTGCTTCTGAGGTGTTGGATATATTGCTAAATTGAAACACAGTTTAGACCATTTATCTGTTCGGTCAGGTCAGTTTGTTGATGCTGGAATGGACATAGTACCCCCAGACTTGAGCCTCCTGTGGAAGCACAAAGGTAGACCACAGACCCCCTCCTTTGAGAAGCTGCACCTGGGCCCACCATCAGCTGTGGTTCTGACCTGGAAAACTTTGTTTTGTTACCTAGTTGATCAAACGAATGATCGATGAAACATCCAGTGGCGGTGTCACAGGCAATGATGTTATTATGCATTTCACAGTCAATTCTCTACCGTTTGGAGGAGTGGGTGAGTATTAATTTCTCTTGTCCGTGGTATAAATATTTCAGAGCACCAACGTTTCACAGATAATTTTTCCAGGCTGTTGAAGTTAGCTGGCTACTGCTGTTTCTCATGTCTGCTTGATGGCCTTCTCCTGGAGAGGCCTTCCTGACCACCAGTCCCCCTTCCCCGCCAACTCCTCCAACGCAGGGCACATCTCTGTCCTATTGTCCTCCTTCCTTGCTATGTAGCACTTAACACAATCTGTAATTATTTTGTTCATTTCATTTGTTTACTTATTTATTGTCCTAGATTTTGGGTTTTTTTTTTTGGCCAACAAACAGGTCTTAAATTAATAAGATCACTCTCCCTCTTTTTCTAAAAAAGGTAGCGAATAAAAAATTCAGAGTGCCTTGGCATAGACAGCAACCAAGGTAACGTTAAGTAGTAATCAGCTCTTAGCCCAGCCCTCTTCCAGGGGCAGCCTCTCCTTGAATTGTCTTGCAGTCTGAATAGAGCCAGACGCCCTGTGTCCTAGAGAGGATGGGCAGAAAGAAGTTCACACTCAGTGATGCTCTGTGGACACAACCAGGTCCTGCGGCTCCCTCCCCCACCTCCCCAGGACTAGACTGCTTACTTTTTACTGAGATGATGAACCGTGATGACACCCTGTTTGAACTTCTTAGTTTTCATTTGAGTGGTAGTTTTCTCTTATCTAATAGAGCTATTGCAAAATAACACGGGTAAAAATTCTCATAACCAAAAGCAAGTGATGAAAGCAGAAGGCGTAAAAGCTCAAGCTTTATTCCCTTTGTCGGGGGACAGCCCCAGCAAGGAAAGACCTTCACTGTGTGTCCTGGCAGATAATCCGAAGAACTGACACGTAGCCCTTTCCAAATTCATACGTTCAGGGAAACTTACTGACATGGGTGAGCAGCTGCTCTCCAGTGGTAGCTGGCTGGAGCATTTTCCACAACCACCTAGCAAGGGACTCAAGCTTGTATACCATTCTAGTTGGGACCAAGGTTCATTGTTTTCTCCCATGTCCTTGGGCAGTCAGTGTTCCCCGGGACTTCACGTCTAGGCCCAGATGTTTTCCTTCTTGTTGCTGAGGCATTCTTTGGCCTTGGCTGCTGGCCCAGTCGTGCCCCTCCCGGCCTTGTACCTTAGCCCAAGTCCATCCCAAATTCATCCCCAGCATGCTTTGGGGAAGAGCAAAGCTGATTCTGTTAGGGAGGGGATGCATATAGCTGAATAGCATTACGCTACACCTTCCTTTGTCATTGTATAAATAAATTACACCAAGTGAATGGAACGGCCTTACACTCTCAGGGATCAAGTCACCTGTGCCTGGATTAAGGGAGTCTCTCCCTTGGCCTACTTCCCTTGATGCAAGCCTGTTGCCAGCCCCACCCAGTGCCTGGCATGTTGTGAGGGACAGGTGGGGAGAGACCTAGTAAGTGGGTATTGTGGGGTTCATCTAGACATGACCATGTGGACTAGGGTGGTGGCAGAGGAGACAGTGGAAGAGAGTGGATGTTTTTGAGGTTAAGCAGCAGAATTTGCTGAAGGAGAGAGAGTGTGTGTGTGTGTGTGTGTGTGTGTATGTGGTTGGGCGAAGAGAGGATGGCTCCTGGGATTTTGGCTGGAGTAACTAGTTTCACTGCCCACATTTTTACAGGAGTAGATTAGACTCTGTTGTCTCTAGTTGCTCAGCAAGCCCACAGGATTCTAGCTTCCATTGTACCATTGTGGTGACTCTGATCGCCCTGTGTGAGGTTACCAGAGGCTTCCTAATTGCAAATCTGGTGACTTGTTTTCAGACCTTATCTTACTAGACTAGGTAGTTAGGCTTAGAAAAGTCATCTCTATTTTTGTTAAATTCTCTAATGGTTTTTTTTTTTTTTTTTACATTTAACCGTGGAGTTTTTTTTCCCAAAGAGTAAACAGTCATGCTGCCACCATTTTTTTTGAATAATTATTCTTTTTTTTTAAAAATTAATTTTTATTAAGCTTCAAGTGAACATTTACAATTCCAATCAGTCTGTCACATGTAGGTTTACATACATCTTACTCCCTTCTCCCACTTGCTCTCCCCCTATTGAGTCAGCCCTTACAGTCTCTCGTTTCGTGCCAATTTTGCCATCTTCCCTCTCTCTCTATCTTCCCATCCCCCCTCCAGTCAAGAGTTGCCAACACACTCTCAAGTGTCCACCTGATTTAATTAGCTCACTCTTCATCAGCATCTCTCTCCCCGCCACTGACCAGTCCTTTTCGTGCCTGATGATTGTCTTCGGGGATGGTTCCTGTCCTGTGCCATCAGAAGTTCTGGGGAGCATTGTCTCTGGGATTCCTGTAGTCGCAATCATACCATTAGGTATGGTCTGTTCATGAGAATTTGGGGTCTGTATCCCATTGGTCTCCTGCTCCTTCAGGAGTTGTCTGTTGTGCTCCCTGACAGGGCAGACATCGATTGTGGCTGGGCACCAATTAGTTCTTCTGGTCTCAGGTTAATGTAGGTCTCTGGATCATGTGGCCCTTTCTGTCTCTTGGGTTCTTAGTTGTCGTGTGACCTTGGTGTTTTTCCTTTGCCTTTGCTCCAGGTGGGTTGAGACCAATTGATGTATCTTAGATGGCCACTTGTTGGCATTTAGGACCCCAGGCGCCACAATTCAAAGTGGGATGCCGAATGTTTTCATAATAGAATTATTTTGCCCATTGACTTAGAAGTCCCCTCAAACCAAGTTCCCCAGACCCCAGCCCCTGCTCCGCTGACCTTTGAAGCTTTCATTTTATCCCGGAAACCTCTTTGCTTTTAGTCCAGTCCGATTAGGCTGACCTTCCTTGTATTGAGTGTTGTCTTTCCCTTCACCCAAAGCAGTTCTTATCTACAGATTGATCAATAAAAAGCCCTCTCCCTCCCTCCCTCCCTCCCTCCCTCCCTCCCTCCCTCCCTCCCTCCCTCCCCCCTTTGTAACCACAAAAGTATGTGTTCTTCTCCGTTTTTTCTATTTCTCAAGATCTTATACAATTTTTTTTTTTTTATAATAGTGGTCTTATACAATATTTGTCCTTTTGCAACTGACTCATTTCGCTCAGCATTAATGCCTTCCAGATTCCTCCATGTTATGAAATGTTTCAGAGATTCGTCACTGTTCTTTATCGATGCGTACTATTCCATTCTGTGAAGATACCACAATTTATTTACCCATTCATCTGTTGATGGACATCTTGGTTGCTTCCAGCTTTTTGCTATTGTAAACAGAGCTGCAATAAACATGGGTGTGCATATATCTGTTTGTGTGAAGGCTCTTGTATCTCTAGGGTATATTCCGAGGAGTAGGATTTCTGGTTTGTATGGTAGTTCTATTTCTAAGTGTTTAAGATAACGCCAGATAGATTTCCAAAGTGGTTGTACCATTTTACAATCCCACCAGCAGTGTATGAGTGTTCCAATCTCTCCGCAGCCTCTCCAACATTTATTATTTTGTGTTTTTTGGATTAATGCCAGCCTTGCCGGTGTGAGATGGAATCTCATGGTAGTTTTAATTTGCATTTCTCTAATGGCTAATGATCGGGAGCATTTTCTCATGTATCTGTTGGCTGCCTGAATATCTTCTTTAGTGAAATGTGTGTTCATATCCTTTGCCCACTTCTTGATTGGGTTGTTTGTCTTTTTGTGGTTGAGTTTTGACAGAATCATGTAGATTTTAGAGATCAGATGCTGGTCTGAGATGTCATAGCTGAATATTCTTTCCCAATCTGTAGGTGGTCTTTTTACTCTTTTGGTGAAGTCTTTAGATGAGCACAGGTGTTTGATTTTTAGGAGCTCCCAGTTATCTGGTTTCTCTTCATCATTTTTGGTAATGTTTTGTATTCTGTTTATGCCCTGTATTAGGGCTCCTAGGGTTGATCCTATTTTTTCTTCCATGATCTTTATCGTTTTAGTCTTTATGTTTAGGTCTTTGATCCACTTGGAGTTAGTTTATGTGCATGGTGTGAGGTATGGGTCCTGTTTCATTCTTTTGCAAATGGATATCCAGTTATGCCAGCACCATTTGTTAAAAAGACTATCAATTTCCCCAATTGACTGACACTGGTCCTTTGTCAAATATCAGCTGCTCATACGTGGATGGATTTATATCTGAGTTCTCAATTCTGTTCCATTGGTCTATGTGCCTGTTGTTGTACCAGTACCAGGCTGTTTTGACTACTGTAGCTGTATAATAGGTTCTGAAATCAGGTAGAGTGAGGCCTCCCACTTTCTTCTTCTTTTTCAGTAATGTTTTGCTTATCCGGGGGTTCTTTCCCTTCCATATGAAATTAGTGATTTGTTTCTCTATTCCCTTAAAGTATGACATTGGTATTTGGATTGGAAGTGCGTTATACGTATAGATGGCTTTTGATAGAATAGACATTTTTACTATGTTAAGTCTTCCTATCCATGAGCAGGGTATATTTTTCCACTTCAGTATGTCCTTTTGAATTTCTTGTAGCAGAGTTCTATAGTTTTCTTTGTACAGGTCTTTTACATCCTTGGTAAGATTTATTCCTAAGTATTTTATCTTCTTGGGGGCTACTGTGAATGGTATTGATTTGGTTATTTCCTCTTCGGTGTTCTTTTTGTTGATGTAGAGGAATCCAAGTGATTTTTGTACGTTTATTTTATAACCTGAGACTCTTCCAAACTCTTCTATTAGTTTCAGTAGTTTTCTGGAGGATTCCTTAGGGTTTTCCATGTATATGATCATGTCATCTGCAAATAGTGATAGCTTTACTTCCTCCTTACCAATCTGGATACGCTTTATTTCTTTGTCTAGCCTAATTGCCCTGGCTAGGACTTCAAGTACGATGTTGAATAAGAGTGGTGATAAAGGACATCCTCGTCTGGTTCCCGTTCTCAAGGGAAATGCTTTCAGGTTCTCTCCATTTAGAGTGATATTGGCTGTTGGCTTTGTATAGATGCCCTTTATTATGTTGAGGAATTTTCCTTCAATTCCTATTTTGGTAAGAGTTTTTATCATAAATGGGTGTTGAACTTTGTCAAATGCCTTTTCTGCATCTATTGATAAGATCATGTGGTTTTTATCTTTTGTTTTATTTATGTGATGGATTACATTAATGGTTTTTCTGATATTAAACCAGCCTTGCATACCTGGTATAAATCCCACTTGATCATGGTGAATTATTTTTTTGATGTGTTGTTGGATTCTATTGGCTAGAATTTTGTTGAGGATTTTTGCATCTATGTTCATGAGGGATATAGGTCTAAAATTTTCTTTTTTTGTAATGTCTTTACCTGGTTTTGGTATCAGGGAGATGGTGGCTTCATAGAATGAGTTGGGTAGTATTCCGTCTTTTTCTATGCTTTGAAATACCTTCAGTAGTAATGGTGTTAAGTCTTCTCTGAAGGTTTGGTAGAACTCTGCAGTGAAGCCGTCTGGGCCAGGACTTTTTTTTGTTGGAAGTTTTTTGATTACTGTTTCAATCTCTTTTTCTGTTATGGGTCTATTTAGTTGTTCTACTTCTGAATGTGTTAGTTTAGGTAGGTAGTATTGTTCCAAGAATTTATCCATTTCTTCTAGGTTTTCAAAATTGTTAGAGTACAATTTTTCGTAGTAATCTGAAATGATTCTTTTAATTTCATTTGGTTCTGTTGTGATGTGGTCCTTCTCGTTTCTTATTCGGGTTATTTGTTTCCTTTCCTGTATTTCTTTAATCAGTCTAGCCAATGGTTTATCAATTTTGTTAATTTTTTCAAAGAACCAGCTTTTGGCTTTGTTAATTCTTTCAATTGTTTTTCTGTTCTCTAATTCATTTAGTTCAGCTCTAATTTTTATTATTTGTTTTCTTCTGGTGTCTGATGGGTTCTTTTGTTGCTCACTTTCTATTTGTTCAAGTTGTCGGGACAGTTCTCTGATTTTGGCTCTTTCTTCTTTTTGTATGTGTGCATTTATCGATATAAATTGGCCTCTGAGCACTGCTTTTGCTGTGTCCCAGAGGTTTTGATAGGAATTATTTTCATTTTCGTTGCTTTCTAAGAATTTCCTCATTCCCTCCTTGATGTCTTCTATAACCCAGTCTTTTTTCAGGAGGGTATTGTTCACTTTCCAAGTATTTGATTTCTTTTCCCTAGTTTTTTCTGTTATTGATTTCTAGCTTCATTGCCTTGTGGTCTGAGAAGATGCTTTGTAATATTTCGATGTTTTGGATTCTACAAAGATTTGTTTTATGACCTAATATGTGGTCTATTCTAGAGAATGTTCCATGTGCACTAGAAAAAAAAGTATATTTTGAAGCAGTTGGGTGGAGAGTTCTGTATAAGTCAATGAGGTCAAGTTGGTTGATTGTTGTAAGTAGGTCTTCCGTGTCTCTATTGAGCTTCTTACTGGATGTCCTGTCCTTCTCCGAAAGTGGTGTGTTGAAGTCTCCTACTATAAATGTGGAGGTGTCTATCTCACTTTTCAATTCTGTTAAAATTTGATTTATGTATCTTGCAGCCCTGTCATTAGGTGCGTAAATATTTAATATGGTTATGTCTTCCTGATCAATTGTCCCTTTTATCATTATATAGTGTCCTTCTTTATCCTTTGTGGCGGATTTAAGTCTAAAGTCTATTTTGTCAGAAATTAATATTGCTACTCCTCTTCTTTTTTGCTTATTGTTTGCTTGATATATTTTTTCCATCCTTTGAGTTTTAGTTTGTTTGTGTCTCTAAGTCTAAGGTGTGTCTCTTGTAGGCAGCATATAGATGGATCGTGTTTCTTTATCCAGTCCGTGACTCTCTGTCTCTTTATTGGTGCATTTAGTCCATTTACATTCAGCGTAATTATAGATAAATAAGTTTTTAGTGCTGTCATTTTAATGCCTTTTCATGTGTTTTGTTGGCCATTTCATTTTTCCACATGCTTTTTTGTGCTGAGACGTTTTTCTTAGTAGCTTGTGAGCTCCTCATTTTCATAATTTTTAACTTTGTGTTTGTTGAGTCGTTACGTTTTTCTTGGCTTTTTTCTTGAGTTATCGAATTGATATTCCTTTTTGTGGTTACCTTATTATTTACCGCTATTTTTCTAAGTAAAAACCTAACTTGTAACCTTCTATATCGCCTTGTATCACTCTCCATCTGGCAGTTTAATGCCTCCTATATTTAGTCCCTCTTTTTGATTATTGTGATTGTTTATCTATTGATTTCCATGATTTCCTGTTATGTGTATTATTTTGTTTATTTATTTATTTTTTAGAATTAGTCTTAATTTGTTTGTTTTTGTGCTTTCCCTATTTGAGTTGCGTTGATATCAGGACGTTCTGTTTTGTGACCTTGTATTGTGCTGGTACCTGATATTATTGGTCATCAGGCCAAACAATCTCCTTTAGCATTTCTTGCAGTCTTGGTTTAGTTTTTGCAAGTTCTCTAAACTTGTGTTTATCTGTAAATATCTTAATTTCTCCTTCATATTTCAGAGAGAGTTTTGCTGGATATATGATCCTTGGTTGGCAGTTTTTCTCGTTCAGTGCTCTGTATACGTCGTCCCATTCCCTTCTTGCCTGCATGGTTTCTGCTGAGTAGTCTGAACTTATTCTTATTGATTCTCCCTTGAAGGAAACCTTTCTTTTCTTCCTGGCTGCTTTTAAAATTTTCTGCTTGTCTTTGGTTTTGGCAAGTTTGATGATAATATGTCTTGGTGTTTTTCTTTTTGGATCAATCTTAAATGGGGTTCGATGAGCATCTTGGATAGATATCCTTTCGTCTTTCATGATGTCAGGGAAGTTTTGTGTCAGGAGTTCTTCAACTATTTTCTCTGTGTTTTCTGTCCCCCCTCCCTGTTCTGGGACTCCAATCACTCGCAAGTTATCCTTCTTGATAGAGTCCCATATGATTCTTAGGGTTTCTTCATTTTTTTTAATTCTTTTATCTGTTTTTTTTTCAGCTATGTTGGTGTTGATTCCCTGGTCCTCCAGAAGTCCTAGTCTACATTCTAATTGCTCGAGTCTGCTCCTCTGACTTTCCATTGCGTTGTCAAATTCTGTAATTTTATTGTTAATCTTTTGGATTTCTACATGCTGTCTCTCTATGGATTCTTGCAACTTATTAATTTTTCCACTATGTTCTTGAATAATCTTTTTGAGTTCTTCAACAGTTTTATCAGTGTGTTCCTTGGCTTTTTCTGCATTTATCCTAATTTCATTTGTGATATCTTTAAGCATTCTGTAAATTAGTTTTTTATATTCTGTATCTGATAATTCCAGGATTGTATCTTCATTTGGGAAAGATTTTGATTCTTTTGTTTGGGAGGTTGGAGAAGCTGTCATGGTCTGTTTCTTTATGTGGTTTGATATGGACTGCTGTCTCCGAGCCATCACTGGGAAACTAGATCTTCCAGGTAATCAGCTAAAAAAAAATGCAGTCAGATTCCTATCTGAATTCTTCCTCTGGCTCCGGGTATTCGGATGTTAATGGAGCCGCCTGGGGAGGGTGGGGGAGGGATCAGAGAGCTAGGAGTGTAGCACCACAGAATATAGTGCTGATCACCGCATTCACGCTCCACCCCCGTCCACCAAAATCCGGGCGGGACAGTTCCCCGGCTGGGACGCTGCTTTCCCCACTCCGAGACCAGTCATTTCCTCCTGGGGACTTCTCCCTCCGGTGCGCGGCACCACTCGCTTGCGCGAACTGGGTGGGCGTCTCCTGCACGAATGGGTGGGCCCGCCCCCAGGGTCTATTCAGGAGAATATAATTGGACCCCGCGCTCACGCCCCGTCCGCGCGCGCGCCCAAATCACATCGGGACATCTCCCCGGCTGGGACGCTGCTTTCCCCGCTCCGAGACCAGTCACTTCCTCCCAGGGACTTCTCCCTCCGGTGCGCCGCGCCACACGCGCGGACTTGGTGGGCGTCCTCCCGCACGAACGTGCGGGCCCCGCCCCGGGGTCGCTTTAGGGAAATATAGCTGACCCTCCCCCCCGCTCGCACCCTGCCCGCTTCCCTCCAAACTCCCGGCGGGACGGCTCCCCGGCTGGGACGCTGCTCTCCCCCTCCAAGATCAGTCACTGCCTCCTGGGTGCTTCTCCCTCCGGCTGCGCCACTACGCCGCCCACGCCAACCAGCTAGACTTCCTCCGGGATGGTTTCGGGTGGGAAGGGCTGGGCCCCCCGTCTGTGCCGTCTGCCCCCCTGGGCTCTGCCCCAGATCGGTCTCCGAAGGTCACCTGCCTGGTACGCTGGCTTCTAGTTCTGAAAACGTTTGCTGTCTGCCCGTATTTGTTCGTTTTCCGTCTCTAAGTCTGTGCTTGTTGTTCAGAGTTCGTAGATTGTTATGTATGTGATCGATTCCCCTGTTTTTCCGAGTCTTTGTTGCAAGAGGGATCTGCGGTAGCGTCCACCTAGTCTGCCATCTTGGCCCCGCCTTCTAATTATTCTTTTTAAAGTTGATTTGAAGTATTAGCTTTATCATAAACTATGAACCAAAAAAAACCCCAAACCCATTGCCATCTAGTCAATTGCAACTCATAGCAACCCTATAGGGCGGAGTAGAACTGCTCCATAGAGTTTCCATGGAGCACCTGGTGGATTCAAACTGCCAACCTTTTGATTAGCAGCTGTAGCACCTAACCACTACCTCACCAGGGTTTCCAAATATATGTATATATATATATTCCTGTCAAGTGAATCCTGACTCATGTAACCCATAGGGTTTCCAAGGAGCAGCTGGTGGACTTGAACTGCCAACCTTTTGGTTAGCAGCTGAGCTCTTAACCACTGTGTCACCAGGGCTCCAACTATTATAAACTATACTCAATAAGGACCCAACTTGGATCATTCTTTGAGTTTTCTGTTTGGTTTCATTGATCTTCCTGGGTTTTTTCCCTCCTGGATGAGTAGTACCACAGTGTTAATTATTATAGTTATAGTTAGCTTTATAGCTAGAATTTAGTATATGCTTATTATATGCCAAGTAATGTGGTTGGATATGTGGGTTTTACGTTCATCCATATCGTAGTATGTATCAGAACTTCATTTCTCTTTATGGTTAATATTCCATTGTATGGATAATTTTGCTTACCCATTTATCTGTGAATGGGCACGTTCTTGAAACTTACTCTTCCTTCAGCTTATTTTTTTTTTTAATTTTATTGAGCTTTAAGTGAACGTTTACAAATCAAGTCAGACTGTCACATATAAGCTTATATACACCTTACTCCATACTCCCACTTACTCTCCCTCTAATGAGTCAGCCCTTCCAGTCTCTCATGACAATTTTGCCAGTTTCTAACCCTCTCTACCCTCCCATCTCCCCTCCAGACAAGAGATGCCAACACAGTCTCAAGTGTCCACCTGATACAAGTAGCTCACTCTTCATCAGCATCTCTCTCCAACCCATTGTCCAGTCCCTTCCATGTCTGATGAGTTGTCTTCGGGAATGGTTCCTGTCCTGGGTCAACAGAAGGTTTGGGGACCATGACGGCCAGGATTCCTCTAGTCTCAGTCAGACCATTAAGTCTGGTCTTTTTATGAGAATTTGGGGTCTGCATCCCACTATTCTCCTGTTCCATCAGGGGTTCTCTGTTGTGTTCCCTGTCAGGGCAGTCATCGGTTGTGGCCGGGCACCATCTAGTTCTTCTGGTCTCAGGATGATGTAAGTCTCTGGTTCATGTGGCCCTTTCTGTCTCTTGGGCTCATAGTTATCATGTGACCATGGTGTTCTTCATTCTCCTTTGATCCAGGTGGGTTGAGACCAATTGATGCATCTTAGATGGCTGCTTGTTAGCATTTAAGACCCCAGATGCCACACTTCAAAGTGGGATGCAGAATGTTTTCATAATAGTATGATTTTGCCAATTGACTTAGAAAGTCCCCTTAAGCCATAGTCCCCAAACCCGCACCCTTGCTCCGCTGACCTTTGAAGCATTCAGTTTATCCCAGAAACTTCTTTGCTTTTGGTCCAGTCCAGTTGAGCTGACCTTCAGTGTATTGAGTATTGCCCTTCCCTTCACCTAAAGTAGTTCTTATCTACTAACCAATCAGTAAATAACCCTCTCCCACCCTCCCTCCCTCCCCGTCTCGTAACCACAAAGTATGTGTTCTTCTCAGTTTATACTATTTCTCAAGATCTTATAATAGTGGTCTTATACAATATTTGTCCTTTTGCCTCTGACTAATTTCACTCAGCATAATGCCTTCCAGGTTCCTCCATGTTATGAAATGTTTCACAGATTCGTCACTGTTCTTTATCGATGTGTAGTATTCCATCGTGTGAATATACCACAATTTATTTAACCATTCATCCGTTGATGGACACCTTGGTGGCTTCCAGCTTTTTGCTATTGTAAACAGAGCTGCAATAAGCATGGGTGTGCATATATCTGTTTGTGTGAAGGCTCTTATTTCTCTAGGGTATATCCCGAGGAGTGGGATTTCTGGGTTGTATGGTAGTTCTATTTCTAACTTTTTAAGAAAACGCCAGATAGATTTCCAAAGTGGTTGTACCATTTTACATTCCCACCAGCAGTGTATAAGAGTTCCAGTCTCTCCGCAGCTCCTCCAACATTTAATATTTTGTGTTTTTTGGATTAATGCCAGCCTTATTTTTTTTTCTTGGAGTGAGATGGAATCTTATCGTAGTTTTAATTTGCATTTCTCTAATGGCTATTGATCGAGAGCATTTTCTCATGTATCTGTTAGCTGCCTGAATATCTTCTTTAGTGAAGTGCTTGCTCATATCCTTTGCCCACTTCTTGATTGGGTTGTTTGTCTTTTTGTGGTTGAGTTTTAACAGAATCATATAGATTTTAGAGATCAGGCGCTGGTCAGAGATGTCATAGCTGAAAATTCTTTCCCAAGCTGTAGGTGGTCTTTTTAGTCTTTTGGTGAAGTCTTTAGATGAGCACAGGTATTTGATTTTTAGGAGCTCCCAGTTATCTGGTTTCTCTTCATCATTTTTGGTAATGTTTTGTATTCTGTTTATGCCTTGTATTAGGGCTCCTAACGTTGTCCCTATTTTTTCTTCCATGATCTTTATCGTTTTAGTCTTTATGTTTAGGTCTTTGATCCACTTGGAGTTAGTTTATGTGCATGGTGTGAGGTATGGGTCCTGTTTCATTCTTTTGCAAATGGATATCCAGTTATGCCAGCACCATTTGTTAAAAAGACTATCAATTTCCCCAATTGACTGACACTGGTCCTTTGTCAAATATCAGCTGCTCATACGTGGATGGATTTATATCTGAGTTCTCAATTCTGTTCCATTGGTCTATGTGCCTGTTGTTGTACCAGTACCAGGCTGTTTTGACTACTGTAGCTGTATAATAGGTTCTGAAATCAGGTAGAGTGAGGCCTCCCACTTTCTTCTTCTTTTTCAGTAATGTTTTGCTTATCCGGGGGTTCTTTCCCTTCCATATGAAATTAGTGATTTGTTTCTCTATTCCCTTAAAGTATGACATTGGTATTTGGATTGGAAGTGCGTTATACGTATAGATGGCTTTTGATAGAATAGACATTTTTACTATGTTAAGTCTTCCTATCCATGAGCAGGGTATATTTTTCCACTTCAGTATGTCCTTTTGAATTTCTTGTAGCAGAGTTCTATAGTTTTCTTTGTACAGGTCTTTTACATCCTTGGTAAGATTTATTCCTAAGTATTTTATCTTCTTGGGGGCTACTGTGAATGGTATTGATTTGGTTATTTCCTCTTCGGTGTTCTTTTTGTTGATGTAGAGGAATCCAAGTGATTTTTGTACGTTTATTTTATAACCTGAGACTCTTCCAAACTCTTCTATTAGTTTCAGTAGTTTTCTGGAGGATTCCTTAGGGTTTTCCATGTATATGATCATGTCATCTGCAAATAGTGATAGCTTTACTTCCTCCTTACCAATCTGGATACGCTTTATTTCTTTGTCTAGCCTAATTGCCCTGGCTAGGACTTCAAGTACGATGTTGAATAAGAGTGGTGATAAAGGACATCCTCGTCTGGTTCCCGTTCTCAAGGGAAATGCTTTCAGGTTCTCTCCATTTAGAGTGATATTGGCTGTTGGCTTTGTATAGATGCCCTTTATTATGTTGAGGAATTTTCCTTCAATTCCTATTTTGGTAAGAGTTTTTATCATAAATGGGTGTTGAACTTTGTCAAATGCCTTTTCTGCATCTATTGATAAGATCATGTGGTTTTTATCTTTTGTTTTATTTATGTGATGGATTACATTAATGGTTTTTCTGATATTAAACCAGCCTTGCATACCTGGTATAAATCCCACTTGATCATGGTGAATTATTTTTTTGATGTGTTGTTGGATTCTATTGGCTAGAATTTTGTTGAGGATTTTTGCATCTATGTTCATGAGGGATATAGGTCTAAAATTTTCTTTTTTTGTAATGTCTTTACCTGGTTTTGGTATCAGGGAGATGGTGGCTTCATAGAATGAGTTGGGTAGTATTCCGTCTTTTTCTATGCTTTGAAATACCTTCAGTAGTAATGGTGTTAAGTCTTCTCTGAAGGTTTGGTAGAACTCTGCAGTGAAGCCGTCTGGGCCAGGACTTTTTTTTGTTGGAAGTTTTTTGATTACTGTTTCAATCTCTTTTTCTGTTATGGGTCTATTTAGTTGTTCTACTTCTGAATGTGTTAGTTTAGGTAGGTAGTATTGTTCCAAGAATTTATCCATTTCTTCTAGGTTTTCAAAATTGTTAGAGTACAATTTTTCGTAGTAATCTGAAATGATTCTTTTAATTTCATTTGGTTCTGTTGTGATGTGGTCCTTCTCGTTTCTTATTCGGGTTATTTGTTTCCTTTCCTGTATTTCTTTAATCAGTCTAGCCAATGGTTTATCAATTTTGTTAATTTTTTCAAAGAACCAGCTTTTGGCTTTGTTAATTCTTTCAATTGTTTTTCTGTTCTCTAATTCATTTAGTTCAGCTCTAATTTTTATTATTTGTTTTCTTCTGGTGTCTGATGGGTTCTTTTGTTGCTCACTTTCTATTTGTTCAAGTTGTCGGGACAGTTCTCTGATTTTGGCTCTTTCTTCTTTTTGTATGTGTGCATTTATCGATATAAATTGGCCTCTGAGCACTGCTTTTGCTGTGTCCCAGAGGTTTTGATAGGAATTATTTTCATTTTCGTTGCTTTCTAAGAATTTCCTCATTCCCTCCTTGATGTCTTCTATAACCCAGTCTTTTTTCAGGAGGGTATTGTTCACTTTCCAAGTATTTGATTTCTTTTCCCTAGTTTTTTCTGTTATTGATTTCTAGCTTCATTGCCTTGTGGTCTGAGAAGATGCTTTGTAATATTTCGATGTTTTGGATTCTACAAAGATTTGTTTTATGACCTAATATGTGGTCTATTCTAGAGAATGTTCCATGTGCACTAGAAAAAAAAGTATATTTTGAAGCAGTTGGGTGGAGAGTTCTGTATAAGTCAATGAGGTCAAGTTGGTTGATTGTTGTAAGTAGGTCTTCCGTGTCTCTATTGAGCTTCTTACTGGATGTCCTGTCCTTCTCCGAAAGTGGTGTGTTGAAGTCTCCTACTATAAATGTGGAGGTGTCTATCTCACTTTTCAATTCTGTTAAAATTTGATTTATGTATCTTGCAGCCCTGTCATTAGGTGCGTAAATATTTAATATGGTTATGTCTTCCTGATCAATTGTCCCTTTTATCATTATATAGTGTCCTTCTTTATCCTTTGTGGCGGATTTAAGTCTAAAGTCTATTTTGTCAGAAATTAATATTGCTACTCCTCTTCTTTTTTGCTTATTGTTTGCTTGATATATTTTTTCCATCCTTTGAGTTTTAGTTTGTTTGTGTCTCTAAGTCTAAGGTGTGTCTCTTGTAGGCAGCATATAGATGGATCGTGTTTCTTTATCCAGTCCGTGACTCTCTGTCTCTTTATTGGTGCATTTAGTCCATTTACATTCAGCGTAATTATAGATAAATAAGTTTTTAGTGCTGTCATTTTAATGCCTTTTCATGTGTTTTGTTGGCCATTTCATTTTTCCACATGCTTTTTTGTGCTGAGACGTTTTTCTTAGTAGCTTGTGAGCTCCTCATTTTCATAATTTTTAACTTTGTGTTTGTTGAGTCGTTACGTTTTTCTTGGCTTTTTTCTTGAGTTATCGAATTGATATTCCTTTTTGTGGTTACCTTATTATTTACCGCTATTTTTCTAAGTAAAAACCTAACTTGTAACCTTCTATATCGCCTTGTATCACTCTCCATCTGGCAGTTTAATGCCTCCTATATTTAGTCCCTCTTTTTGATTATTGTGATTGTTTATCTATTGATTTCCATGATTTCCTGTTATGTGTATTATTTTGTTTATTTATTTATTTTTTAGAATTAGTCTTAATTTGTTTGTTTTTGTGCTTTCCCTATTTGAGTTGCGTTGATATCAGGACGTTCTGTTTTGTGACCTTGTATTGTGCTGGTACCTGATATTATTGGTCATCAGGCCAAACAATCTCCTTTAGCATTTCTTGCAGTCTTGGTTTAGTTTTTGCAAGTTCTCTAAACTTGTGTTTATCTGTAAATATCTTAATTTCTCCTTCATATTTCAGAGAGAGTTTTGCTGGATATATGATCCTTGGTTGGCAGTTTTTCTCGTTCAGTGCTCTGTATACGTCGTCCCATTCCCTTCTTGCCTGCATGGTTTCTGCTGAGTAGTCTGAACTTATTCTTATTGATTCTCCCTTGAAGGAAACCTTTCTTTTCTTCCTGGCTGCTTTTAAAATTTTCTGCTTGTCTTTGGTTTTGGCAAGTTTGATGATAATATGTCTTGGTGTTTTTCTTTTTGGATCAATCTTAAATGGGGTTCGATGAGCATCTTGGATAGATATCCTTTCGTCTTTCATGATGTCAGGGAAGTTTTGTGTCAGGAGTTCTTCAACTATTTTCTCTGTGTTTTCTGTCCCCCCTCCCTGTTCTGGGACTCCAATCACTCGCAAGTTATCCTTCTTGATAGAGTCCCATATGATTCTTAGGGTTTCTTCATTTTTTTTAATTCTTTTATCTGTTTTTTTTTCAGCTATGTTGGTGTTGATTCCCTGGTCCTCCAGAAGTCCTAGTCTACATTCTAATTGCTCGAGTCTGCTCCTCTGACTTTCCATTGCGTTGTCAAATTCTGTAATTTTATTGTTAATCTTTTGGATTTCTACATGCTGTCTCTCTATGGATTCTTGCAACTTATTAATTTTTCCACTATGTTCTTGAATAATCTTTTTGAGTTCTTCAACAGTTTTATCAGTGTGTTCCTTGGCTTTTTCTGCATTTATCCTAATTTCATTTGTGATATCTTTAAGCATTCTGTAAATTAGTTTTTTATATTCTGTATCTGATAATTCCAGGATTGTATCTTCATTTGGGAAAGATTTTGATTCTTTTGTTTGGGAGGTTGGAGAAGCTGTCATGGTCTGTTTCTTTATGTGGTTTGATATGGACTGCTGTCTCCGAGCCATCACTGGGAAACTAGATCTTCCAGGTAATCAGCTAAAAAAAAATGCAGTCAGATTCCTATCTGAATTCTTCCTCTGGCTCCGGGTATTCGGATGTTAATGGAGCCGCCTGGGGAGGGTGGGGGAGGGATCAGAGAGCTAGGAGTGTAGCACCACAGAATATAGTGCTGATCACCGCATTCACGCTCCACCCCCGTCCACCAAAATCCGGGCGGGACAGTTCCCCGGCTGGGACGCTGCTTTCCCCACTCCGAGACCAGTCATTTCCTCCTGGGGACTTCTCCCTCCGGTGCGCGGCACCACTCGCTTGCGCGAACTGGGTGGGCGTCTCCTGCACGAATGGGTGGGCCCGCCCCCAGGGTCTATTCAGGAGAATATAATTGGACCCCGCGCTCACGCCCCGTCCGCGCGCGCGCCCAAATCACATCGGGACATCTCCCCGGCTGGGACGCTGCTTTCCCCGCTCCGAGACCAGTCACTTCCTCCCAGGGACTTCTCCCTCCGGTGCGCCGCGCCACACGCGCGGACTTGGTGGGCGTCCTCCCGCACGAACGTGCGGGCCCCGCCCCGGGGTCGCTTTAGGGAAATATAGCTGACCCTCCCCCCCGCTCGCACCCTGCCCGCTTCCCTCCAAACTCCCGGCGGGACGGCTCCCCGGCTGGGACGCTGCTCTCCCCCTCCAAGATCAGTCACTGCCTCCTGGGTGCTTCTCCCTCCGGCTGCGCCACTACGCCGCCCACGCCAACCAGCTAGACTTCCTCCGGGATGGTTTCGGGTGGGAAGGGCTGGGCCCCCCGTCTGTGCCGTCTGCCCCCCTGGGCTCTGCCCCAGATCGGTCTCCGAAGGTCACCTGCCTGGTACGCTGGCTTCTAGTTCTGAAAACGTTTGCTGTCTGCCCGTATTTGTTCGTTTTCCGTCTCTAAGTCTGTGCTTGTTGTTCAGAGTTCGTAGATTGTTATGTATGTGATCGATTCCCCTGTTTTTCCGAGTCTTTGTTGCAAGAGGGATCTGCGGTAGCGTCCACCTAGTCTGCCATCTTGGCCCCGCCTTCTAATTATTCTTTTTAAAGTTGATTTGAAGTATTAGCTTTATCATAAACTATGAACCAAAAAAAACCCCAAACCCATTGCCATCTAGTCAATTGCAACTCATAGCAACCCTATAGGGCGGAGTAGAACTGCTCCATAGAGTTTCCATGGAGCACCTGGTGGATTCAAACTGCCAACCTTTTGATTAGCAGCTGTAGCACCTAACCACTACCTCACCAGGGTTTCCAAATATATGTATATATATATATTCCTGTCAAGTGAATCCTGACTCATGTAACCCATAGGGTTTCCAAGGAGCAGCTGGTGGACTTGAACTGCCAACCTTTTGGTTAGCAGCTGAGCTCTTAACCACTGTGTCACCAGGGCTCCAACTATTATAAACTATACTCAATAAGGACCCAACTTGGATCATTCTTTGAGTTTTCTGTTTGGTTTCATTGATCTTCCTGGGTTTTTTCCCTCCTGGATGAGTAGTACCACAGTGTTAATTATTATAGTTATAGTTAGCTTTATAGCTAGAATTTAGTATATGCTTATTATATGCCAAGTAATGTGGTTGGATATGTGGGTTTTACGTTCATCCATATCGTAGTATGTATCAGAACTTCATTTCTCTTTATGGTTAATATTCCATTGTATGGATAATTTTGCTTACCCATTTATCTGTGAATGGGCACGTTCTTGAAACTTACTCTTCCTTCAGCTTATTTTTTTTTTTAATTTTATTGAGCTTTAAGTGAACGTTTACAAATCAAGTCAGACTGTCACATATAAGCTTATATACACCTTACTCCATACTCCCACTTACTCTCCCTCTAATGAGTCAGCCCTTCCAGTCTCTCATGACAATTTTGCCAGTTTCTAACCCTCTCTACCCTCCCATCTCCCCTCCAGACAAGAGATGCCAACACAGTCTCAAGTGTCCACCTGATACAAGTAGCTCACTCTTCATCAGCATCTCTCTCCAACCCATTGTCCAGTCCCTTCCATGTCTGATGAGTTGTCTTCGGGAATGGTTCCTGTCCTGGGTCAACAGAAGGTTTGGGGACCATGACGGCCAGGATTCCTCTAGTCTCAGTCAGACCATTAAGTCTGGTCTTTTTATGAGAATTTGGGGTCTGCATCCCACTATTCTCCTGTTCCATCAGGGGTTCTCTGTTGTGTTCCCTGTCAGGGCAGTCATCGGTTGTGGCCGGGCACCATCTAGTTCTTCTGGTCTCAGGATGATGTAAGTCTCTGGTTCATGTGGCCCTTTCTGTCTCTTGGGCTCATAGTTATCATGTGACCATGGTGTTCTTCATTCTCCTTTGATCCAGGTGGGTTGAGACCAATTGATGCATCTTAGATGGCTGCTTGTTAGCATTTAAGACCCCAGATGCCACACTTCAAAGTGGGATGCAGAATGTTTTCATAATAGTATGATTTTGCCAATTGACTTAGAAAGTCCCCTTAAGCCATAGTCCCCAAACCCGCACCCTTGCTCCGCTGACCTTTGAAGCATTCAGTTTATCCCAGAAACTTCTTTGCTTTTGGTCCAGTCCAGTTGAGCTGACCTTCAGTGTATTGAGTATTGCCCTTCCCTTCACCTAAAGTAGTTCTTATCTACTAACCAATCAGTAAATAACCCTCTCCCACCCTCCCTCCCTCCCCGTCTCGTAACCACAAAGTATGTGTTCTTCTCAGTTTATACTATTTCTCAAGATCTTATAATAGTGGTCTTATACAATATTTGTCCTTTTGCCTCTGACTAATTTCACTCAGCATAATGCCTTCCAGGTTCCTCCATGTTATGAAATGTTTCACAGATTCGTCACTGTTCTTTATCGATGTGTAGTATTCCATCGTGTGAATATACCACAATTTATTTAACCATTCATCCGTTGATGGACACCTTGGTGGCTTCCAGCTTTTTGCTATTGTAAACAGAGCTGCAATAAGCATGGGTGTGCATATATCTGTTTGTGTGAAGGCTCTTATTTCTCTAGGGTATATCCCGAGGAGTGGGATTTCTGGGTTGTATGGTAGTTCTATTTCTAACTTTTTAAGAAAACGCCAGATAGATTTCCAAAGTGGTTGTACCATTTTACATTCCCACCAGCAGTGTATAAGAGTTCCAGTCTCTCCGCAGCTCCTCCAACATTTAATATTTTGTGTTTTTTGGATTAATGCCAGCCTTATTTTTTTTTCTTGGAGTGAGATGGAATCTTATCGTAGTTTTAATTTGCATTTCTCTAATGGCTATTGATCGAGAGCATTTTCTCATGTATCTGTTAGCTGCCTGAATATCTTCTTTAGTGAAGTGCTTGCTCATATCCTTTGCCCACTTCTTGATTGGGTTGTTTGTCTTTTTGTGGTTGAGTTTTAACAGAATCATATAGATTTTAGAGATCAGGCGCTGGTCAGAGATGTCATAGCTGAAAATTCTTTCCCAAGCTGTAGGTGGTCTTTTTAGTCTTTTGGTGAAGTCTTTAGATGAGCACAGGTATTTGATTTTTAGGAGCTCCCAGTTATCTGGTTTCTCTTCATCATTTTTGGTAATGTTTTGTATTCTGTTTATGCCTTGTATTAGGGCTCCTAACGTTGTCCCTATTTTTTCTTCCATGATCTTTATCGTTTTAGTCTTTATGTTTAGGTCTTTGATCCACTTGGAGTTAGTTTTTGTGCATGGTGTGAGGTATGGGTCCTGTTTCATTTTTTTGTAAATGGATATCCAGTTAGGCCAGCATCATTTGTTAAAAAGACTATCTTTTCCCCAATTAACTGACACTGGGCCTTTGTCAAATATCAGCTGCTCATATGTGGATGGATTTATATCTGAGTTCTCAATTCTGTTCCATTGGTCTATGTGCCTGTTGTTGTACCAGTTACCAGGCTGTTTTGACTACTGTGGCTGTATAATAGATTCTAAAATCACGTAGAGTGAGGCCTCCCACTTTCTTCTTCTTTTTCAGTAATGCTTTACTTATCCGAGGCTTCTTTCCCTTCCATATGAAGTTGGTGATTTGTTTCTCCATCACATTAAAAAATGTCATTGGAATTTGGATCGGAAGTCCATTGTATGTATAGATGGCTTTTGGTAGAATATACATTTTTACTATGTTAAGTCTTTCTATCCATGAGCAAGGTATGTTTTTCCACTTAAGTAGGTCTTTTTTAGTTTCTTGCAGTAGTACTTTGTAGTTTTCTTTGTATAGGTCTTTTACATCTTTGGTAAGATTTATTCCTAGTTTTATTTTATCTTCTTGGGGGCTACTGTGAATGGTATTGATTTGGTTATTTCCTCTTTGATGTTCTTTTTGTTGATGTAGAGGAATCCAAGTGATTTTTGTATGCTTATCTTATAACCTGAGACTCTGCCAAACTCTTCTATTAGTTTCAGTAGTTTTCTGGAAGATTCCTTAGGGTTTTCTGTGTATAAGATCATGTCATCTGCAAATAGAGATAATTTTACTTCCACTTTGCCAATCCGGATGCCCTTTATTTCTTTGTCTAGCCTAATTGCTCTGGCTAGGACCTCTAGCACAATGTTGAATAAGAGTAGTGATAAAGGGCATCCTTGTCTGATTCCCGTTCTCAAGGGAAATGCTTTCAGGCTCTCCATTTAGAGTGATGATGGCTGTTGGCTTTGTATAGATGCCCTTTATTATGTTGAGGAATTTTCCTTCAATTCCTATTTTGGTGAGAGTTTTTATCATAAATGGGTGTTGGACTTTGTCAAATACCTTTTCTGCATCAATTGATATGATCATGTGGTTTTTGTCTTTTGTTTATATGGTGGATTACATTAATGGTTTTTCTAATACTTGGTCGTGGTGGATTATTTTTTTGATATGTTGTTGAATTCTATTGGCTAGAATTTTGTTGAGGATTTTTGCATCTATGTTCATGAGGGATATAGGTCTATAATTTTCTTTTTTTGTGATGTCTTTACCTGGTTTTGGTATCAGGGATATGGCTGCTTCATAGAATGAGTTGGGTAGTATTCCGTCATTTTCTATGCTTTGAAATACCTTTAGTAGTAGTGGTGTTAACTCTTCTCTGAAAGTTTGGTAGAACTCTGTAGTAAAGCCATCCGGGCCAGGGCTTTTTTTGGGGGGGAGTTTTTTGATTACCATTTCAATCTCTTTTTTTGTTATGGGTCTATTTAGTTGTTCCACTTCTGATTGTGTTAGTTTAGATAGGTAGTGTTTTTCTAGGTATTCATCCATTTCTTCTAGGTTTGCAAATTTGTTAGAGTGCCATTTTTCGTAATAGTCTGATATGATTCCTTTAATTTCAGTTGGGTCTGTTGTGATGTGGCCCATCTCGTTTCGTATTCGGGTTATTTGTTTCCTTTCCTGTATTTCTTTAGTCAGTCTGGCCAATGGTTTATCAATTTTGTTAATTATTTCAAGGAACCAGCTTTTGGCTTTGTTAATTCTTTCAATTGTTTTTCTGTTCTCTAATTCATTTAGTTCAGCTCTAATTTTTATTATTTATTTTCTTCTGGTGCCTGATAGATTCTTTTGTTGCTCACTTTCTATTTCTTCAAGTTGTCGGGACAGTTCTCTGATTTTGGCCCTTTCTTCTTTTTATATGTGTGCATTTATCGATATAAATTGACCTCTGAGCACTGCTTTTGCTTTGTCCCAGAGGCTTTGATAGGAAGTGTTTTCATTCTCGTTGCATTCTATGAATTTCTTTATTCCCTCCTTAGTGTCTTCTATAACCCAGTCTTTTTTGAGCAGGGTATTGTTCAGTTTCCAAGTATTTGATTTCTTTTCCCTGATTTTTCTGTTATTGATTTCCACTTTTATGGCCTTGTGGTCTGAGAAGATGCTTTGTAATCTTTCGATGTTTTGGATTCTGCAGAGGTTTGTTTTATGACCTAATATGTGGTCTATTCTAGAGAATGTTCTGTGGACTAGAAAAAAAAGAATGCTTTGCAGCTGTTGGGTGGAGTGTTCTGTATAAGTCAGTGAGGTCAAGTTCATTGATTGTAGCAATTAGGTCTTCCGTGTCTCTATTGAGCTTCTTACTGGAAGTCCTGTCCTTCTCCGAAAGTGGTGTGTAGAAGTCTCCAACTATGATTGTGGAAGTGTCTATCTCACTTTACAGTTCTGTTAAAATTTGTTTTATGTATCTTGCAGTTCTGTCATTGGGTGCATAAGTATTTAATATGGGTATATCTTCGTGGTCAATTGTCCCTTTAATCATTATGTAGTGTCCTTCTTTATCCTTTGTGGTGGATTTAACTTGTCAGAAATTAATATTGCTACTCCTGCTCTTTTTTGCATATTGTTTGCTTGATATATTTTTTTCCATCCTTTGAGTTTTAGTTTGTTTCTGTCTCTAAGTCTAAGTGTCTCTTGTAGGCAGCATATAGACGGATCGTGTTTCTTTATCCAGTCTGAGACTCTCTGTCTCTTTATTGGTGCGTTTAGTCCATTTCCATTCAGCCTAATTATAGGTAAGTATGTCATTTTGATGCCTTTTTATGTGTGTCGTTGACAATTTCATTTTTCCACTTACTTTTTTGTGCCGAGATGTTTTTCTTTGTAAATTGTGTGTTCCTCATTTTCATAGTATTTGACTTTATGTTTGCTGAGTCGTTACGTTTTTCTTGGTTTTTATTTTCAGTTACGGAGTTGTTATACCTCTTTGTGGTTACCTTAATATTTACCCCTATTTTTCTAAGTAAAAACCTAACTTGTACTGTCCTATATTGCCTTGTATCCCCCTCAATATGGCAGTTCTATGCCACCTGTATTTAGTCCCTCTTTTTGATTATTGTGATCTTTTACATATTGACTTCAATGATTCCGTGTTTTGAGCGTTTTTTTCTTTTTAAAATTAATCTTAATTTGTTTTTGTGATTTTCCTATTTGAGTTCATATCAGGATGTTCTGTTCTGTGACCTTGTGTTGTGCTGGTATCTGATATTATTGGTTTTCTGACCAATTTCCTTTAGTATTTCTGGTAGCTTTGGTTTGGTTTTTGCAAATTCTCTAAGCTTGTGTTTATCTGTAAATGTTTTAATTTCGCCTTCATATTTTAGAGAGTTTTGCTGGATATATGATCCTTGGCTGGCAGTTTTCTCCTTCAGTGCTCTATATATGTCATCCCATTGCCTTCTTGACTGCATGGTTTCTGCTGAGTAGTCTGAACTTATTCTTATTGATTCTCCTTTGTAGGAGACCTTTCTTTTATCCCTGGCTGCTTTTAAAGTTTTGTCTTTATCTTTGGCTTTGGCAAGTTTGATGATAATATGTCTTGGTGATTTTCTTTTTGGATCAATCTTAAATGGGGTTCGATGAGCATCTTGGATAGATATCCTTTCATCTTTCATGATGTCAGGGAAGTTTTCTGCCAACAGATCTTCAAGTATTCTCTCTGTGTTTTCTGATATCCCTCCCTGTTCTGGGACTCCAATCACATGCAAGTTATTCTTTTTGAATCCCACATGATTCTTAGGGTTTCTTAATTTTTTTAAATTCTTTTGTCTGATTTTTTTCAGGTATACTGGTGTGAATTCCCTGGTCCTCCAGATTTCCCACTCTGCGTTCCAACTGCTGGAGTCTGCTCCTTGACTTCCTATTGGGTTGTCTAATTCTGTAATTTTATTGTTAATCTTTTGGATTTCTGCATGCTGTCTCTCTATGGATCCTTGCAACTTATTAATTTTTCCACTATGTTCTTGAATCATCTTTTTGAGTTCTTCAACTGCTTTACCAGTGTGTTCCTTGGCTTTTTCTGTAGATTGTCTTATTTCATTTCTGATGTCATCCCTGATGTCTTGAAGCATTCTGTAAATTAGTTTTTTATATTCTGTATCTGGAAATTCCAGGATTGTATCTTCATTTGGGAAAGATTTTGTTTCTTTAATTTGGGGAGTTGTAGAAGCAGTCATGGTGTGCTTCTTAATGTGGTTTGATATTGACTGCAGTCTCCGAGCCATCTCTAAGATATTGTAGTGATTTATTCTGTATTTACTCACTGAGTCTTATCTTGGTTTGTTTTCTTTCAATATACATAGATGGGCTAGTAGATTGTGCTGTCTTGATTGTTGTAGCCCTTGAATCAGTTATGTCCTATTACCAGCTGGTTTGGGCTGTTACCAGATATATAAGCCTAAGAGTACATACACTATTCTTGAGTAGAATCTGATTTTGGGTTACCAAGTGTGTGGTGCAGACCGTCACCTATTCCCCTTGAGAAGTAGTGGTGATAGTTGTGTGCACCAGATCCTAGTAGCAGTAGGGGGTCATGCTCCAGGGAGGGCAGGATGCTGACAGGCTTCCCCCAAGTTCCAGTGAGGTAGGTGTGTCTCTATTCCTAAAGCACCTTGGTGAGTGGGCTCTGCAGCTGTACCTTAGGCCCCCTATGCAAGTACCTCTACAGATTGGTAGGTGTCACCCTCCTTAGACCCCTAAGGCCGGAGGCTAGGTGGTCTGGGGGGAGCTTCATCCCTCAGTTCCCTGTTGTGGGTCAGCGAGGGCTCTGTTGAATATGCAGAGATGTCAGACCTGGGAAACTTGTCTTTCCAGTAATCTGCTAAAACAATTACAGTCAGATCCCTATCAGAAATACCTTTGCATTATAATAGCCACCTTGTTCCCTTTAAGGATGAAAGCCCAAGACTGTGGATCACATATGCTTGGCTGGAGCTGGTTCTGTGTTTTTAGTGCAATTCGGGAAGGATTTTTCGTGCCTGGGTTTTTTGAGCTGCTTCTCTCAGGCCAGGAGAATGGGTTAGGAAAAGACCAAGAAAAAAAAACCGCGGTGTAGTTCACTCTCTGGCTCAGGAAATTCCAATGTTAATGAAGCTGCCTGGGACGGGGAGGGGAGGGTTCAGATAAATAAGAGAGAGCAGCACACCGGAATATAGACAACGTTTCTTACCCTGCTTGGGGTAACTGTTTTATCTGAGATTCCCGAGGGGCATGTCGACCCTGTGCACTGGCTGGGTAGAGATTGCCCCCGAGGGTCAGGCCTGCGTCCCATGCCCATGCTGTCTCAGAAGCCGTGGTTAGTTCCTCCGCTCCCAGTCCAAAGCCCAGCGCCAAGGTTTCCCGGCTGGGACGCCGCACTCCCGGCTCCAAACCCTGTCGCTGCCTCCTGGTCACGTCTCCTCCTGTCAGCCGAGTCGCTGCGATGCCTGCGTGCACTGGCTGGGCTTCCCCCGAAGTCAATTCTGGGGGGTAGGGCTGCGTTCCGTATTTGCGCCATCACAGGATGCCATGCTCAGCTCCACTGTGTCCGGTCCAAAGTCCGGTGCCAGGGTTTTCTGACTGGGACGCTGGCTCCAGGCTCCGAAAACAGCCGCTGCTTCCCTGTGGTTGTTTGTTCTCAGTCTCTGTCACTCAGGTCAACTCTTTATATCTGTGTTTCTTGGTCAGGGTTCGTAGATTGTCATGTATGTGATTGGTTCACTTGTTTTTCCGAGACTTTGTTGCAAGAGGGATCCGAGGTAGCTTCTACCTAGTGAGCCATCTTGGCCCCCTTCCTTCAGCTGTTTACACATGTTTTTTGTTTTCTTTCTTGGCCATCGTATCTTTGGTCCACTCCTCCTCGTCTACCCTCCCTAAAAGTCAGAGATTCTCAGGGCTTTGCCCTTGGTCGTTTTCATATACCACACCTGCCACCTAAACTGTCCCTTCCTGCAGCCTCAGGCATTACCTGACCGCTGATGACATACACACTGCAGCCTGGCCTGGCAAACTGCTCACTGGCCTCTGAGTGCCTGGGCTCATCCTCTGCTGTCCACATGCTGTTCTCTCTGCTTCTCTCCTTTTCTCTTCCCAGTCTACTGTACACATAGCAAAGTAGGAAAAGGAAAACTGTTATAGAACTTGGCTTTTTAAGAGTGCAGAGATTTACACTTGCTTATTATCTCCTGGCTTCATAACCCTGTCATGCTGGTCTCCTTTGCTTTCTAGGGGCCCACCAGCTGCTCCATGGGAGAAAGATAGGGAAGTCTGCTTCTGTAAAGATTACAGCCTTGGAATCCCTGTGGGACAGTTCTTCTCTGTCCTGTAGGGACACTATGAGTCGGGATCCACTTGATGCCAATGAGTTTTTTGGATTAGAGGAAGCAAGTGGATGAGCAGGGCCATGGGTAAATACAGCTGCATGGAATGGTGGTACAAGAACACACATAGCATTTAGAGTCAGACCGACCTGCGCTCACACACTGGGTTTGCCACTGTTGTGTAACAGCCGAGTGGCACCTGGACCCAAGGTCAGCCACGTCTCCAAGATACTGAAGAAAGACTCCAGAACCAGCAGTCATGACATATGGTTTATTGGGAAGCTTACTTACGGAACTGTGGCCCCGGGTGGTGGCTGGACCAGTTTGACGCTCTGCAGCCACCTAGCAAGAGCACAGGTTTATGTACCGTTCCAGCTGGGGCCAAGGCTCATTGTTTTTCTCCCATATCCTTGGACAGCCAGTGTTCCCAGGGACTTCATGTCCAGGACCAAATGTTTTTCTTCTTGTTGCTAAGGTGTTCCTTAGCTTTGGCCAGCTGCCCAGTCACACCACTCCCTGCCTTGTGCCTTAGCCCGAGTCCATCTGAATCCATCTCCAGCATGCTTTGAGGGAGAGCAAAACTGACTCCGTTAGGAGGGGATGCATATAGCTGAATAGCCTTACCCTATAGCCACCTACCCTCTGCAGGATCTGGAAAGGAGTTCCTGAAAAGAGGTACTTCTACTGCCAGAGAAGGTAAACGGAAGCATCCCAGGCAGCAGGGAGTACATGTAGATTTTCTTGGTCAGTGTTGGAAAGGACCACGCTCAGCACTTGTGGCATCCCTACCAAAAAAACAGTTGCTATGGAATTGACTCTGACTTATGGTGACCTCATGCGTGTCAGAGTAGAACTGTGCTCTGTACAGTTTTCATTGGCCAGCTTTTGGGAAGTAGATTGCCAGGTCTTTCTTCTGAGGCACCTCTGGGTGAATTCAAGCCTCCACCCTTTCAGTTGGCAGCCAACTATGTAAACGGTTTGCAGCACCTAGGGACTCTTGTCATACCTACAGTGAAGCCTTTTTGTCTGTTCCCCTTGATTTCAGGTTCAAGTGGGATAGGAGCTTATCATGGAAAACATAGTTTTGATACTTTCTCTCATCAACGTTCCTGTTTATTAAAAAGTTTAAAGAGAGAAGTTTTTAACAAACTCAGATATCCTCCCAACAGCCAGTCAAAGGTGAATTGGGCAAAATTTTTCATTTTGAAACGGTTCAACAAAGGAAAACTCGGTCTTCTGATGCTTACTCTCCTGGGTATTATAGCAGCTGTGCTCCTCAAGGTAAGTCTCCAGTACTCATGAGGTGTTGGTCTGAATGGCTGCCACGTGTATTTTTTTCTCCTGCCTTGGGAGTGCTTCTACTTTCATAAATGAGCTATACCTCTAATATTAACTGTTAAGGTTGCTGGCCAACTACCTGTTTTTATAAATAGTTTTATGGGAACACAACTACTCCCATCCATTACTTATTGTCTGTGGCTGCTCTCATGCTGTGATGGCTGAATTGTGTACGTAGAACAGAGACTAGATGACCCACAAAGCCTAAAATACATGTAGAAAAAGTTTGCAGACCTCTGGCCTAAGTTTAAAACATTGTAGAGCTTGCTTGCAGAATTCTAAGTTTGCTAATCCTCTGATCTTTTGTTATTGCTCTGTCGTTGTAGTTTCAGTTTTGTTCTTGAGTATGCATGAAATTAGCATGCCCTAGAAGTGGAGGGGCTTGTTGTGTGGCAGAGGGTAATGGTGGTGAAGCAATTTTGGTGAGGAATATTTATGGGGCTGGAATGTTTTTCTCCAGAGTTGACTACCAGATGAAGTTTGTCTTGGGTGAGTAGTTGTTAATAGCGATGGGCTTACAAAGAGGCCCCTGTGACAGCTACCTTTCTAAAGCAGTTTGTGTACCCTTCAGAGGAATGAGAAAATCCATGATAATGAAAGTTAAGATGGAATGGGGAACAAATTGAACTGTGTTCTTCGAGCCCTCAGATGCCTAGTGAGGAGGTTGAAACTGTTGACAACATTTGGGAAAAGAGGCAAGAATCCGGCATTTATTGGAATAACTGTGTTTATATTTGTATTTTTTTTTTTTTTAATTTGAAAGGAGATTGGATTATCTCACAATATCACAGCCTTGGTGGTGATATAATATTGATTCTGTCACAATTTGGTAGAACTGACGATATCAGTTGCATTTGAAATCATTTGGGTTTTCTCAGAAATACCAAGCTGTGCTGAGGAGAAGGGCCCTGTTGATTTTTCTGGTAGTTCACAGACTGCGTTGGTCCAGTAAACAGTGGTGAACTGCAGATTTCAAAACCCATCTCTGTAAAGAGTGAGGTAGGAATTCCTTGTTTTCTTTCTATATGTAAGGGGCCCAGTTGGGATATGTTTTCTTTTAGTTACTTGTTCTGCTACAGTTGGAGGCCTTAGGGGTTAATAAAAGAGAATGTTTATCTCCAAACATTTTGGACTTTGGCCCAGAGTATCAGAGTGTTAAAATTCAACTTAGTCACAAATTTTAATAGAAGGGAGCTTTGCTGGAAATCTAAGAGAAATATGTAGAGGCAATGACTTAGCTGGAAGATAAACCATTTCTGGAAAAAGGACAGCCATGATAGTGAGCCCCCTCACTCTGCTATATCCACTCAGCTCCTTTGGAGGAAGTATCATTTTGACCCTGACCTCTTTTTCTTTTTTGTACACAATTTGAGAATATCTTCTGAAAATATCCAGGTCATTTTTTGTTTGTTTTGTTTAAAAAAAGTTTGACTTTGCAATTCATGGTAGCAAACTTAGTCCATCAAGACTTAGTGGGTTAGGGATTTCAACTTCTGTATCTTTCTGAGGCTGTGAATGTGGCTGGAGATGTGCTTGGTTCTGCTGTCTATCGACCTTGCTCTTTTCCCAAGACATCCTTCCTCCAGCCTGATATGCAGCTTCCTGATTGGGGTAGAATTCCTCAGCCTCGTGGAAAAGCTGGAGAACTGGGGTGAGTCTGTGCTCCCAGGCTTGCCGTATTCCCAGGAAGGCCCCCAGGGGCAGTTGTACCACATCAGACAGGCTGGGGCTGGACAGTGAGCCTGTTCAGAGTTCACAGGAGGGTTTGGCAGACTGGTCTCCTCTCTTTTAGGTTCTAGAAAAGCAGCAGTGTGTAAAAACATGTAGCTGGGAATAAGAAAATCTGACTTTGATCACTGGTTCTGATACTGACTTGAAAATGACCGTGGGCAAAGCCTTTTCCAAACCCTTTCTTAGGCCTAGCTTGCTCATGAGGCCACTTTCAACTCCAGCTGTCTCAGTTCTTGTGACTGTTAGCTGATATGTTAGCTGCGCCTATTTTGGGGGGTTCAGTCTGGAACTAAAGATTTGGCTTTCTTTTTCACTTTGTGCTTCTTTGCTTTTCTCTTTGAGCTTATATCGTCCTTTTATTAAATCATCTTTCATTTTAGGTAAATGACTCTGAGACAATATTGCGTATTTTACGAGGAGTCTTTGTTATAATTGCAGATATTTTTCTGAAATTGCCTTTCTGCAATTAAGAGTTTACTGATTTTGGAATATGCTTGGATTTGATTTTATTCTTTGGCTTTACTAGAATTAGAATAGTTTTGGAACATTTTAAAATGGAAAGTCAGAAGCAGCGATTACCAATCTAAAGGGAGCGTATCAGGCTCAGGGAGAGGAGTTCGCAAAAGCTCACCGTGTGTGCATTTTTTTAAAGATGTAAGTGCACAAAGTAAAGTTTCAGTAAACTTAATATAAGCTACACCATAGGGGTATGGATTTAAGAAGGCTGAAAAATCCGAGATGTTCAAGTTGATGAATGTCATTGAACCCAGAAACCCAGTGCTGTCGAGTCGATTCCGACTCATAGCGACC
This sequence comes from Elephas maximus indicus, assembly GCF_024166365.1. Taxonomy (NCBI): domain Eukaryota; kingdom Metazoa; phylum Chordata; class Mammalia; order Proboscidea; family Elephantidae; genus Elephas; species Elephas maximus. The sequence goes on along the minus strand of NC_064820.1, from coordinate 212,929,764 downwards.
CTGTAGGGCAGAGTAGAACTGTCCCATAGAGTTTCTGAGGAGCGCCTGGCGGATTCGAACTGCCGACCCTTTGGTCGGCAGCCGTAGCACTTAACCATTATGCCATTAGGTCTTAGAAAGTTAAATATCACATTTGAACTTTGAGGTTCAGTAGCACCTCTTCAGCCTCCATAGGTGGGGATTAAATTCAATACTGCTTGTGAGTTTTAGAAATAAAATTGTTCCCACTTTTCAGATTTTGTGCAGACTTCAGCTTCCTAGTTACAGTGGTAGGAAAGTAAATGAGTTTTTCAACTCCTGTCTCTGATACCAGGCAGGATCTAGCTTCCATCACCACCCGTTTTGCTGCTGCTGCTGCTGCTGTTGGAGAGAGGACATAGGCCTTTATCTTCAGCCCAAACCTCACTGATTTCTTAGGGATACATAGGCCTTTTTTAACAAAATACATTTAAAGTCTCTAAAGACAGGAGGTATTTGTTAGAGTCCCAGTATTAAGTGCATGTTCCACGACTGGTTGGGTGGGTTTTTAACCTGGTAGAGTAACCTGGATCCCTTTCTCCTCTCTAGGCTGAATACCACTGAAGAATGATCCTGTTCAACCACCGGCTTGCTGCTTCAGAATGATTCCTTCTATTAAATGGCTAATGAACCAATAATTTTAAAATTCTGCTAAAAACAGTAAGAATGAATATGCAAGCGCAATGTGTTTAAACCTAAAAATCACTGCCACTAATGATTAATAAAATTTGCCATTTCAGCCAAATCCCAACATCCCCCAAAAGTAAGGGTACCCAGCAGCACCTATTCTAGATTGTGCTTACGCAAATCTTAAACCTTTGGGGTACAGGAGGAGAATGTGTTAGGCTAAACCCAGACTGTTTGGGAGTGTAAGGAAGTTGCGGGACTGTTCAGTGACTTCACTCCAGTTCATGGGACACCCCACCTGCTGCCCCTGCTGCTGCGGCAATCACTCAGGGAAGCTTTTCAGGGTTGTGTTACTCAGTAAGGTATGGAGGCTGGTTTTCTCAGCACTGCTTAGGATTACCAGCAGTCCAAAGAGGTGAGGCTAGAGCGCTTCTTGAGGTTTGAGGCAGTAGAACTGCACGCGGGTGGCCTCTCATTCACTGGGCCTTGAGCACCTGGCCTCCCGAAGTTGACCCTCTGCTCAGGTGTGCCATCTGACATGTGGTCTGTATCCTCTCGTATCCATTCTTCATCCTGAGTTGTGTGTGGTTTGTGGAATTCTGTGTTGTAGTTGTCCACAAGTGCTTTTGGTAACTAATGTCACTCAAAGTATCTTGTAAATCTCGGGCTTCCTAGAAGACACTTGCCAATTTCATGCAAGTATCGTCTGTCATTCTTATGGCTTTGGAGTTGTAGAATTCCACATATTATCAAAACTAACTGGCATTTTTTAAATGCTGTAATAAAAGGACTTATGAAAATGTTTGTATACTCTCAGGACCCTAAAGTGGCAAGTTAGCAGATCTTCAAGGACAGATCTCTGAGTTTCCTACTTCTGTAGCACAGTGCAAGTAAATTTCATCTTTTAAAGCTTCAGATAGATCCCTTTTGGAATAAATTCATCCTGCAGAACTTAAAGTGGGGAAACCATTTCCTCTCACAGAAAAGAGGCCTTGAATATTCAGGACTTTGGGGCTTGAAGGTCTCATGGGGCAGGTGGTGGATCAGTTGGAGAAGTTTGGAGAATAACCATGACCCGTTGCCGTCAAGTTGATTCCGACTCATAGTGACCCTATAGGACAGAGTAGAACCTCCTCATAGGGTTTCCAAGGCTGTAATCTTTATGGAAGGAAGCAGACTGCCACATCTTTCTCCCGCAGTGGGTTTGAACCGCTGACTTTTCAGTTAGCAGTGCTTAACTACTGTACCACCAGGGCTCAGGAATAACTGTGAGCTATAGCAGTTGACCATACTGAAGGGGTTGGAGAACACAGTAATAGGACCTGCAAATGTAAAGCCAGAGTATTTCCCAAGCAAAGTAGAAGTTACCCTCATGCAGAGCCTGATATGGCCAAGACCTGAAGCATTTCAGCCAAGTTGGGAAAGTACTAAAAAGAATTGGGCATGTGGAACCCAGCCCTTTCCTCGGGGCAGTATCGCGCTATCTTAGTCATCTAGTGCTGCTGTAACAGAAATAGCACAAGTGGATGGCTTTAACAAAGAGAAGTTTATTTCTTCACAGTAACGTAGGCTGAAGTTCCAAACTCAGGGCATCAGCTCCAGGGGAAGGCTTTGTTTCTCTGTTGGCCTTCTCATCAGTGTTCCCCAGGACTAGGAGCTTCTTTGAGCAGAGACCCCGGGTCCAAGGACGCACTCTGCTCTCCGTACTGCTTTCTCGGTGGTATGAGGTCCCCCCTCTCTCTGCTGGCTTCCCTTTCTTCATCTCATGAGAGATAAAAGTTGGTGCAGGCCACACCCCAGGGAAACTCCCTTTACATTGGACCAGGAACATGACCTCGCTAAGGGTGTTACAATCCCACCCTAATCCTCTTTAACATAAAATTACAATCACAAAATGGAGGACAGCCACACAATACTGGGAATCATGGCACACATTTTTGGGGGACACAATTCAATCCAGGACATGTGCTTCTGACTCCACCTTGCTACCCCTCTGCATTTGCAAGCAAACTCAGCCCACTCAATGAGAGAATATAATTCATTTTATAGAATGTATAACCAAATTTGTTGAATGAATTTGTTCCATGAAGGCTATCAAAAGTATGTTGTGTTCATCGTTATCACAGTAGGAAGTATTAGGAGTTAATCACTAGCCCAGTTTAGGAAGAGACTGACTAAACTGTGGCTATAACAATCCAAAAGGGAGAACATTAAAATATCTTAGGCAAAATTTCAGTATGAAACTTTCATTTAGTATATAAATTGTACATTATAATTCATGATTAAACTAAATTTTTGGCATGGTTACTAGTACATTCTCCTTCAGAATAAGTACATTGTATTTGAAAGAATTGGCAAATGCTACTAAACGTAGCATTCTTGGTGTGGAACCTCAGTTATGCCCTGATTCTTCAATCTGTTGTAGGGGAAAAGACATTTCCAAGTTTAGTAAAGTAAAAGGAAAGTTTTATTCAACATATATTCAAAAAGATAGAAGTGGGAAGCGGTCAAAGGATGTTGCCAGAGCTTCGTCTGCCTGAGTCCAAGGAAGTATTACAGAGTAAGCAAGAATGGGAAAATGGACAGGCATGCTACCACAGCCTTGTCTGTCCGAGTCCAAGGAAATTACAGAACAGACAAAAGTGGGAAAATGGGCAAGCATGCTGCCATAGCCATGTCTGCCCAAGTCCAAGGAAGGTTACATAGTCATCAGTATATATTAACATTACAAATGCACAAAACGATTGAAAGCTTCACCTTTTCACAGATTGGGTAGAAACTGTCATCCTACATTTTGAATTGTGTTTCTTAACAATGATTGGTACAGATGACAGTCAGGAGGGTCTTCACTGGTCCAACAAATTTCTATTCACTAAATGTTAATAGAAAAAGGTAAGAGTGGAAAGTCTTTTGTGTTCTGGCTTCTGTGAAAGTTTTCCTAAAAGACATTTTCCAAGATTCTTCTATCTATACCTCGGGGCCCAGTTGATGTGTCCTTGGGAGTCCTTGTGAGTCCAGCTCCAGCTGGATTACATTCTGTATGCTCAGGGACAGGGAATAATGACTCCAATATTATTTTCTAAATCAGATCATAAACTGTTTCCCACTACATATTTTTTTTGCTCTTAACCATCAAAAGTAGTATTTGGCAACTTTAAGGCATGCTTTCTTAATTTAAATCCTTAGCTAAGAAGATTTTCTCAAGCTTTCTTTATGTGATTTGTTTAAAAAAAAAAAAAGCTATAGTGAATATACTTTTCCAACTGTATCCTCCTGTCCTCATTCACTAATCTAAAACGGGCTTCTGAAAGCATATTCATAGAACATTAACCCACAAAATTTTACACAAAGAATGGTCCCACAGCTATTCCTGTATAGCAGGGATTTGTAAAGCACATCAGCATATCAAAAGATCCAAGTCCTATAGAATCTCTGAAGCATTTAGTGTGTGTTGCTATTTGACCATGGAACCCCTTTCCTCAACACCTATTAACTTTCCATGACACTACCATTTCCTTAGCGCGCGTGTGGGGAGACAATACCACGGAGTCCAGATTTTCTCTTCAGTGATTACTTTTCTGTGCCCTGTACCTAGTTATTTTGTTTGGTTGCTAGAAGCTCACTAAGGCATTTGTCTCACAAATAGGTATGGGACACTGAAAACACCGAGTAACTGAATTTATAGCATGTTGAATCTTCAAAGCAGGGATTTATGCTCTGTGCATCCTTTTTTATCCCTTCCATTGGCCTTCTGTTTATAGCTAAAGATGTTGAAGAGAGCAGCAATGAAGGTAGACTGCCTTCCACTTTTGATGGCAGGGCATGGCCTGCATTCACCATTGAACCCTAAGATGTTAACCAGCCCCAGGCCTCAAAGAAAGCATCCTAGAATTTGAATCAGCATTGAATTCCATTCCAGGGCTATGTGGGAGAAAGATCTTGTTTTTGCTGCCCTTGTTTATATTTAGTAACTGCTATAAGAAAAAATGTGGTAAGAAACAACTGTTTCCCAGAGCTGTGTAAGTGAAAATACTGGTGGTAAGGAGAGAACTGGAGGGAAGGTTCAACGGGATCCCTGAAGAAGAATCTACATTCAGCAGTTGACAGCACCTGTATTTGCTGAAGGGGGGATTGGGGGAGACAGCGAGGGGGTTGTGGTGAACTGGGTTGCCTGGACAGGCCCACTGGCCGCTTTTCCAGAGCTTCGCAAAGAGTCTGAGAACAGATTTGGGCAGCAGACTGCCTCAGAAATAAGTACTTTTTATACAACAGTGATTATTGTAGTGTCTTTTTATTTGACATCTCCAATTTGAAGCCATTTACATTATTGAATAATAGTGGCACTCAGGATTTTTTCACTCTTCACTTGGCTGGTATCTTCTAAAGAGCAATCCGAGTCAGAAGAAGAAAGCAGCTTGACCACAAGAGAATTGTCAGTCTGCAGTTCAGATGCCCTCATGTGTCCTGAAGCTCTTATGAGGAGCTGTCCTTAGTGTCCACACATTGGCAGACCCGTGTGTGTGGTGGGGGCAGTCCAAGCTGCTTTGCTAGTGACTGGTGGTCAGGACCCTGACAACAAGCCCCAGGATCAGTGTGGCTGATGCTGCCCCCAGAGCAGCCCCTCGGCGGACGGCCAGCTGTTTTACTGACAACATGTTGGCAGAAACCGAAAGGCCGAGGGCTGTTTCTGGCATCCTGAAGAGGTCCATTTGGTACTCAGGTCTTGAATATGTTGTCAAGGTGATGCCAGGGGAGCCGCCCATAGCCACTGCGGAAGCAAACAGGAACAAACTTAGGCAGTGCTGTGGTAATCAAAAAGCTTACATTAACCAGTTGACTCTACTTGTTATGCTGTATGACTGGCTAACTAACCTCTATGCCTTGCAATAGAAAATTCCTGTACAGTGAAATAATGCCTCCTTTTTCTACTTTACAAGCAGGATCAGATGAAGAAATATTTGGGGAAGCTTAATCTGTGAGTTGATGTATAAATAAAGCTTACTACTTGGTCAGATGAAGAATCTATCTGAACCTGTCCTTGCATGTTAATCCTGTGTATAACTTCAGAAAAGCATATTAAATGCTTAGTTGATTTTGTCTTACCAAATTCTCTCATGACAACTTAAGTCCTCAGTGTTTGTCAACTGGCTCCCAACTGCTCCAATCAGGGGAAGCCCAGGAAGAGTTGTGGCCCCTGGAAGAGCTGTGAGCTACATACACACACCTGATAGTGCCAGCCTGGGGGTGGGAGGGGACCCTGTGCCTCAGAGCTGGGGCCTTCACTTTATCGTGTGAACACTGGATGTAAACCAGAGAGGTTATGACTATCTGATGGTCCAGGCTCCCATCTCCGGATGGCTGCTGTGGGCAAAGTCAGGATCCCCCTATCCCCTCTGTCCTGGGAGGGAGTTGAGTGAGTGAGAATATGAGTTTACCAGTCTGACTTGCATCTTGTCTTTTGTCTTTAATAGTTGTGGAATGATGGGGAAAGTTCCTGATTTCTCTGGGACTTGGTTTCTTATCTGAAGTTGGGGATACGTGTTACTTGTATACAAGCCTAAGGCTGTAAATTACTTGTTGCGGTGTCTGGTATATTATTGTCGTTTTCCTGGCACTCAGGACATCATTTTCATGATGATAGGGAGGAAAACATTTGGGCTTACACAGTTTCCAAACACTTGAGCCACACAGAGGCTTAATGGGGAAGCTCTGGACCTAACACAAAATAGGTGCCCCATAACTATTAAACGAATGAAGCTGGTTGTCACACAGAAGGTGGCCAGGAACAGTGTGCCACTGAAAGTTTTATGTACCAAAGCAGAAGACGCTGCAACATTACCTGAAGATACAACCACCTTCTCTGGCCCAGGTCTGGGGACTGTGCACTGTGCCTCCTGCTGCTGCAGGCCTGCATGTTTCTGAGCCTAAAGGAGAGAGAGCTGCCTGAGTCAGCCTGCCAGCCCTCTTGGCACCACTGGCCTCATGTATCGCCTGCCTTGGAAATATTATAAGCTAAAGCAGAGCACATTCATATACTTGTGACAAGAGTTTTAATCCTCCTGGAATCCAGATTTCTGGCTTTCATGGGAGTTGGGGTCATCTGCCCTTAGGTGTCCTTTTTGAACCTTGTAGGAACTGGTTCACTGGAATCACCTTCATGTTAAACAATAGCTTAGTAAGCAGTTTAGCCAAGTTGTTTGCCTTTAGATATTGGGTTCTTTTGGAAGTTTTTCTGTGTGCAGCCTGTTTCGAGATGCAGGCACTCCAGGGTCTGACTAGAGGCTGTTTAAGGATAGTATGACATGCCTTTGGGGACCCTCTGTAACCTGCCCTGTGTTCTTTTGAAGAATTCGGTTAGTTTGGGGAAACAGATTCCAAAGGTCAGACTGGGAACTACGTTTAGGGTAAATCAGTAATTATTTTAATTGTTTTACAAGATAATGCTGTATGAAAATCCTTCTTGACCACAAATTTGTTTATCAGTTCTGTTCCCGCCCTTTTTTTCCCATGGCAATGATGCTGATAAGATTTTGTGTAAAAATTTTGGGAGTTTGTTTAATCTTTGGAACATTTCTGACACTAGTTGAAATGTTACCCTGATTTGGAAATCGTATATTCAATAAACTTCTATCAATTTCTGATATTGGCTTAATAGGATTTTTGTTTCAACAGTAGTTTTTATTGTGTGTCTTTACTGTCGTTGCTTTAAATCTTAACAGTGTCTTAAGATGCAAAGATGACTTTATCCACACACACAGCAAAATCCTACCCTGATCTTTGAGAGAATACCTACCTTCCACTCTTTACTGTGTCCCAGACCCCACCCACTGCCCTCGAGTCGATTCCGACTCATTACTGTGTAGGAGAAACAAATGCCGGCTTGCCGTTTAAAACTTCGTCTGAGAGGATTGTGGACAGGGTGATTTTAGGACATCTTCCAAAGTCAAGACACACTTTGGGGGCTCCTCTGGAATCAGCCTAGTTTGACTGAGCTCTTTGCTTTTGTTTGGTTTTCAGTAGCCTCCCTGTCTAAGGAAGACTTTTGGTCTTGCATTTCTCTTTGTAATTGCAGAGTATGTTCTTAACCTGGAACTATCTGGAGCCCAATTAGAATGACAGGAGCAGGTGTTGAGGCTCAGGTGGCCCTTCCCCGACTCCACCACTCCCACCGCAACCTATACCACAGATCACTGCTGCCAAGTCTTGGCATGCTCTGGGCATTTCTCCTGTCTTGGGCCAGGTGCAGAGTGTGTCTTCTGCGCCAAGTGCTATATTGATTTACTTACCTCCTCTGCAGCTAACTTCCAGTTAATCTGGGCAGTGTAGGCAACAAAGGCAGCAGCTGCCAGGAGGGCACAGACAAACATGCCCAGCCAGAGGCCTGTAGGAGACAAATGACAATAGGTAGAGGGTGAAATGAACACCCCAGACCTTCTCCCAGCTTTTCCTCACACCACATACCCATTATCCTCATTCTAACCACAAAGGTCAGAACGGCTCCCAGTGGGAGGGCGATGACATAATACATGATCAAATTCACAATGGCTCCAAAGGCCTGCTTCCCGGTGCCTCTTAGTATTCCACCATAGACACACTGGAAAGAGAGGCAGAAAGGGGCTAGAGATTAGTAACGATGAGATTGGTAGCTGTAACATAAGCGACAGGTACTTTTCTAAGTAATTGCATTGCCTTATTTAATTCTCACAACACTAGGATGGTGTTATAGATTGAACTGTTTCACCAAAATCCAAACCCGTTGCCATTGAGTCGATTCCAACTCATAAAGACCCTATAGGACGGAGTAGAATGCCCCACAGGGGTTCCGAGGAGCAACTGGTGAATTCAAACTGCCAGCCTTTTGGTTAGAAGGTGTCTTGGTCATCTAGTGCAGCTACAACAGAAATACCACAAGTGGATGGCTTTAACAAAGAGAAATTTATTCTCTCACAGTCTAGTAGACTACAAGTCCAGGGGAATGCGTTCTGTCTCTGTCGGCTCTGGAGGAAGGTCATTGTGATGCATCAGTCTTCCCTTGAGCTGGAGCATCTCAGTGCAGGAACCTCAGGTCCAAAGGATACGTTCTGCTCCCTGCACTACTTTCTTGGTATGAGGTCCCCCCTCTCTGCTTGCTTCCCTTTCCTTTTTATCTCTTGAGAGAGAAAAGGTGGTACAGGCCACACCCTAGGGAAACTCCCTTTATATTGGATCAGGGATGTAACCTGGTAAGGGTGTTACAACCCCACCCTAATCCTCTTTAACATAAAATTGCAATCACAAAATGGAGGACAGCCACAGAATACTGGGAATCATGGCCTAACCAAGTTGATAAACACATTTTTGGGGGGACATAGTTCAAACCATGACAGCAAGCAAGCTGTTAACCACTACACCACCAGGGCTTCCCCAAAAGATATGTTGAATTCCTAACTCCCAGTGCCTGTCAATGTGACCTTGTTTGGAAATAGGATCTTTGAAGATGTTAGTGGTTAACATGAGGTCATACCAGAGGAGGGTGGGTCCTAATCCAATCTCAGTGATATGAAAGAGGAGAAGAGAAACAGAGGGAAGATGGCCATATGTGATAGAGTCTTGCTGGAACTGCAAGCCAAGGAACACCTAAGGCTACCAGAAGCCAGGAGAGATGAGAAAAGATCTTCCCCTAGAACCTTTGGAGAGAAGATGGGCCTTTAGACATCCTGAATTTGGACCGCTGGCTTCCAGAACTGTGAGTCAATACATTTTTGTTCTTATAAGCCACCAACCTTTTTTGTTTTGGCAGTCCTAGGAAACTAATACAGATAAGTAATCTTATCCCCCTTTCTTCCATGAGGAAACTGAGTCACAGAGTTACACTTGCTCAGTGTTACACAAAAGTAGCTATGTTTTAAACAACTCCAGAGCCCCCAGTCTTCACCTCCGCACCATTACTACCTTGCTAGAAAGTAAAGATAGAATTGGTGACCAACCACTAGTCCAGGACTCTGGGAGGCTGGACTAATGATACAGCAAAGATATGATTTATTAAGTTTCCTATTGCTGTTGTAGCAAATTACCACACACTTTATTTCTTAAAACAACACAAATTTATTATTTTACAGTTCTAGAGGTCACAAGTCAAAAACGGGTCTCGCTGGCCTAAAACCAAGGGCTGTGATCCTTCTGTAGGCCCTAGGAGAAAATCCATTTCCTTGCCTTTTCTAGCTTCTAGAGACTACCTGCATTCCTTGGCTCATAGCCCCCAGACAGCAATCGTATCTCCAACCTCTGCTCCTGTAGTCACATTCTCTCACTCTGAATCTACTGCCTCTTTCGTTTATAAGGAACCTTGTGATTACATTGGACCCACTTGGACAATCCAGAATAATATCCCCATCTCAATATCCTTAACTTAATCACATTTGTAAAGTCCCTTTTGCCATGTGAAATAACATATTCACAGGTTCCAAGAATTAGCACATGGGCATCTTTAGGGGCCATTATTCTGCCCACCGTAAGTGTCATGCAAAGGTGTTCTCTCATTCCATATGATATAGGCAGCCCTTGCCTACTCCATCACAGTGGTTATGTTCACAGATCAGAGTTGCTCTGGAAAAAATAGAAACTTGGCTTTTATTAGTCTCATCCTCCCAACTTGCTCTCAGATCTAATGAACTGCAGAACTACAGGCACAGCTCATGCTCAGTCAGCATTATTGACCGGTAGGTATTTGATTATTTTGTTAATATGAGGGATGAGAAGTATTTAATCATTTGATTTTTACACATTTGAGTGAAGAAGTATTCATTGGGGTTAGGAGATATGTACCTCTTGAAATTTGAACTAAGATGTGCACATTTCTGGTTATTATATATCATAGAATAGAAGATGATCTTTTTTGGTTAAAAAAAAGACTTCTCCCAAATTATGATTGATGTGCTCTGGACCAGTGGTTCTCAACTAGGGGGTGATTTTGCCCTCATGGGACATTTGTCAGTGTATGGAGACGTTTCTGGTTGTCACAACTGGAGGGAAGTAGATAACTGGCATCTAGTAGGGATACTGCAAAACAAAATAGTCCCCCCCACAACAAAGATTTGTCTGGCTCAAAATGTCAATGATGCTAAGGTTGAGAAGTCCTTATTCACAGCATCATAAACTAAAGTAAAAATTTCAGTGGCAAGTGCACAGGAAGGCCAATGGCCCCATTAGCCTGAAGCTATATATATATATATATTTTTTTTTTATAGCCCTATATAGGACAAGCAATGGACGGGCAGATTAGACAGGGATTTAGCAAGGAATCCCATGAAATAAGATAGCCAGAGGGGGCTTGAAAATTCTCCACATACCCCAGGGACTGTAGGAGCAGGTCCAAACCTCCTCCACACCCCTGGACAGTGGAGCTTATGCACATGGGCAGAAGAGATATGAGAGGGCCAAGAAGGGCATTATATAATGATAAAGGGGTCAATTCATCAAGAAGATATAACAATTATAAACATATATGCACCTAACAAGAGAGCCCCAAAACATATGAAACAAATATTTTCAGAATAGAAGGGAGAAATAGTTCCACAATTGTAGCTGGAGACTTCAATATCCCACTTCCAATAATGGATAGAACACCTAAACATAAGATCAAGATCAAAATAGAGAACTTGAACAACTCTATAAACCAATAAGACCTAAAAGACATGTATAGAACACTCCACCCAACATCAGAAGAATACACATTGTTTAGTGCGCATGGACCATTCTCCAGGATAGACCATATTATAGCTCATAAAATAAGTCTCAATAAATTTTAAAAGGTTGAAATTGTACAAAGTATCTCTTCTGGCCACAAGGGAATGAAACTACAAATCAATAACAGAAAACTAGAAGTTTCACTAATATGTGGAAATGAAACAACACACTGTAAAACAACTAATGAGTAAGAAATTACAAGGGAAATCAGAAAATAATTTGAAGTGAATGAAAATGAAAGCACAATATGCCAAAACTTGCGGATGCAGTAAAGGCAGAGCTCAGAGGGAAATTTAGAGCTGTAAACGCCAACATTAAAAAAGAAGAAAGGTCTCAAATCAATAAGCTAACTTCACACTTTGAGGAATTAGAAAGAAACGAGCCATCAGAAGGAAAGAAATAATAAAGATTAGAGCAGAGATAAATGAAAGAATAGAAAACAGAATCAGCAAAACCAAAAATTGTTTCTTTGGAAAGAACAGTAAGATTGACAAAACTTTACCTAGACCAACAAAGCAAAAAAGAAGATGCAAATAACTAAATTTAGTAATTAATGTGGGAATGTTACTACCAATCATAAAGGGAAGAAAAAATTATAAGAGAATACTATGGAGCCCTGGTGGCGCAGCACTTAAGAGCTATGGCTGCTAACCAAAGGGTTGGCAGTTCGCATCCACCAGCCGCTCCTTGGAAACGCTGTGGGGCAGTTCTACTCTGTACTCTAGGGCCACTATGAGTCAGAATCGACTGACTCAATGGCAATGGGTTTGGTTTTTTTTTTTTCTTTAATGAACGGTCGTATACCAACAAATTAAATAATCTAGATGAAATAGACAAAATCCTAAAAACATACATATTACTAAAACTGACTCAAGAAGAAATTGAAAATCTCAACAGACTTTTAACAAGTGAGGAGGTTGACTTAGTAATCAAAAGCCTTTCAACAAATAAAAGCCCAGGGCCAGGTGGCTTCACTGGTGAATTCTACCAAACATTTAAAGGAGAATTAGCACATCCCTTCTTGTGCTCTTGAAAAAATAGAAGTGGAAGGAACACTTCCTAATGCATTCTGTGATGCCAGCATTACACTGATCCCAAAGCCAGGATACAGACACCACAAGAAAACTACAGACCAATATCCGTTATGAATATAGGTGCAAAACTCCTCAATCAAATACTAGCAAATCAAATCCAACATCATATTAAAAGGGTTATACAACATGACCAATTGTGATTTTATCCCAGGATTGCAAGGCTGGTTCAATATAAGAAAATTAATCAATGTAATATACCACATTAATAGAGCAAAGGAAAAAAAAAAACCACATGATTATCTCAATTCAAGCAAAAATTGCATTTGACAAAATCCTAAATCCTTTCATGGTATGTTTTTTTTCTGTGTACTTTAGATGAAGGTTTACAGAACAAACTAGTTTCTTATTAAATGGTTAGTACACATATTATTTTATGACATTGGTTAACAACCCCATGACATGTCAACACTCTCCCTTCTCATCCTTGGGTTCCCTATTATCAGCTTTCCTGTCCCCTCCTGCCTTCTAGTCCTTGCCCCTGGGCTGGTGTGCCCCTTTAGTCTTGTTTTGTTTTATGGGCCTATTTAATCTTTGCCTAGAGGGGGAAGTTTGGGAGGGACTTCATTCTTGAGCTAAAAGGGTTTCTGGGGGCCATACTCTAAGCGTTTCTCCAGTCTCTGTCGGGCCAGTAAGACTGGTCTTTTTTGGGGGAGTTAGAATTTTGTTCTACATTTTTCTCCAACTCTGTATGGTACCCTGTATTGTGATCCCTGTCAGAGCAGTCAGTGGTGGTAGCAGGCACCATCTAGTTTTACTGGACTCGGTCTGGTAGAGGCTGTGGTAGATATGGTCCATTATTCCTTTGGACTAATCTTTCCCTTGTACGTTTAGTTTTCTTCATTCTTCCTTGTTCCCAAACGGGTGAGACGAGTGGAGTATCTTAGATGGCCACGCACAGGCTTTTAAGATCCCAGATGCTACTCGCCAAAGTAGAATGTAGAACATTTTCTTTATAAACTATGTTATGCAAATTGAGCTAGATGTTCCCCGAGACCATGGTCCCCACAGCCCTCAGTCCAGCAATTCGGTCCCTCAGGGAGTTTGGGTGTGTCTATGGAGCTCCCATGACCTTGCCTTGTACAAGTTGTGCTGGCTTCCCCAGTATCGTGTACTGTCTTACCCTTCACCAAAGTTACCACTTATCTATTGTCTATTTAGTGTTTTTCCAGCCCTACCCTTCCCCTCCCTCATAACCATCAAAAATTGTTCCTTTTTGTGTGTAACCTTTTCACGAGTTTTTACAGTAGTCGTCTCGTACGATTTTTGTCCTTTTGTGATTGACTTATTTCACTCAGCATAATGCCCTCCCAAGTTCATCCATGTTACGAGATGCTTCACAGATTCATCATTCCTCTTTATCTTTGTGTAATACTCTTTTGGTGAAGTCTTTTGATGAGCATTAGTATTTAATTTTTAGAAGATCCTGGTTATCTAGCTTATCTTCTGGAGTTTGTGTGTTGTTGGTTATTGTTTGCATCCTGTTAATGCCATTTATTAGGGTCTCTAGTGTTGATCCTATTTTTTCTTCTATGAACTTTATAGCTTTTGGCTTCCAGCACAATGTTAAATAGGAGTGGTGATAAAGGGCATCCTTATCTTGTTCCTGTTCTCAAGGGAAATGTTTTCAGCCTCTCTGTTAAGAATGGTGTTGGCTGTTGGTTTTGCATAGATGCCCTTTATTATGTTGAGAAATTTCCCTTCTACTCCTATTTTATTGTTTCTATCAGGAGTGGGTGTTGGACTTTGTCAAATGCCTTTTCTGCATTGATTGAGATGATTGTGTGATTCTTTTCTTTCGTTTTTTTTTTTTTATGTGGTGGATTCTGTTGACTGATTTTCTAATGTTGAACCACCTTTGCATACCTGGTATGAATCCTACTTGGTCATGGTGTATTATATTTTTGATATGATGCTGAATTCTATTGGCTAGAATTTTGTTGAGAATTTTTGCATCTATATTCATGAGAGATATTGGTCTGTAATTTTCTTTTTTAGTGGTGTCTTTGCCTGGTTTTGGTATCAGTGTTATGCTGTCTTCATGGAATGAATTTAGAAATATTCCTTCCTTTCCTATGTTCTGAAATAGTTTGAGTAGTACTGGTATAGTCTCTGAATGTTTGGTAGAATTCTCCAGTGAAGCCATCTGGGCCAGGGATTTTTTTTTGTTGGGAGTTTTTTAAATTACCTTTTCAATCTCTTTTCTTGTTATGGGTCTGTTCAGATTTTCAACATCATTTTGTGTTAATTTGGGTAGGTAGTGTATTTCTAGAAATTTGTCCATTTCCTCCAGGTTTTCAAATTTGTTGGAGTATAGTTTTTCATAATACGCTGTTACGACCCTTTTTATTTCAGTTAGGTCTGTTGCAATGTCCCCCATTTCTTTTTTATTTGAGTTGTTTGTGTCCTCTCTTGTTTTTCTTTTGCCAGCTTGGCCAGTGGTTTGTCAATGTTGTTGATCCTTTCAAAACACCAACTTTTGGTTTTGTTGATTCTTTCTATTGTTTTTCTATTCTCTATTTCATTTATTTCTGCTCTGATCTTTATTATTTCCTTTCTTCTTGTGGCTGTGGGATTTTTTTTTTTTTTTTGCTGCTTTCTACTTGTTCAAGTTATGCAGCTAATGTTTTGATTTTGTCCCTCTCTTCTTTTTTGATGTGTGCATCTATTACTATAAATTGACCTCTGAGGACTGCCTTTGCTGTGCCCAAAGGTTTTGGTTGATGTGTTCTCAGTCTCACTTGATTCTAGGAATTTTTTGGTTCCATCTCTGATTGCTTCTATTAGTCATGGTTTTTAAGCAGGGTATTATTCAGTTTCCATGTAATCGATTTTTTTTTTTTCCTTGCTCTTCCTGTTAATTTCTACCTTGATGGCATTGTGGTCAGAGAAGACACTTTGTATTACTTTGATGTTTTGAATTTTGTTGAGGGTTGCTGTGTGACCTAAAATGTGCGCTATTCTGGAGAATGTTCCATGTGGGTTGGAAAAGAATGTGCACTTTGCAGCTGTTGGGTGAAGTGTCTATGAGGTCACATTGGCTAAGCGTGCCCTTTAGCTCTTCTATATCTTTGCTGAGTTTCTTTCTAGATGTTCTGTCCTTTACCAAGAGTGGTGTGTTGAAATCTACTATTACTGTGGAACTGTCAATTTGTCTTTTCAGTGCTGTTAAGTTTGTTTTATGTATTTTGGAGCCCTATCATTGGGTTCGGAAACCCTGGTGGCCTAGTGGTTAAGTGCTACGGCTGCTAACCAATGGGTTGGCAGTTCGAATCCACCAGACACTCCTTGGAAACTCTATGGGGCAGTTCTACTCTGTCCTATGGGGTTGCTATGAGTTGGAATTGACTCTGGGTATTATTGGGTTCATAGATGTTTATTATGGTTATGTCTTCATGATGGATTATCCCTTTAATCATTATATAGTGCCCTTCTTTGTCTTTTATGGTGAATTTTGTTTTAAAGTCTATTTTATCTGAGATTAGTGTTGTCACTCCTGCACTTTTTTGGTTGCAGTTTTCTTGATATATTTTTTTCATCTTTCCATTTTCAATATATTTATGTCTTTGTTTCTAAGGTGTCTCTCTTGTAGACAGCATATTGATGGATCGTTTTTTTAATCCATTTTGTCACTGTTTAACTCTTTATGGGTGCATTTAAGCCATTTACGTTCAGTGTGATTATTGATAAAATAAAAAAAATTTTTTTCTCTGTGTGATTATTGATAAGTGTGAGTTTATTGCTGTCATTTTGTACTGCTTTTTTTTTTTGTAGTGCTGATGTTTTCTTTGTACCTCTTACTCTCCTGTGCTGAATTCTTTTTTCATTTCTTTTGTTTTTGTAGATTTTGTTTTTACTGAGACTTTATTTTTCTTCTTTATTTTGATGAGTAGGCTTGTTAACTTCTTTTGTGCTTACCTTGATATTTACCCTTATCTTCCTACATTTGAAACAGTCTATTAATGCTTCGTATTGCCTTGCCTTCCTCTTCATTAGAAAGTCTATATCTGCACCATTTGTTCCCACTTTTGTTGTTCTGATGTTGTTGTCATTTACAGATTAACCTCTCTGCTTCCCTGTTGTAATTCTTCTGGTTTTGGATAGTCCTCGAGAGTTCATTTCCTAGGTTGGTATCTGGCTGGTATGATCTTGTGTCCTAGATTCAGGCTGTGGTCTGATGTTGTTTAATCTCAAACCAAAGGACTCCCTTTAATAATTCTTGTAAATTTAGTTTGGTTTTTACATATTCCCTTAATCTCTGTTTATCTGGAAGTGTCCTAATTTCACCATCATATTTGAATGAGAGTTTTGCAGGATGTATTATTCTTGGTTGGCAATTTTTTTCTTTCAACATTTTGTGTATGTCATCCCATTGTCTTCTTGCCTGCATGGTGTCTGCCGAATAATCAGAGCTTAGTCTTATTTTTTCCCCTGTGTATGTGACTTTTGTTTTTCTTGAGCTGCTCTCAGGATTCTTTCTTTGTCTTTCAGTTTTAGCAAGTGTGGTTATGGTATGCCTTGGTGATTTTCTTTTGGGGTCTATCCTGTATGTGGTTCATTTAGCTTCTTGGATGGTCGGCTTTTCATCATTCATGATATTAGGGAAGTTTTCTGTCAGCAATTCTTCAATGATCCTCTTTGTGTTTTCTGTTTTCTCTCCCCTGTTCTGGAACTCTGTCACTTGCAAATTTTTGGTTCTGATCGTATCCCACATAATTCTCAGAGTTTCTTCATTTTTCTTTATTCCTTTTTTCTGACTTTTCCCCAGAGTCGTATCCAAGTATTTGTCTTTAATTTTGCTGATCTTGTCTTCCATTGTTTGAATTCTATTGTTTCAGATCTGCTCCTCAGCCCTTGTGTGACATCGTCCATTTCTGAAATCTTGTTTATCTTTTTGGATTTCTAATTGTTGTTTTTGTATGATTTCTAGTTGTGAATTTATTTTGGCATTTTGTTCCTGTATTATTTTCCTGAATTCTTCCATTTTTTTGTCTGTATTTTCCATGAATATGTGAAGCTGTGAAGAACAGGGAAGTGGCTCCCAAGCTGGGCAGGAAAGCCTGGCTAGAAGGGGCTCCCAAGCCATGTAAAGAAAAAGAAAACAAACAAACAAGACAAAACAGAAGAAAACAACAACAACAACAACAAAGACTCCAGGGATCACACCAGCATGGTGGCACAGACCAGGGAAGCAGTTTCCCAGCTGAGCGATGCTTCACAGCCTTTCAAGAAGAAGCTAAGCTGGCACACAGAGCGAGGTGTTTGAGACAGAGGAGGGGGAGGTGGTGAGAGGCAGGGAAGAAACCAAAAGAATCCAAAAAAAGCAACACCAGCAACAAAAAAATGGCAGTTATGGGGCCGGACAGTGTGGGTGCAGTGAATCATAGCGGCATGTGTCTAGAGCCTATGCTTCCCGGCCAAGAGACTGTGGCCAGTGAGAAGCAGCAGAGGCTGAGTAGAGGGAAGAAGGGTGGGGGGTAGAAAAGTGTATATTGCTGGTTACTGGCTACTCTGTCTCCTGCTGGGAGCTCCATAAAGCTGCTTTCTCATACCCCCTGTCTGCCAGTCTCTGATGTGGATGGGGCGAATCCAAGCCATACAGACCCTGCACTTCCCAGCCAGCCTAGTAACCAAAGTCAGCTAGGAAGCAGTGGAGGCGGAGTAGGGGTGAGAAGGATGGGGGGTGGGAAAGCATATATCACTAGTTCCTGGTTTTTCTGTCTCCTGCGGGGACCTATGTGAAGCTCCTATCCTGTACCCCTGTCTTCTGATCTCTGATAGGAGTCCAAGATGGTGAATCTGCTGCGTTAGGTGATAGGGGACCTCCACACACATCTCTCCTCACTCTCAATTTTCTGTCAGTTTCTTATTTCATTTGGTTCTTGACTGAGCTCTTTATCTCTCCATTTGATGCTTAGGGTTCCAAGATTGATGTTTGTCTCCTTTTTGTTAGTTTTTCAGGTCTTTGCTGTGGAGGGATGGCGTGGTGCTTCTGTCTATAGCACCATGTTGGCTCCACCCCTCATGATAAAAACTCTTAATAAACTAGGAATAGAAGGAAACTGCTTCAACATAGTAAAGGCCACATATGAAAAACTCAGAGCTAGCATCATGCTAAATGGGGAAAGACTGAATGCTTTGCTTCAGGAATAATACAAGGATGATCATTTTTACTACTGCAATTCAATATTGTACTGAAAGTTCTAGCCAGAGCAATTAGGCAAGAAAAAACAAATAAAAGGCATCCAAATAGTAAAGGAAGAATTAAAAGTTATCTATTCACAGATGACATTTCTTATATATAGAAAATCTCAAGGAGTCCTCAAGAAAAAGCTACTAAAACTAATAAATTCAGCAAAGTTGCAGAGTAAAAAGAGTCAATACACAAAAATCAGTTGTGTTTCTATACATACTAATGTACAATCTGAAAAGGAAATTAAGACAATTTCATTTATAATAGCATCTAAAAGAATAAAATAACTAGGAATAAATTTAACCAGGAGGTGAAAGACTTGTACAATGAAAAATATAAAACATTGCTGAAATTAAATAAGACCTAAATAAATGGAAAGACATCCTGTGTTAATGGACTGGAAGGCTTAATATGGTTAAGATTTAAATACTACAGAAAGAAATCTACAGATTCAACATAATCCCAATCAAAATTACAACAGCCTTTTTTCAGACATGGAAAAGCCAATCCTCAAATTCATATGAAATTTCAAGAGGCCCCAAGTAGCCAAAACAACCTTGAAAAAGAAGAACAAAGTAGGTGGACTCACACTTCAGATTTCAAAACATACTATAAACCTATGGCAATCAAAATATGTGGTTCTGGTATAAGGATAGATATACACACAATGGAATAGAACTGAGAATCCAGAAATAAATCTATGACCAACTGATTTTCAACAAGGGTTCCAAGTCCATTCAATGGGGAAAGAATGGTTTCTTCAACAACGGGTGCTTGAAAAACTGAATTTTGACATACAAAAGAATGAAGTTAGACCCATACCTCACACCATATATGAAAACTAACTCAGAATGGATCAATGACCTAAACATAAGAACTAAAACTATAAAATGCTTAGAAAACACATAGGGGTAAAGCTTCAACACCCCCCTTTTAAAACAATGAATTCTTAGATATGACACCAAGAGCATAAGCAACAAAAGACAAAATGGATAAGTAGTCTTTTAAATAATAATAATAAAGCTTTGGTGCAACAAAAGACATTATCAAGAAAGTGAAGAGACAGCCTACAAAATGGGAGAAAATATTTGATAATCATATATCTGATAAGGTTTAATATCCAGAATATATAGAGAGCGCCTTCAACTCAACAACAAAAATAACTGAATTATAAAATTGGCCAAAGACTTGAATAGACATTTCTCCAAAGAAGATATTCAAATGACCAGTGAGCACGTGGAAAGATGCTCAACAACTTAAGGAAATGAAAATCAAAATCACAATGAGATACCACTTCACACCCACTAATATGGCTAATATCAATAAAGTGGAAAATAATGAGTGTTGGCAAGGGTGCAGAGAAATTGGAACCCTTGTGCATTGTTGGTGAGAAGGCAAAATGGTACAACCACTGTGGACAAGAGTTTGGCAGTTTCTCTTGAAGTTAAACACAGAATTACCATATGACCCACCAACTCCACTCCTAGGTGTACCTTCAAAGACATGAAAGCAGGGACTCAAACATATAGTTGTACACCAATGTTCATCGCAGCACTATTCACAAGAGCCAAAAGGCGGAAACAATGCAAGTGTCCATCAATAGATGAATGGATACACAAAATGTGGTATACACATACAATGGAATATTATTCAGCAATAAAGACAAATGAAGTTCTTACACATGCTATGACATGGACGAACTTAGAAAACATTATGCTGAGTGAAATAAGTCAGAAACAAAAAGACAAATATTGTATGATTCCATTTATATGAAATAGCTAGAATAGTCAAATGCATAGAGAAAAAAGTTCATTAGTGGTTACCAGGGCTGGGGGTAGGGGTAATGGGTAGCTATTGCTTAAGAGGTACTGTTTGTGTTGGGGAAAATCTTTTGGAAATAGATAATTATAACGGTTGCACAACATTTTGAATGTAATTAATGTCCCAAGTTGTACACTTAAAAACGATTAATATGGCAAATTTTTTGTTATATGTATTTTACTACAATAAGATAAAAAAGAATAATTTTTTTTTTAAAAGGGCATCCTCAGATAAAAAATGAGAGAATTTGTTGCTAACAGAACAGCTTTACAGGAAATACTAAAGGGAATCTTTCAGGCTAAAAGTAACACTAGTTAGTAACTTGAATCCGCAGGAAGAGATATGTCGGTAAATATAAAAGAATTTATACAGTTTTCTTCTCATTTTCTTTCTTGATCTTTTTAAAATACATACCTTTGTAGAAAGCAATAATTATAACACTGTATACATTTTTTTTGTATACATGGGTTTATATATCATACTGTATTTTTTAGCAAATAACACACACTTTCTACTTTTGTTTGCTAGCTGCACCCTTCCCCCACCACGTACTTATATAAGTATAAGTTATACTATTATCAGACTGCATAAAAAAGCGAGACCCAACTATATGCTCCTTAAAATAAAAGTACCTTAGATTCAAAGACACAGATAGGTTGAAAGTAGAAGGATAGAAAAAAAGATATACCATGCACACAGTAAAAGAGCTGAAGTGGCTATGTTAATATTAGACAACATAAACTTTAAGATGAAAAATAGTGTTAGAGACAAATAGAGACATTTCATTTGACGCAAGGGTCAATACATCAGGAAAATATAAAAATTATAAACGTATACACATTTAATAGCAGAGCCCAAAAATACCTGAAGCAAAAATTGATAGGACTGAAAAGAAACAGATGATTAAAAATCATAGTTGGAGATTTGAATATCTCATTCCCAATCATTGATAAAACAAGTAGACAGAAACTGCAGCAAGGATATAGGAGATATGAATAATGCTATCGATCAACTTGACATAATTGGCATTTATAGAACACCCCACCAGATTTCTCCAGAGTACATTTTCTTTTCAAGCATACATGTAACATTCTTCAGGATAGATCTATGCTAGGCCATAATAAGTCTCAATAAATTTTAAAAAGATTGAATTCATACAAAATACGTTTTCTGATCACAACAAATTAAATAAGAAATGCACAACAGAAAAAAATCTGGGAAAACTTCAAATATTTAAAAATTAAACAACACACTTTTAAATAATCCATGGATCAAAGAATAAATCACAAGAAGAAACTTAAAATATTTTAGTAGAATGAAAGAAAAACATACCAAAAATTATGAGATGCAGATAAAACCATACGCAGAGGGAAATGTATAATTTAAATTGCCTATATCAGGAAAAAAGAAAGATGTCAAATCAATAACCTAAGCTTCCACATTAAGAAACTAGAAAAGAAGAACAATCTATATTTACGTCAAGCAGGACAGAAATATTAAAGATTAGAATGGAAATCTTTGAAACAGAAAAGAAAACCAACAGAGAAAATCAGTGGAGCAAACAGTAAATTCTTGGAAAAGGGTTCTAACTCTTAGTTAAACTGATCAAGATAATAAGAGTGAAGACACAAATGACCAAAACTGGGAAAGAGTCTGACTGGGACATCACTGCTGACCATGAAAAAATTAAGAGAATTCTAAGAGAATATTCCACCGGGCATCTATCAGTTTGTCTTACTGCGGTGGCTTGCATGTTGCTGTGATGCTGGAAGCTATGCCAACAGTATTTCAAATACCAGCAGGGTCACCCACGTCGGACAGATTACAACAGAGCTTCCAAACTAAGACAGACTAGGAAGAAGGGCCTGGCAGTCTACTTCTGAAAAAATTGACCAATGAAAATCTTATGAATAGCGGCAGAACATTGTCTGATATAGTGCCAGAAGATGAGCCCCTCAGGTTGGAAGGCACTCAAAATACAACTGGGGAAGAGCTGCCTCCTCAAAGTAGAGCGGACCTTAATAACGTGGATGGAGTCAAGCTTTTGGGACCTCCATTTGCTGATGTGGCATGACTCAAAATGAGAAGAAACAGCTACAGACATCCATTAATAATTGGAACATAGAATGTATGAAGTATGAATCTAGGAAAATTGAAAGTCATTGAAAATAAAATGGAATGCATAAACATCATTATCCTAGGTGTTACTGAGGTGAAATGCACTGGTATTGGCCATTTTGAATCATATAATCATATGGTTTGTTATGCCAGGAGTGACAAATTGAAGAGGAATGGCATTGCATTCACTGGCAAAAAGAACATTTCCAGATCTATCCTGAAGTACAATGCTGTCAGTGATAGGGTAATATCCATACGTCTACAAGGACGACCAGTTAATATGACTATTATTCAAACCTCTGCACCCAATACTAAACCCAAAGATGAGAAAATTGAAGATTTTTAACCAATTTTTGCAGTCTGAAATTGATCAGACATGCAATCAAGATGCATTGATAAGTACTGGTGATTGGAATGCAAAAGCTGGAAACAAAGAAGATGGATCAGTAGTTGGAAAATATGGCCTTGGTGATAGTAATGATGCCACGGATCACATGATGGAATTTTGCAAGACTGACTTCTTCATCGCAAATACATTTTTCAGCAACATAAACAGTGGTTATACATGTGGACCTTGCCAGGTGGAATACATAGGAATCAATCAACTACATCTGTGGAAAGAGGCAATGGAAAAGCTCAATATTATCAGTCAGAACAAGGCCAGGGGTCAGTTGTGGAACAGATCATCAATTGCTCATATGTAACTTCAAGTTGAAACTGAAGAAAATGAAAAGAGTCCACAAGAGCCAAAGTACGACATTCTCACTTGAATTTAGAGACCATCTCAAGAATAGATATGACAGGTTGAACACTAATGACCAAACACCAGATGAGTTGTAGAAGGACATCATACATGAAGAAAGCAAACCAAAAACCAAAGCTGCTTCTGACTCTAGCGACCCTATAGGACAGAGTAGAACTGCCCCATAGAGTTTCCAAGGAGTGTCTGGCAGATTCGAACTGCCAACATTTTGGTTAGCAGCCGTAGCACTTAACCACTACGCCACCAGGGTTTCCTATGAAGAAAGCAAGAGATCATTAAAAAGACACGAAAGAAAGAAAAGACCAAAATGGATGTCAGAAGAGACTCTGCAACTGGCTCTTGAACATAGAATAAAGCTAAAGTGAAAGGAAGAAATAATGAAGTAAAAGAACTGAACAGAAGATTTCAAAGGGAAGCTTGAGAAGACAAAGTGAAGTATTATAATGACATGTGCAAAAACCTGGAGTTAGAAAACCAAAAGGGAATAACACGCTTGGCATTTCTCAAGCTGAAAGAACTGAAGAAAAAATTCAAGCTTCAAGTTGCAATGTTGCAAGAATCTATCGGCAAAATATTGAAAGACCCAGGAAGCATCAAAAGAAAATGGAAAGAATACACAGAGTCACTGTACCAAAAAAACCTGATTGACTTTCAACCATTTCAGGAGGTAGCATATGATCAAGAACCGATACTGCTGAAGAAAGAAGTTCAAGTGCTTACTCATCCATGTCAACAAATTTGGAAGAAAGCTACCTGGACAACTGACTGGAAGAGATCCATATTTGTGCCCAAATCACCTTTGCAAAGAAAGGTGATCCAACAGAGTGTGGAAATTATAGAACAATATCATTAATACCACACACAAGTAAAATTGTGCTGAAGATCATTCAAAAGCAGTTGCAGCAGTACATCAACAGGGACTGCCAGAAAGTCAAGCTGGATTCAGAAAAGGACGTGGAATGAGGGATATCATTGCTGAGATCAGATGCATTTTGGCCAAAAGCAGAGAATAACAGAAAGATGTTTACATCTTTCTGTTTCACCGACTATGCAAAGGCCTTTGACTGTGTGGGTCATAACAAATTATGGGTATATTTCAAAGAATGGGAATTCCAGAACACTTAATTGTGCTCATGAGGGACCTGTACATAGACCAAGAGGCAGTCTTTCAAACAGAACAAGGGGATACTGTGGCTTAAAATCAGGAATGGTGTGTGTCAGAGTTGTATCCTTTCCATCCATATGCTGAGCAAATAATCCAAGAAGGGGGACTATGTGAAGAAGAATGGGGTATCAGAACTGGAGAAAGACTCAATGACAACCTGCATTATGCAGATGACACAACCTTGCTTGCTGAAAGAGGCCTTGAAGCCTTACTGATGAAGAACAAAGACTATAGCCTTCATTATGGATTACATCTCAATATAAAGAAAACAAAAATTCTCACAACTGGACCAATAGACAACATAATGATAAATGGAGAAAATATTGAAGATGTCAAGAATTTCATTTTACTTGGATATGGAATCAACACCCATGGAAGCAGCAGTCAAGAAATCAAATGACACATTGTATTGGGCAAATCTGCTGCAAAAGACCTCTTTAAAATGTTAAAAAGCAAAAATGTCAGCTTGAAGACTAAGGTGCACTTGACCCAAGCCATGGTGTTTTCAATCACCTACTATGCATGCGAAAGCTGGACAGTGAATAAGGAAGACAAAAAGAATTGGTGCCTTTAAATTATGGTGTTGACAAAGAATATTGAATATACCATGGACTACCAAAAGAATGAACAAATTCGTCTTGGAAGAAGTACAACCAGAATGCTCCTTAGAAGCAAGGATGGCAAGACTAGGTCTCGTGTACTTTGGACTTGTTAACAGGAGGGATTAGTCCGTGGAGAAGAACATCATGCTTGGTAAAGTAGAACCCAGTGCCATTGAGTCGATTCCGACTCATAGTGACGTAGAGGATGAGTGAAAAAGAGGAAGACCCTCAACGAGATGGATTGACACAGTAGCTGCAACAATATGCTTAAGCATAACAATGACTGTGAGGATGGCTCAGGACTGGGGGATGTTTTGTTCTGTTGTACATGGGGTCACTATGAGTTGGAACCAACTTGACGACACCAATCAACAACAACAATGCGCTGCTGGTGGGAATGTAAAATGGTACAACTGCTTTGGAAAATGATATGGCACTTCCTTAGAAAGCTAGAAATAGAAATACCATACGATCCAGCATTTCCACTCCTAGGAATACACCCTAGAGAAATTAGGGCTGTCACTCGAATAGACACAGGCACACCCGTGTTAACTGCAGTACTGTTCACAACAGCAGGAAGATAGAAACAACCTAAGTGCCCATCAACAGATGAAAGGATAAACAAACCATGGTACATAAACACAATGGAAGACTATGCAAGGATAAAGAACAATGTTGAATCTTGAAACATCTCACAACATGGATGAATCTGAATTAGGCTGGGTGAAATAAGTCAGTCACAAAAGGACAAATATTATATGAGACCACTATTATAAGAACCTGAGAAAAGGGTTCACACAGAAAAAAAAACATTCTTCGCTGGTTATGTTTGGCCGGGGGGAATCACTAACTAGATAGTAGACAAGTGTCAACTTTGGTGAAGAGAAAGACAACACAAAATATAGGAGAAGTCAGCACAACTGCACCAAAGCAAAACCACAGAAGTTTCCTAAACACATCCAAACACTTTGAGGGACCGAGTAGCTGGGGCTGGGGGCTGGGGACTGGGGACCATAGTCTTGGGGGACATCTGTGTCAGTTGGCATAACACATTTCATAAAGAAAATGTTCCACATCCCAGTTTGGTGAGTAGCAGCTAGGGTCTTAAAAGCTTGTGAGCAGCCATCTAAGATATGTCCTTTGGTCCCATTCCATACGGAGCAAAGGAGAATGAAGAAAACCAAAGACACAAAGAAAATATTAGCCCAAAGGTCTAAAGGACCACGTGAACCAGAGACTCCACCAGCCTGAGCCCCGAAGAACTAGCCGGTGCTCGACTGCCACCACCGACCACTCTGACAAGGTCACAACAGAGAATCCCAGAGACAACAGGGGAAAAATGTAGAACAGAAGGCAAATTCAGGAAAAAAGACCAGGCTTTCTGGTCTGACCAGAGACTGAGACTCTGGCCCTCAGGCGCTGTGCTAACTCAGAACTGAAACCCCTCCCGAATCCTGCTTTTCAGAGAAAGATTAGACAGGCCTGTAAAACAAACACTAACAGACATGAAGAACATGCTGCTTAGTTTAATCAAATATATGAGACCTAATGGGCAACTCCTGCCCAAAAGTAAGATGAGAAGGGACAGGAACTAGACAAATGGACAGAGGGAACCTGGATGGAAAGGGGGAGCGTGCTGTCCCATTGTGGGGGTTGCAACCAATGTCACAAAATAATATGCGTATAAATTTTTGAATGAGAAATTAACTTGAGCTATAAACTTTTACCGAAAGCACAATAAAATTTATATATATATGTGTACATATATAAATATAATACTAAGTGAAAGAAGCTAGACACAAAAAACTACATGTTGTATGATTCCATTTATATAAAATGGTAGGAAAAGGCAAATTCATACAGTCAGAAAGCAAATCTGTGGTTGCCTGAGGCTGGGGGTGGCAGCCTGAGGCTGGGCGTGGCAGCAGGGATTGACTACAAAACAGGCTCCAGGGAATTTTGAGGGGTGATAGAAATATTCTTAAACTGGATTGTGACAATAGTTGCACAAGACTGAATTTATTAAAAATAATTGTATTGTACACTTAAAATGAGGTAATTTTATGACATGTAAATTATACCTGAATAAAGCTGTAAAAATATGAAATAAAAATAAGGTTCACAGAAAACAAATTAAGAATCAAATAGAATAACTGTGAGGAAAAATGACAGAATATAGATATGCAAGCCATAAGTCTCCATACAATTGCTGTTAACTTCCCTCTGAGTTTCCTGGCAACCCATGTGAGCAGAGAAGTGCTGCCCATTGGAGGAACGGGTGTGGTTCGCTGCCATTGAGTCGGGCCCCAACTCATGGTACCCATGCACAATGGAACAAAACACTACTGAGTCTTGCACCATCCCCACATTGGTTTGGACTCGGTTTTCATTGGGTGATTCTCGGAAGTAGATCTCCAGGTCTTTCTTTCTAGGCCATCTTAGTCTGGAAGCTCTGTAGAAACCTGTTCAGCATCAGAGCAAAACACAAACCTCCACTGACAGAGAGGTGATGGCTGCACACGAGGTGCATTGGCCAGGAATTGAACCTGGGCCTCCCGCATAGAAGGGGAGAAGTCTACCACTGAACCACCACTGCTCCTACTGGAGGAGAAGGCCTATGTAATTTTTTGAGAAATGCAAAGCTATTCTCAGTCTTTACTTACAAAAGCAATTTCTCAACTGTACCTTCACCTTAGAAGAGCTAGAAAAAAAAACAAAACAAAACACAAATAGTGTCCTTAACAATATCCTATGACAAATGCAATAATGGGCTCTATAAAGTAATTTCTTCTAATATTCCTTGACAAAAGTTATGAATATGATACCAACACAGCCCAGAGAAAGCTGGTCTGCTGAGGCTAAGAACATGTGGCCCCACATTGCTTTCTGGATGTCCAGCTTGATTCAAAGGTAAATCATAGAATATTTAGAGAGCTGGATGGCGTTCCTAGAGTGCTTTGGAAAAATCCTTCATAAATAAAATTTATCTCAATGGGATATTTTTATATGAGTTGATAACAATTATTGTACATCCTGCCCCCCACACCCCTGCAAAGAGCTGGAGTGTAGTAGTTTTGAGTTGCTAATTAAGGGCACAAATCCCATATGGAGCTGTTGGATTTAAGGCATCCCTTGATATATTCAGAAACCCTCGTGGCCTAGTGGTTAAGTGCTACAGCTGCTATCCAAAGGGTCTCGAATTCGCCAGGCACTCCTTGGAAACTCCATGGGGCAGTTCTACTCTGTCATATAGGGCCGCTATGAGTCGTAACTGACTCGATGGCACTGGGTTGGGTTTTCTTGATGTATTCTGTAAAATTCACGTAACTAAAGTAGGAGTCCTATGATTTCAAATTCTGCTTGTAAAGTTAGACATTAGTGTTGTGTGTTTTTATGTCATACTTTTAAAAAATTTGCATAAATTAAATTTGCATTAAATCAAATGACATATTGCATTGGGCAAATCTGCTGTAAAAAATCTTTTTAAAGCGTTAAAGTGTAAAGATGTTACTTTGAGGTGGGCCTGACTCAAGCAATGATATTTTCAATCACCTCATATGCATGTGAGAACTGGACAGTTAATAAAGAAGACTGAAGAAGAATTGATGCTTTTGAATTATGGTGTTGAAGAATATTAAATATATCATGGACTGCCAGAGGAAAGAACAAAACTGTCTTGGAAAATGTACAGCCAGAATGCTCCTTAGAAGCCAGGATGGAGAGACTTTGTCTCACGTATTTTGAATATGTTATCGGGAGGGACCAGTCCGGACATAGTGCTTGGTAAAGTAGAGGGTCAGCAAAAAAAAAAAAAAAGGAAGACCCTAAATGAGATGGATTGATACAGTGGCTACAACAATGGGCTCAAATGTAGCAATGATTGTGAGAACGGTACAGGACCGGGCAGTGTTTTTTTCTGTTTTACATAGGTTTGCTATGAGTCAGAACCTACACAAAGGCACCTAACGACACCAACTTTATTGGGAGTCCTTCAGTGGTGCAAACGGTTAACTCACTTAACTGCTAATTGAAAGGTTCGTGGTTTGAGTCCACCCAGAGGCACCTTGGAAAACAGGCCTGGAGATCTACTTCCAAAAATCAGCCATCGAAAACCCTACGGAGCACAGTTCTACTCTGACACACATGGGGGTGCCATGAGTCACAGTACTTGTATTTTAGTGATCAAATGAGCAGAAAATTTAGATCCCTTGGCATTCACTCATTCATTCTCAGAAACGTCCCTCTTTTCTGGTTGCTATTGAGCTCCTGACCAGTATGGGGCAGGGGTCAGCGCCCATGGTTTCAGCTTTTGAGTGATTAAGAAGAAAAAAGTTTGTGAGCTTACACGTACAATTTTGCAGTTTTTTGCTAATCTTGATTCATTTTTTTTTTTTTTGGCTTGTTGGAATTTCAGAAGATGAAGGGAGCCATTGCTTTGAATAGAACCAATAACAGCAAATAATTTTGTCTACCCTGTAGTTAGCCCTTTACACGTTTTAACTCATTAATCCTCACAAAAACTCTCTGAGGTCTCAGGGAGGGTTCAGCAGGTGCACACAGACTCACGCACTTTGGGGCCAGGTTTGGATCAGAACGGTACTCACACAGATGGCTTCAAAGAGCTGAAAGATGATGTAAATTGGCAAGACCTGGTTCACAAGGGCAATGACTTCTCTGCAGAAGAAGTGGGAAAGAACACTCACTTGGAGCACTCAGAAAAGACTATCTTTAGATACACATTTGTGTCCCTTCTATTCTCCCCCAGGAGTCCTGTGTGGTACAAATGCTAGGTGCTAACCAAAAGGCTGGAAGTTCAGGTTCACCCAGAGATGCCTCAGAAAAAAGGCCTGATAATCTACTTCTGAAAAATCAGCCAGTGAAAACCCTATGGAGCACAGGTCCACTCTGACACACGTGGGGTCGCCATGAGTTGGAATCAACTTGAAGGTAACTGGTTTTTATTCCCCCGCCCCACCCACCCCCCATATTTTTGCAATAGAGGTCATTCCCTCGTGCAAACATAACTGACACTTACAGGCCTGAGTTTTCTATATGTCTGAGCCACATATTAAACCCCAGAAGCCCCGCCTACACCCCCCACCCCCTGCACAATTTGCTACTGCCCTTAGATTAGCATCTCGTCTATGGGCAAGCAAACAGTAGAGGACAGGACTTGGGTGGACAAGCACAGGGTAGGTGGACCACCCAGGGCCCACAAGATGTTGGTCTCCTCCCAGTGAGAGCAAAGATTGTGCTCTTCCCGTTTCCTGTAGACCCAGCACCCAGCCAGGCATGGAACAAGTCTCTGAGCACCAGCTGAGAACCACACCAAGATTTTCCAGGAGACAATGAAGAAAACTGATTACCTACTCGTCATTGGTAAAAATATGCCCCAGTTTATTTTTCAGGATGCTCAACAGGGTGCCCACAACCAGGGAACTGGCAACTGGAAGAGACAAAGGGAACAGCGGTGACAGCACCCAAACTGAGGACCCCAGCTTAGATCAGATAAATCAGTGCAAAGTTCCCAACCCTGTACCCTGAGGAGCTTTGGTTGCAGGGCCTAATGTATTAGTCATTCATACAGATGAAAACACATACTGTTTTGCAGTCACCTAGGAAGTCACCATGTAAAATGTGTTTTACTCCAGTGGTTCTCAAAGGGCAGTCTCTATACCAGTATCATCAGCATCACCTGGTAACTTGTTAGAAATGCAAATTTTCAGATAAGTGTCCAACCTATTACATCAGACCTCTGCTGGCCCAGCAACCTGTGTTCACAAGCCCTCCAGGAGATTCCATGCAGGCTGACACTTGAGAACCACTGCTCTACACAGATGAACTTGTCTGAATCTGTTAGTCTCAGGAGCAGAACGAATGGGTTGGGAAACACAGACATTCATTCTGTTGGGTGGGATGGGCAGATTCCAAGCTCATAGGCATGCTGGGAAGGTGGACTTACAGAAAGACGCTGGACTGTTGGAGGTTGAACCCTGGGGAGGAAGGGCCTTCCTGGTTTTGTGTACCGTAAGTTGTGGAAGTTAAACTGAAAGGCTGTCCCCAGGTGAGTTTGAGAGTCCCAGCAGCAGGGAAGGAGTGGGGAGGGGACAAGACAAGTAAGAGAGACATGTTTGGAGCTGCCTTCTGGGGCCAAGAACCCTGGGAAAGTGGCAGCTATCAACTTCCCATCAGCAGGGCCTGCTCTGGGTTGGACGGCAGACACAGCAGGTTTGGAAGGTAAACCATTTGGCTCTTCTGGATCCCAACATGCCAGGCCCTCATCTGATCAGGTCCTTGACTCACTCATGCCAGTGTCTCAGGAGGAGAGGGCTACCACCCACCTGTGCAGAGCACACCTGAGATGGCCGACCGCTTTGCTTGCACAGTGTCTAAAGCTCCCAGAGCTGTCCCCACTCGGACACAGACTGCGATGCTGAGCCCCATGGGAATCTAGATCAGAGATATGAAGGTGCTGTCAGTGGAGCCACTCTCCAGCCCCTGAGATGAAGTGGGATCCTGAGCCAGGAAAAGGCTGGGGGAGAGCAGCCCACCACCCTGGCCAGTAGGGAGAGAGCAAAGCAGGCTGGATAAGAGGAGAGGGCATTCATCGTTGCAGATGGCAGGCAGTGAGGTCTGAGGTGGGGAGGTGGTGTGGGGGTCCCCTAAGTGAGCCACAGAATCATTCCCTCACCAATGCCACCCCACCCACTCCATCAGAGACTTCACAGGAGTGCTGGCCTTGCAACTGAAATCAATGTGTTGCCAGAAAGGCACAAGGAAATGAATTTTAAAGCGGTGAATGTGGTCTTACGTAGACCAGGAAAGCTCCGCGTAAGAAGAAGAAAAAAAAAAAATTTAGTGGAAACAATTTGTAAAAATCAGAATCACCTGATAAACTAGCTTTGTAAACATAAATTTCTGTGAATTTTTTTGCTTAAATGGGGATCCCAGGCTCGGTGCCCTCAGGAGCCCTCAGATGCTGAGCGTCTGTGGGGAGGAGAGTGGCATGGGACTGAGGGAGATTGCTGTCTCTCAGCTCCAGCTGACTGGGTGTGCAGAATGCAGGCCTTTCCCTAAATGGAATGTCCTGTACTTTTAAGAAAAGCCAAACACCCAGATTATAATGTGAAATCTCCCAATTTGTGAATGATGTTAACAAATTTTAAAAATTCTACAGTCATCTGAACTGAATATTACACTTGTGTGTGCCACCTGTGTGCAAGCTCAGCCTTGGCCAAGCAGGTCTGGGACCTGATGCTACAGGACATGGGAGGGGTCCCTCACCCTGAGGCACCTCACATTCCCAGGAGAGGCTGCAGAGGGGTCCCTCAGGAGACATGGTGCCCTGTGTGGTGACAGATGACCCCCCGGGCACCCCCAAGGATCAGTGGGTGTTGGGCCCTAGGCGGAAAGTGTGGGAAGGCACCTGCAGAAAAGCCACTCACCATGTATGTCACCGTGGCCACCTCGTAGATGACCGCCTGGGCAGAAAGGTCCAGCACGCTGAGCAGACCTGTTGGGGGGTGGAGGAGAGCACAGTGCAGAGTGGGGAGTGGGAAGGGATCCAGCGCTCAGGTCAGTCAAATGCCACCTACTGGCCTAGCCAGTGGGGAGGAGTCCAGAGACTGGGAGACACTATGACTCTCTGCTCTGCGGACAAAGGGACCAATGATCCTGAAGAGCAGATTTGCAGCCAGAATTTTCCTACTTGGCCTTCTGCTTGCTGGGAAACCCTGGCCCAGTTGTTTTGCAGAATGTCCTGCAGGTTGCACCTCTCAGGAACAGAGGGGATGAGGGAGGGTCTGTCTTTAATGGGGGATGGACCAAGGTCAGGAGACCCAAGTTCGGGCCCTAGCCCTACCGTCCTTTTCTGGGTGACTGTGGACAATTTCTCTTATTTGTGGGACTCCACATTTTTCTCATCTGTAAATAGTGCCAGGGATTGGCCTAGGTTTCTTGGGGCTGTTCCAGGCCACGCTTTCTGCATTTCAGGATGTTTCAACTCTGTGCCGAGTGCCATGAGAAACACATGGGAAGTGCCAGGTGAGAGCCCTGCACTTGCCAAGCCCTTGAATGACTAACCCTCCCACCCAAGTCATTCCCTCCCTAACTTCTTCATTTGACTGACTCAGCCTGCTCTCACAGAGACCCACACAGTGCCAAGCCTGGTGCTGGGCAATTCTGGGGACACAGAGATGGAAGGTAAAAGGCACAGGTCTGCCTTCGGGGGAGAGATAGGTGAGCAACAGACTCAGCTGCACCAGCTGGGCTGTGCTGGGACCCACCCATGGACTCAGAGTGAGACCTGTGAACTCCCTGTCTAGGCCAGAGGCTTCTGGGTTGGGCAAGCTGCCCACACGTGGTGCCCCACCCTGCCCTCTTGCACGTACCCATGAGGAAGCTCCCGATCTCGTAGGCCCACCACTCGATGCACATCATGAGCATGCTGGGGATGGCCAGAGAGAAGAAGGAGCCCCAGTCCTGCAGGCACTGGCTGGACCAGCCTAGGAGCAGAAACCTGAGAGCTGAGCAGCAGCCACCCACAGACTGGGTGCCTGCCGCCACTGGGAGCGCAGGCCCAAGGCATGTGTCACCCCACACGGGGGTGGGAGGGGGGATGGGAGTCAGCTGACCTGGGAGCGGGCATTGGGGCCAGAGGAGAAGGATGCAGGCACAGGATAGCAGCCATCTGGCCACAGCAGAGCCAGATAAAGGGGTGGCTCAGGACCAGGAGGGGTCATGGGTGTAGGTCCCCATCCTGCCCCTTGACATCATGGACTTCAGGCAATACCCTACCCTTTTATCTGAAAACCTTGAGTCCGCAGTCTCCACCTTGCCTCCCCTAAAGGGTTGTTGGAGGGTAACCTGAAGTTAAGGGTGACGAAGAGACTCTCACAGTAGCCAGGGCTGTGTAAGATAGGAGAGGGGTGCAGGAGTCCCTGCCCCCAGCCAGGCTCTGGGTCTTGGAGGAACCCACATTCGACAGTCAGCTCTCAGGAGGCAGACAAGTGCAGTGCTCAGACCCCGAGACCTGAATCCGACAGGTGTGGGCTCAAGTCCACGCCCTACCACTTAGGACCTCTGACATACTAGACAAATTACTCAACCTCTCTCTGTCTCAGTTTCCTCAAGGTAAGATGGGGAGGTTTAAACAAGGGAAGGAATGCCAGGCACTCAGCATGCTGCTGACACTTAGGGCTTCTGCCTGCGTTACTAGTGTGACCAACACTATGGGATGCTCACTGACCAGGTTTGACTGGCCAACACAGTAGAACCTGGTCTGCAGCAGAGCTGTGGGTGCTGAAGGGGCAGAACAAAGGAGAAGGAAGGAGCCCTAAAGGGAAATGGAGGCAGGCCAGGGACAGGGCCTGCGGCCTCTACCTGGTGAGTGCCCACCCTCTACTCCAGGGTTTCTGAGGGGGGCTCTTCGCACGCACCTGCCCATGTCTCCAGGTGCAGCTTCTTGAGCACGATGTAGAAGAAGAGGAAGATGGTCTGCATGTACTGGGAGATGGTGTTGGCATAAGCAGAGCCCCTGGAAAGGAGGGAAGACAGGCTGTGGCTGATAGCCAAATGGCCCCTTGCGCTCTCCTGGAGCCCTCACTGCTCTTTCTGTGGGGTGGAGGTGGCTTCCCTGCTGATAGCCAGCATGGGGCAGCAAGGGGACACAGCCATGGCCTGGCCAGCACCCCCATCCCTGGAGTTGATCCTGCCCAGTAGCCAGGGGGTCTCTGGGCACTGCAATGCCACACAGGCAGCAAATACTACCATGTCCTTGGGGCCACCCAGCCAGCCCCTACTTGTCCCCATCTCCTGGTGGGCTGGATCTGGGGGATAGTGGAGTGTCCCTGCCCCATCTCATCAATGGGGAGTGATCCTCCTCCCACCTGACTGGGCCCACAGCAGAAGTGCCATGGGGCACCTGAGGACCATCAGGCCCCCTCCCCGTGGCCCCCTCGCTTAAGGACAGCACAGCAGCCTTGCACAAGTTCTTGCCTTGAGCAAGTCTGTGGTGGTAATTGTCTTCTGCCTGCACGAGGGTTCTCAGTGGGCAGTGCTCCCTGACCACACCCTTCAGCTCACCAGCCCCTGTGCCCATGGCAGGAGCTGCTCACCTGACCCCCAAGTTCAGCACAGAAACCAGGGCGTAGTTGGCCAAGCCGTTGACACAGTTCCCCACAATGCCACTGAGGACTTCAGGCCAGATGATCCCCTGAAATAAAGATTATCCACTAGCCTAAGGCCACAAGTAACCTCTGTTCCTTAAATGCAAGGACTTCCTTGCTCCCTCAGTCTTACCCACCCCTCAGGTGGGTAAGACTGAGGGAGTGTGAACAAGCCCAAACATGTCAGCTGTGTAGCAGTTTGGGGGCATGCTGCTTCTTGGTGGTCAGGACACAGGATGGCAGATAAGAAGTGACCCGGGCCTTCTCCTCTGACTCCCTGGTTCATAGATGGTAGAGAGGGAAAGCACAGAGGTATCTGTCCTGTCCCATTCAGTTGGAATCGGGGTATTCCTGAGCTGCCCGGGAAGTGTGCTGTCGGGGGAGGGAGCCTCCCTCCAGCCAGCGACCTGTACCTGATTTTGCAAATATTTTGCCAGCAGACAGTAGAGAAAAATTGCCTGTATGAAAAAGAAACAACAAATCAACAAACAACAACTCAGACTAGCGTTAACAGACATTTCCTTCTGGGACATAGATATCTGAGTTCCCTCAGGTCTCCTGCTCTGCTGTGGTGGGAGAAAGCAGGCAGAGTATGGGGCTCTAAGAAAACAAATTTGAGGTCTGGTCACGCTTGGGCAACAGGCAAAAGGCTGCTTCTGGCTGCCAAGCGGAGCTTCCCTCAGTGAGCCGGCGCCTGTCTCAGCTTTGGAGGACAACAAGGAGGGAGCGAAGGCTGGGCTTGTTCAGAGAAAGGCCCAGCAAAGCCTGAATCCACAGGCCATGCTGGGGACATGCTGCCTCTTGCTGGTCAGGATATGGGACCGAAGATTAGAAATAACCCAGAAGAAAGGCCTGCAGATCTGCTTCTGAAAAATCAACTATTTGAAAACCTTGTGGAACACAGTTCTATACTTGTTGCTGGGTGGAAACCCCAGGTTTTGCTTGGATCAACTCGTCACAGTCAACAAACAAGAGGCTGAGGTGGGAGATTAGAAAGGTGCCTTTATCTTCCTGGGGGAGGAAAGGAACAGTCGGGCTGCCCCCAAGACTGCTGGTAGGCAGCTTGGGGAGGCAGGCTTTTATAGAGAGCAGACAAGAAAATATAAATTCATAATCAATATTCGGGATCAACCTTCGAGCAAGTGCCTAGAGCTTGGGGATGACTAATTTCACTAGACAAGCGCTTGACCCTCCGGGATGGAGGAAGAGGTCAATTTTCCTTGGTTAGCACGTTAAGTCTCCACTCAGAGGCAGGTGCTTATGTGTATTTTGCACTTTGTGAACTAATGGTCACTTAAAGTGCCAAGATGGCCTGGAAAACTTGCCAAAACACTGCACAAACGTTTTATAGACAGTCATTTTGGTGTCAGATTCTCTGACTCTGTGTCACATGGTGCTGTCCGCACCCCCGCACCACCCTAGTGATGTCACTGAACCATAACGATATCTTCAGAGGACATTTCCCCCGATCCAGCTCCAATGACTTTATTTGGTAAGATACCATCATCTTGATCTGAAGAGCCAAAGTATGCCTTATAGGGAAACCAGCCCTTCAGGTGGTTTCCATAAGATATGGAAGAAATCTGTAGCTGGGTGGGCCTCAAAGAGGTCAGGCCCTGGCCTTTCAGACGGGTAGGTATGGCTGGGGTACACCTGGGCATGCTTTAGGGGCACCCTGTGTTCACCCTGACCCAGTCTCTTCCCGGTTCCTGCCTTAAGAACTTTGCCCCTGGTGCCATGGAGGCAAAAGGGCTGCTGCTATTACAGAGATGGGAAGATGAACTTGGGCCATCTGTGATCAGCACTGCCAAACATTAATGAGTATGATTACATGACAACAAACCAAATAATGCAGTATTGTATTCCAGAATAGTCATACAAATCACTGGGTCAGTGTAGAAAGCCCAGACACTGACCGGAATATATGCTGTGCTTATTGATTTAGCACTTAATAAATTAAGGGAGAAGGAAGAGAATATTCAATCATTGGTGCTAGAAAAAATTTAAGTTAGGTGTATTAAAGTCTTAGATGTAAAAATAGAAACCATGGCAGAGTTCAAAGAAAATATAGGCAAATCCCTATATAATCTTGCAACGGGATAATTCTTTCTAAGCTCATCTAAGACAGACTTCATGAAACAGAGGCCTTGTGGATCCAATTACACACAGGATAAAATTCTTTAAGTCAAAAATATCAAGAAATAAAAGGCAAATGACAAACTGAAAAATATTTGTAACATAAATGACAAAGGGTTAAAATATTATTTAATATGAATTGTAATAATTAGAAGATTAAATAATCAAAAATAAGCAGAGCAAATGGACATTCAGAAAAGAAAACCAACCAACCAATAAATAGATGCAAAAATGTTCGACTTCATAAGCAATAAAAGCATGTTAAAAATAATTTATTTCCAACTGGTTAAAAAAAAGTATGATCCCCTGCATTGATTTTGGGAAAGTGGAGCTCTCGCACACTGCCAGTGGGAGTAAAAATTGGTACAACTGGGCAACACGTATCAAAAGCCGTGGACCAAACAACCCACTTCCAATAACGCATCTTAAGGAGATCTTTATGAATGTCCACAAAGATTTTTCAACAAGGTTTATCACAATCTTGTTTATAATAGTGCTATTGAAAACAACTTAAATATCTGCAAATAGGGATTGGCTAAAGAATTACGGCACAACTATATGGCACTGTTGTTAGTTGCCACCCGGCCCAACCACAACATCTGATGCAATACTACATAGCCTTTAAAATAGATATTACAGGAGGCTATTTAATCATATCACGAGACTAATGACATATTTTATGTGGGAATAAGTAGGTCAGAATACAATATACACATACTGACTCTATTTCAAACTATTTGTATATATGTGTGTGTTTGAACATACACACCCATGAATAGAAGTAGTTGCCATATGTTCTCTCTGAGTGGTAGGACTATTAAAAACAAAAAACAAACCAACAAAAAAACCCATTGCCATCAAGTCGATTCTAACTCATGGCGACCTCATGCGTTACAGCGTAGAACTGCTCCATAGGGTTTTCTTGGCTGTAATCTTTACGGAAGCAGCCAGGCCTTTCTCCCATGGAGCTCCTGGGTGGGTTTGAACCAAAAACCTTTCGGTTGTCAGCCAAGCACAAAGTATTTGCACCATCCAGGGACTTTGGTAGGATTATAGGTGATTTGAAAATTTTCATTCCCATGCTTCCCAAATTTTCTCCAATAAACAATTTTCTAATCAGAAGAACATGCTATGTTATTATTTTTTTTAAGTCCAATTTGCAACAACTGGAATCATAGATTGGAATCCTAACTCCTATTCTCCTACTTCTGCCGTTCTCCTGGCCCTGTAGGGGGTTACCGTGGGCTGAGATGTGCCTTCTGAATGGGAAGGGTGGAAAGGCAGGAAGCCAGAATTTAGACGAGGATAATTCCAGGCTCCTCCTCGTTCAGCGGAATAAAAAGCCCAGGGACAGGGGTACTTACTGGAAGTGCTGGGATGAAAATCATCACGTAGTCCTGAGTTAACCTGCAAGAGAAGGAGAAGCACGGAGCTGATCAGTTACGGCCCAGGGAAGGCAGGGCCTTCTCCACTCTGACCTCTGACGGGGGGTTGGGCTGCCGTCCAAGGGACATCCCCGGATACCAGGGTGCGAGAAGAGGATTTATCAGGCTCTGCAGAACTCGGCTAAAGCGTCTGAAACCTCAGCAGTCAGGGATCGCTGCTACCAGGTGCTAGAAGGTGCCAGGAGCCAGAGCCCAGTGCACTGAGGCCTCGTGAGTAAGCAACTTAACGTTTCGTAACATGTCGTTTGTAGAGGGAAAAAAATATATATGTATATGTGTGTGTGTATACATATACATATACATATACATATACATATACATATACATATACATATACATATACATATACATATACATATACATATACATATACATATACATATACATATACATATACATATACATATACATATACATATACATATACATATACATATACATATATCTATCTTATCAAGAAATAACCAAGAAAAGTGTACCTAATACAAAATGAACAAGGCATCCCAATGAAAGGGCGTTTCTACATTTACTAACACATAGATACGCTTTGCCGTCGAGTCGATCCTGACTCACAGCGACCCTATAGGACAGAGTAGAACTGCCCCATAGAGTTTCCAAGGAGTGCCTGGTGGATTCGAACCGCCACCTTTTTGGTTAGCAGCTGTAGCTCTTAACCACTATGGCACCAGGGTTTCCCATTTAATAATAAATGTATGCGTAAATCATCAGAAATTGGCTCTGTCCTCTTTCTCCTTTTGGAATATGAGGTAGCGCACGCTTCATCAAAAAAAAAAAGAAAGAAAGCATTTATGAAGCATATACTATGCGGAAGGAGTCCTGATGGCGTCAGCAGTTTGAATCCACCAGCCGCTCTTTGGAAACTTTATGGAACAGTTCTACTCTGTCCTATAGGGTCGCTATGAGTCCGAATTAACCCCACAGCAACGGGTTTTTTTTTGGTACTAGGCGGCAGGACACAAATGCAAACGCCAAGATGTTTCTCGCCTTTGGTCGCTTGTCTGCCCCCTGCTGGTCACAACTGGAGACGCGTACCTTAGCATCCCTGAAGACACTGCACTTGGAAGCTGTTGTGGCCAAGAGAAGCAAGGGCCTGGGAGACGGGCTTCCTCTGGGTTTCCCGCCCCAGGTTTCCCTGGACCTCCCAGAGTCCCGGCTTCCAGCAGGAGCGAGCGTACCTGGACACGGCCGGGTCCTGCCGGAGGAGCAGCAGGAGCTGCTCGGTGTTGAGGTAGAGCGCCCAGCAGGGGAAGCAGGAGAGGAGTAAAATAAGCGTACCCCTCTGCAGGATGACTCCCACGTGCTTCTTGTTCTGGCTGCCGAAGCTCTGCAAAACCAGGCAGGTCAGGCCAGGCCGCTGTTGCTCGCCCCCACCCCATCACCCCCTAGCCCTTCCCGGCCAGGGATCTTCAGCGAAAATCCTGGTTTTACCACATGCCGGGGTCGGGCGGGGGGCGTGAGGTGGGGTGGGGGAGGCTCCCAGGTGTGTGACAGCCCCGCGCATCATGTTGTTGCTGTTGTTGGTTGCCATCTAGTCGATTCGGACTCATGGCGACCCCACGTATACAGATTAAAACTCCTCCATAGGGTTTTCAAGGCTGTAACCTTTCAGAAGGAAGTGGAAAGGCCAGCCTTCCAAGGCGCCTCTGGGTGGGTTCCAACCACCGCCAACCTTTAGGCTAGTAGTCAACTTTTTCTCCTGTGCCACTGAGGCTCCTTTCCCTAAGTGCACCTCCAATCACAGCCCAGAGGCTCGCCCGCTCATAGAATTACACCTTCCACGCAGGAGGCTCAGGCTCCATTCCGGCCAATGCACCTCCTGCCCAGCCACCTCCCATCTGTCAGCGGAGGCTTTTGTGTTGCTGTGATGCTGAAGAGGTTTCAGCAGAGCTTTCAGACTAGGACTAGGATAAAAGCCTGGCAGTCTACTTCTGAAAATCGGTCATTGAAAACTGTGTGCACTACAATGGTCTGATCCGCAGTGGATCATGGGGATGGCCCAGGACTGACAGCATTTCATTTCCTTGTGTATGGAGTCACCTTGGGTTAGGGGTGACCTGATGGCAGCGAACAACAGCAATAGCTCCGCGCCTTCCATTGTACATCCATTGCCTCCACTGTTCTTCAGAAGTGCCTAATGAGGATGATAGTATTCATTCCACTTTACAGCTAAGGTCAGGGAAGCTCAGCAACAACCGACGAGCCGAGACAGGGGTCAGGTCCCTGGAGCGCTTCACTGGAGGCTTTGCGGCCCACTGCAGCCTGGGCAAGCCTCCTCTGGGACACGAGGGGGAAAGTCCCATCTTGCGTCCTCAGTATCTGACACAATGCTGCAATAGGCAGCTTAATGGGCTGTGTTTGGGGGGCAAGGGGTTAGCGGGCAGGGTGAAGAAGTGAGTGAAACACGTTAGGGTTGCAACTGTTTTTTCTTTTTGGTGACTTCCACTGTGGGAACAAGCCAGCGAACTGTTTCTATGCCTTTCTCCTCCGCGACTCCTCTCACCAGTCTGCTGGTCTCCCAGAGGGTCAAGCTAACACCTGGTCTCTGTCCCTAAGGGCTCACAGTCCCTGGAGATGGGGTAGCCGACACCAGCACCAGTCTGTAGGACTAAGGCTCAAGGTCCAGGGGTGGGCAGAGAAACCTTCAGCGGGCCCTCCTCCCGCTGTTCCTGCTAGCCTTGAGGGGTTTGCTCTTGCCTTGCCCAGCCAGGTGCCCGCCTCCCGGAGGCTCCTTACCTGGGACATCAAGGTGTCACATGCCGAGGCCAAGCCAAATCCCACGGAAACACCGCAGACATTGACAAACTGGAGCCACTCACAGGAGAAAACACAAGGGCTTGTCAGGTGTGCATTTAGGAGAAGACCCTGTATCTGAGACTAGGCCAGTCCACTTGGGCCTCAGGGGAGACTGTCCCAGAAGGGGAAATGGGGCCTGAGACAGCTCTGAATGCAACTGAACAAGGGCCTTCCTTTTGGTCCTGGCTGCATCTTAACATGCTCTACCGTGTGATCTTGGACAAAACTCTTCCCACCTCTGGCCCTTGGGCCCATTGTGGAGTGCAGTGGTCAGACCAGATGGTCTGAGTCACACTGCCTGACCCGCCCCACCACCCACAGCAGGGCTTCCTGGGAGCTGGTGGGTACTCACGGCCACCGCGAGCGTCACGGATGCCAGTTCCACCTTGCCCAAGTGCCCACAGAACACCGTGCTCACCACGTAGATCAGGAAGGTCAGCATCTGGAACAGGAACTGGGGGCAGTCCCGGGGTCAGATGTGCCACTGGCCCCACATGTAGGCTCCGGCCTGTGTCATTCTTGCCACCTGAGGGAGACCCCAACCCTTCACCCTGCTCGGTCCTGCTTCTCTGCCCAGCAAAGACCCCAG
Source organism: Elephas maximus indicus (assembly GCF_024166365.1). NCBI lineage: Eukaryota > Metazoa > Chordata > Mammalia > Proboscidea > Elephantidae > Elephas > Elephas maximus. The sequence goes on along the minus strand of NC_064820.1, from coordinate 212,887,491 downwards.
GCATCCTCAGTCCTCACAGCCCAGCAAACCCGTCAAGGCTAGTGGGCAAGAATCACCCCTGCCTGTGCTGAGGGGTCTCTCCTGTGGAACACTACCACCCCCTGGGCAAACATCTCTGTACAGAGCCAGATCCAGGAAGACAACAGTGTGGTCCAGGCTTGCCAGGAGCCAGGGCTGGAAGTGGGGAAACCTCGGTCCTGCTGCCCTCCTGCCACCAGCAGCAGTGGTGTGATCTTAGGTCTTCCCCTTACCCCTGGGCTTGCGTTTCCTCCCTTAAAACTGTGGTAACATCTGGAGAGCACTTGGCACAGTGCCTGGCACACAGCAAGCTTCTACAAATATCCCATACTGCTCTTGCTGTTATGATTATAATAAAGTGGGAGAACTTGATCAGATCATATTAATAAACAGTGAAATAAAATACACCAAAAAACCATGGTTATTTCCAGGAGGTTAAATAAGAGGATGGGTTATTTTCTTTCTAACTTTCTTTCTAGGATGGGAAGGAGGCTCCTTCTCCCCTGTCTGAGAGTTCCACAGGCCCCGGGTATCAGTGAGCCCCATTTGCCCTCTCGGGATTTTTCATCTGAGCCTTTCGAAGGGTTTCCGGACCCTTCTGAGTGGGGCTGCCTGTGCTGAGCACACCTGGCCCCCTACTACCCAGGCACTGTCCTGGGCCTTGAGGGGCCATCCCGCTGTCACCAGCTCAGGGCAGGGCCTTGGTGCAGGTGGGGTGCCAGCATCGGTAGTTTCTGGGGAAAGGCACGAGCAGCCCCTGGCACACCCCCTTGTCCTGCCTAGGCAGCAGCCGCCCTCCTGTCCCCTACCCTGCTTGCTCCCCAACCCCACCTACTCACCAGAGGTCCAGAAAGGACAAAGAGCTTTCGTGCCTCAGCCCCAAAGCCCACAGGGAACAGCCTGCGGAGGGCAGGGCGGCAGCACCCATGGGCCGGGGGCCCTGTTTCCTGGAGGCTGTCCATCCCAAGCCAGGCCTGGCTACCCTGTGGGCCAGAGTGTTCTCCCAGTCAGCTTTGTACAGCCAGCCAAGCCATCCCTGACTGCCACCCCATGTCACCTTACAGCCTGGCTAATGAGTAAGGAGTTGGAGGAGGGGGGTAGGTGGTGAGGAGGAGGAGCAGCCCCAGCCTGCAGCCTCAGCCATGGCAACCTGTGCGATGTGCCCTCCCTCCTGGGGGCAATTTTCAGCACGACTGCCTGGCCTGCTGGCCCCAGCCATGGAGTGAGCCTGCCCTAGGGGGCACAGGACAGAGTCACCCAGTCCAGTGCCTGCTTGTGACTCTGTCTGCTCACCCAGAGGGGTCAGCAGGAAGCCCTGAGAAATAGGGGCTTGCGCTTGTTTCCCATAGCCATGAGGATGTGTGCTGGGGCACGAGGGGAGGAAGAGCTGGGACAGGCTGAGACCGATCCCCACAGGACTGTGCCCCAGCCTCCTAGCGCCATAATGACTCCCATTTACAGATGAAGGACTGAAGCCTCAGAGAGGCAGGTGGCTTGCTGGTGTCACGGAGCAGGCAGAACTGGGGTTCCATGCTCCTGCCCCTGCTCCTGCCCTGTGAGGGAGCGAGGTAGGAGTAGGCTTGCTGGTGATAGCATGTCCTCTGGCAGTTTCCTGCTGAGTGGGCCTGGGGTTGGGGACAGGAGCTGGGCTATCTGGGATGACTCCCATTGCCCTCACACATCCCCCCGCCCCTTCTGGTAGATAACTGAGGACTAGGCAGGACTCGGCTCAGGAAAGCAGCCCCTCCTCTCCTCAACTTTGCCCACTGAAGCTGTCCTTTCGTGTCCCAGTAGGCTCCCCTCTTGCTCAGGTTGCCGTCTCTCCCTTGCTTGTGACCCACTGACAGCAAATGTGGGAGATTTTAACTGCTGCCCCTCTTTGGCCCAGTCTGGATCAGGCCTCAGGGTGTGTGCTCAGCCCAGGGAAGGAGGGGTGAGTAAGAAGGGCTGTAAGGAGCAGCAGGCAGGACCAGCTCCAGTTCTCTTGTGCGCCTAGCAGGGCTGGATTAAGACATGTGAGGGTCTTAAGACATGTCCCCTCCTCTGCTTACTCACAAATTCAGAAGGGACATGTGAATTATACATATACGTGTGTGTGTGTGTGTGCGTGCGTGCATGTCTTAGCTATTCATGATGTAATTTCTATTTAAATTCGACTATGAGCTGGGTTATAGAATTTTTATGGGATGCAGGGTACTAAAAGTTTTACTGTATACCACATTTTCTACAAAAAGAATATTGCACATATTCTACAATAAAGAGAATGAGTCAGTGAACTTAATCATTTCAACAATCAATGTAAAATTCTGTTGATCTCCCTACAATAAAAAATTGACTTTCAGCAAGTCTGCTTTAAATGGATCATACTTCAATTCTGATGCTTACTTGGTAATAAATGCTATAATTAGAATGAACAAATGGAAGGATGTCACAGAAGACAATTTAATGATCAGAAAACAAATATTACAACAAATTACTAATATTTTATTTTTAATATAATTAAAAATATATTAATTCACCTTCAACATCTTATAATTAATAGCACTTCTTTCTACTCTTTGCTCTTACAAATTCTTCAATGATTTCATCACAATTAAGGTGCCAAACAAAATCTACTTCCATACGTAATAAAGATAATGAACTGAGTCTTTCTTGAATCATTGTTGTACACTGAGGGTTATTGAGCCTCTTAAGGGACAAAAATGAGCTTTCTGTTGTGCAGTTTGTGATCATTAAAGTTAGGAATATGCGTAAAGCAATTTCAACATTGGGAAATACCCATTGTATTTTATCTTCTATTATGGATCATGCATGCCTACAGGAGTAAAATTTGTCTTTCCTGAGTCTGTAAACTTAGTTCTCATGTAAGAATGAAATTGTCGCACTTCTCTGTAGAGCTTTGTATTTAAGTCATTGGGATAAGTGAGCACTAATTTACTGGATGACTTCATGTGTTCTTCTTCAGGTATATCCCCACAGTTTACTAAGGAAAATCTATCTGAGAGAACTTCATACACTTTTGCCCTTGTTTTCATGCAAGATTCAAGTGTGTCAGTGATGGTGTAGTATGTGATTATGGAAATTTGATCTCTGGCCCTCAGTGATACTTCTGGAGCGCTTCTGTCATTTACTTGTTTCTTTCTAATGCTTCTGCGATGGTGAACTGCTTGATAATCAGTATTCAGCAGTATTTGTTTTCTTGTGTTTTCAAAATCTTCTCTTAAATTAGGTAAATATGCTGTAATGACTGATAGAGATCTGGGCATGTTTTTAAATTTACTTCTGAATCTTGGAAAGCTTGTCTTGTCTGATGAAGACGATGGGATCCATTATATTCCACACAACCAACATAAATGTATAGTCTAGTGTTTGCACTTTGTTGACTATGTTTTCAGATTCTTTTTTGGTATCTCCTTTTTGTGTCTGGTCTTTAGCAATACTTTCTAAGGCACCTAGAATCTGAGTGTACAATCCCAGGGTGGCAATCATTTCTACAGCATGGGCTTCACAATGTATGTTAAAAAGACGTTTGAATACTCCACCACGGCCTAAATATGTTTTAAGAGCTGTGCATTGATGAATAGAGGCAGTAAAAAAATATGTAGAGTAACTGAATAGTGGGAAAAAAATCAACTGCTTTGGGACAACAACCTACTGTGCTACGCCCTACAAGATTGAGTGTGCAGCACATGGTATGAAAATGGCATATTCATTACGTTCTACAGTTTTCTGCTGCATGCCTTTATAACGCCCTGACATATTGACAGCATTGTCGTAGGACTGGCCTATGCACTTAGAAAAATCAAATATTCAAACTTCAGATAAATAGTGAAGTACTTGATCTGCAAGCTACTAAATGTGATAAGTCCCTTGACAGCTTTTCCATCTGTTGGAGATACATATCTTAAAACAATACTTAGCTGATCTGTGTGAGAAAGATCAGGAGTGAAATCTACAGGCAAACTGAAATATCAAGCTATACACATTTCACCAAAATTAGTTGATCAAACTCTATCACTTACTAAGTTTCTTAATTCTTCACATGTCATTTTAGACATATACGATGAGTTGCCCTTTCCTGTGTTACCTTATTTTGAGATGTGACCTGCCAAAAATGGATCAAATTGAATAACAAGTCCAACTAAACCCCCTAATTTCCATTTTGTGGGGATGCAAATACTTGGTTTCTTCCTCGAAAAGATATTCCAGACTCAGTGATTCATATGACAGCAGCAAAGGGTTGCAAAACGGCTTTCCAATACTGAAGTTCTTCATAAATTTGTCTTTCCAGTTCATGAGTTAAGCCACATCTTTGATTTAAATATGACAGCATACAATCTCTGTGAACTGAACTGTTTTCATGTTTATCAATCATGTTCAATTTGCACCAATCACTAAATCCATCTGTAGCAAATTGAGAATTAAGTGATTTAGGGCTGAATAGTTTGCAAACAAAACAGTATACAGAGCTGGCTGATGGGGAATACAGTAGCTACTCCCTCTTATAATTTTCACCATTACCTTTGGACCTTAGAAATATAATTTGGCTACAGAACCTTGTTTGTTTACCACCCAGAATTGTTTGACACGGATTTTCAAATGGTCCACTGTGATGTTGACAATCACTTGCTCCTCTTTTGCTCTGATAATTTACATCATTAGAAGAAAAATTATTCCACCAAGCAGGATCTGTATTTCTGCATTTATCGGGTCTGCAAGTGTGAAAATTTCAGATTCTAAAGCAGCTTCACTTTGTACCCCATTATTATTTTTTTTTACTACACTAAGGAATGGATGCAGAATTTGGGACAAATGCTGTTGTATTCGTATTGGTATTAGTAATTTCAGCACTAGTGGCACTAGTACAACGATTTGCACCCTTTATACTCAAGCATTCAATAGAAGTCTCTTTTGATTCATTACATTTTAAAAAGGAAGTTAATTTTGTAATTGTCTTTAGGGATTGGGAAATCCTTTTCTTTTTATCTTCTGTGAACTTTCGTTTTTGTGCTCCACTTAGTTGTTGCTGTTCCATTTTATCTGGATATAAAATTATGTCATTTTTTAAATTTGGCTCTACCGTAACAAATAATTTGAATAATTGAAAATAAATAAAATGTGCAAAACAAGAAAAATTTATAAAATAAAATTTACATTTGAATCTGGACATTAACACAAAAATTATGTTTGGAGGCGGGGCCAAGATGGCGGACTAGGTGGACGCTACCGCGGATCCCTCTTGCAACAAAGACTCGGAAAAACAAGTGAATCGATCACATACATAACAATCTACGAACTCTGAACAACAAACACAGATTTAGAGACTGAGAACGAACAAATACGGGGAGACAGCGATTGTTTTCAGAGCCAGGAGCCAGCGTACCAGTCAGCGGATTTTCTGGAAAAACTAGTTTCCCAGTGATGGCTCAGAGACAGCAGTCCATATCAAACCACATAAAGAAACAGACCATGACAGCTTTTACAACCCCCCAAACAAAAGAATCAAAATTGTTCCCAAATGAAGATACAATCCTGGAATTATCAGATACAGAATATAAAAAACTAATTTACAGAATGCTTAAAGACATCACAAATGAAATAAGGCAAACTGCAGAAAAAGCCAAGGAACACACTGATAAAACTGTTGAAGAACTCAAAAAGATTATTCAAGAACATAGTGGAAAAATTAATAAGTTGCAAGAATCCATAGACAGACAGCATGTAGAAATCCAAAAGATTAACAATAAAATTACAGAATTAGACAACGCAATAGGAAGTCAGAGGAGCAGACTCGAGCAATTAGAATGTAGACTGGGACAGCTGGAGGACCAGGGAATCAACACCAACATAGCTGAAAAAAAATCAGATAAAAGAATTAAAAAAAATGAAGAAACCCTAAGAATCATGTGGGACTCTATCAAGAAGGATAACTTGCGAGTGATTGGAGTCCCAGAACAGGGAGGGGAGACAGAAAACACAGAGAAAATAGTTGAATAACTCCTGACACAAAACTTCCCTGACATCATGAAAGACGAAAGGATATCTATCCAAGATGCTCATCGAACCCCATTTAAGATTGATCCAAAAAGAAAAACACCAAGACATATTATCATCAAACTTGCCAAAACCAAAGATAAAGAGAAAATTTTAAAAGCAGCCAGGGAGAAAAGAAAGGTTTCCTTCAAGGGAGAATCAATAAGAATAAGTTCAGACTACTCAGCAGAAACCATGCAGGCAAGAAGGGAATGGGACGACATATACAGAGTACTGAAGGAGAAAAGCTGCCAACCCAGGATCATATATCCAGCAAAACTCTCTCTGAAATATGAAGGAGAAATTAAGATATTTACAGATAAACACAAGTTTAGAGAATTTGCAAAAACCAAACCAAGGCTACAAGAAATGCTAAAGGAGATTGTTTGGTCAGATGACCAATAATATCAGGTACCAGCACAATACAAGGTCACAAAACAGAACGTCCTGATATCAACTCAAATAGGGAAAGCACAAAAACAAACAAATTAAGATTAATTCTAATAAATAAATAAAATAATACACATAACAGGGAATCATGGAAGTCAATAGGTAAAAGATTACAATAATCAAAAAGAGGGACTAAATACAGGAGGCATTGAACTGCCAGATGGAGAGTGATACAAGGCAATATAGAACGATACAAGTTAGGTTTTTACTTAGAAAAATAGGGGTAAATAATAAGGTAACCACAAAAAGGAATATCAACTCCGTAACTCAAGATAAAAGCCAAGAAAAACGTAACGACTCAACTAACATAAAGTCAAACATTATGAAAATGAGGATCTCACAATTTACTAAGAAAAATGTCTCAGCACAAAAAAGTACCTGGAAAAATGAAATGGCCAACAACACACATGAAAAGGCATCAAAATGACAGCACTAAAAACTTATTTATCTACAATTACGCTGAATGTAAATGGACTAAATGCACCAATAAAGAGACAGAGAGTCACAGACTGGATAAAGAAACACGATCCATCTATATGCTGCCTACAAGAGACACACCTTAGACTTAGAGACACAAACAAACTAAAACTCAAAGGATGGAAAAAAATATATCAAGCAAACAATAAGCAAAAAAGAAGAGGAGTAGCAATATTAATTTCTGACAAAATAGACTTTAGACTTAAATCCACCACAAAGGATAAAGAAGGACACTATATAATGATAAAAGGGACAATTGATCAGGAAGACATAACCATATTAAATATTTATGCACCCAATCACAGGGCTGCAAGATACATAAAACAAACTTTAACAGAACTGAAAAGTGAGATAGACACCTCCACAGTTATAGTAGGGGACTTCAACACACCACTTTCGGAGAAGGACAGGACATCCAGTAAGAAGCTCAATAGAGACACGGAAGACCTACTTACAACAATCAACCAACTTGACGTCATTGACTTATACAGAACTCTCCACCCAACTGCTGCAAAATATACTTTTTTTTCTAGTGCACATGGAACATTCTCTAGAATAGATCACATATTAGGTCACAAAACAAACCTTTGCAGAGTCCAAAACATCGAAATATTACAAAGCATCTTCTCAGACCACAAGACAATGAAACTAGAAATCAATAACAGAAAAACTAGGGAAAAGAAATCAAATACTTGGAAACTGAACAATACCCTCCTGAAAAAAGACTGGGTTATAGAAGACATCAAGGAGGGAATAAGGAAATTCATAGAATGCAATGAGAATGAAAATACTTCCTATCAAAACCTCTGGGACACAGCAAAATCAGTGCTCAGAGGCCAATTTATATCGATATATGCACACATACAAAAAGAAGAAAGATCCAAAATCAGAGAACTGTCCCGACAACTTGAACAAATAGAAAGTGAGCAACAAAAGAATCCATCAGGCACCAGAAGAAAACAAATAATAAAAATTAGAGCTGAACTAAATGAATTAGAGAACAGAAAAACAATTGAAAGAATTAACAAAGCCAAAAGCTGCTTCTTTGAAAAAATTAACAAAATTGATAAACCATTGGCTAGACTGACTAAAGAAATACAGGAAAGGAAACAAATAACCCGAATAAGAAACGAGAAGGACCACATCACAACAGAACCAAATGAAATTAAAAGAATCATTTCAGATTACTACGAAAAATTGTACTCTAACAAATTTGAAAACCTAGAAGAAATGGATGAATTCCTGGAAAAACACTACCTACCTAAACTAACACATTCAGAAGTAGAACAACTAAATAGACGCATAACAAAAAAAGAGATTGAAACGGTAATCAAAAAACTTCCAACAAAAAAAGCCCTGGCCCGGACGGCTTCACTGCAGAGTTCTACCAAACCTTCAGAGAAGACTTAACACCACTACTACTGAAGGTATTTCAAAGCATAGAAAAAGACGGAATACTACCCAACTCATTCTATGAAGCTACCATCTCCCTGATACCAAAACCAGGTAAAGACATTACAAAAAAAGAAAATTTTAGACCTATATCCCTCATGAACATAGATGCAAAAATCCTCAACAAAATTCTAGCCAATAGAATCCAACAACACATCAAAAAAATAATTCACCCTGATCAAGTGGGATTTATACCAGGTATACAAGGCTGGTTTAATATCAGAAAAACCATTAATGTAATCCATCACATAAATAAAACAAAAGATAAAAACCACATGATCTTATCAATTGATGCAGAAAAGGCATTTGACAAAGTCCAACACCCATTTATGATAAAAACTCTCACCAAAATAGGAATTGAAGAAAAATTCCTCAACATAATAAAGGGCATCTATGCAAAGCCAACAGCCAATATCACTCTAAATGGAGAGAACCTGAAAGCATTTCCCTTGAGAACGGGAACCAGACAAGGATGCCCTTTATCACCGCTCTTATTCAACATCGTACTGGAAGTCCTAGCCAGGGCAATTAGGCTAGACAAAGAAATAAAGGGTATCCGGATTGGCAAGGAGGAAGTAAAGCTATCACTATTTGCAGATGACATGATTGTATACACAGAAAGCCCTAAGGAATCCTCCAGAAAACTACTGAAACTAATAGAAGATTTTGGCAGAGTCTCAGGTTATAAAATAAACATACAAAAATCACTTGGATTCCTCTACATCAACAAAAAGAACACCGAAGAGGAAATAACCAAATCAATACCATTCACAGTAGCCCCCAAGAAGATAAAATAAAACTAGGAATAAATCTTACCAAGGATGTAAAAGACCTATACAAAGAAAACTACAAAGCTCTACTACAAGAAATTCAAAAGGACATACTTAAGTGGAAAAACATACCTTGCTCATGGATACGAAGACTTAACATAGTAAAAATGTCTATTCTACCAAAAGCCATCTATACATATAACGCACTTCCGATCCAAATTCCAATGCCATATTTTAAGGGCATAGAGAAACAAATCACCAATTTCGTATGGAAGGGAAAGAAGCCCCGGATAAGCAAAGCATTACTGAAAAAGAAGAAGAAAGTGGGAGGCCTCACTCTACCGGATTTAAGAAGCTATTATACAGCCACAGTAGTCAAAACAGCCTGGTACTGGCACAACAACAGGCACATAGACCAATGGAACAGAATTGAGAATCCAGATATAAATCCATCCATGTATGAGCAGCTGATATTTGACAAAGGCCCAGTGTCAGTTAATTGGGGAAAAGATAGTCTTTTTAACAAATGGTGCTGGCATAACTGGATATCCATTTGCAAAAGAATGAAACAGGACCCATACCTCACACCATGCACAAAAACTAACTCCAAGTGGATCAAAGACCTAAACATAAAGACTAAAACGATAAAGATCATGGAAGAAAAAATAGGGACAACCCTAGGAGCCCTAATACAGGGCATAAACAGAATACAAAACATTACCAAAAATGATGAAGAGAAACCAGATAACTGGGAGCTCCTAAAAATCAAACACCTATGCTCATCTAAAGACTTCACCAAAAGAGTAAAAAGACCACCTACAGACTGGGAAAGAATTTTCAGCTATGACATCTCAGACCAGCGCCTGATCTCTAAAATCTACATGATTCTGTCAAAACTCAACCACAAAAAGACAAACAACCCAATCAAGAAGTGGGCAAAGGATATGAACACACATTTCACTAAAGAAGATATTCAGGCAGCCAACAGATACATGAGAAAATGCTCTCGATCATTAGCCATTAGAGAAATGCAAATTAAAACTACGATGAGATTCCATCTCACACCAACTAGACTGGCATTAATCCAAAAAACACAAAATAATAAATGTTGGAGAGGCTGCGGAGAGATTGGAACTCTCTTACACTGCTGGTGGGAATGTAAAATGGTTCAACCACTTTGGAAATCCATCTGGCGTTATCTTAAACAGTTAGAAATAGAACTACCATACAACCCAGAAATCCCACTCCTCGGAATATACCCTAGAGATACAAGAGCCTTCACACAAACAGATATATGCACACCCATGTTTATTGCAGCTCTGTTTACAATAGCAAAAAGCTGGAAGCAACCAAGGTGTCCGTCAACAGATGAATGGGTAAATAAATTGTGGTATATTCACACAATGGAATACTACGCATCGATAAAGAACAGTAACGAATCTCTGAAACATTTCATAACATGGAGAAATCTGGAAGGCATTATGCTGAGCGAAATGAGTCAGAGGCAAAAGGACAAATATTGTATAAGACCACTATTATAAGATCTTGAGAAATAGCAAAAACTGAGAAGAACACATACTTTTGTGGTTACGAGACGGGGAGGGAGGGAGGGAGGGAGAGGGTTTTTTATTGATCAATCAGTAGATAAGAACTGCTTTGGGTGAAGGGAAAGACAACACTCAATACATGGAAGGTCAGCCCAATTGGACTGAACTAAAAGCGAAGAGGTTTCCGGGATAAAATGAATGCTTCAAAGGTCAGCGGAGCAGGGGCGGGGGTCTGGGGAACATGGTTTACAGGGACTTCTAAGTCAATTGGCAAAATAATTCTATTATGAAAACATTCTGCATCCCACTTTGAAATGTAGCGTCCGGGTTCTTAAATGCTAACAAGCGGCCATCTAAGATGCATCAATTGGTCTCAACCCACCCGGAACAAAGGAAAATGAAGAACACCAAGGTCACATGACAACTAAGAGCCCAAGAGACAGAAAGGGCCACATGATCCAGAGACCTACATCATCCTGAGACCAGAAGAACTAGTTGGTGCCCGGCCACAATCGATGACTGCCCTGTCAGGGAGCACAACAGAGAACTCCTGAGGGAGCAGGAGATCAGTGGGATGCAGACCCCAAATTCTCATAAAAAGACCATACTTAATGGTCTGACTGCGACTAGAGGAATCCCGGCGGCAATGCTCCCCAGACCTTCTGTTGGCACAGGACAGGAACCATTCCCGAAGACAACTCATCAGACATGAAAGGGACTGGTCAGCGGGGGGGAGAGAGATGCTGATGAAGAGTGAGCTAATTAAATCAGGTGGACACTTGAGATTGTGTTGGCAACTCTTGACTGGAGGGGGGATGGGAAGATAGAGAGAGAGGGAAGCTCGCAAAATTGTCACGAAACGAGAGACTGAAAGGGCTGACTCAATAGGGGGAGAGCAAGTGGGAGAAGGGAGTAAGATGTATGTAAACTTACATATGACAGACTGATTGGATTTGTAAATGTTCACTTGAAGCTTAATAAAAGTTAATTAAAAAAATTATGTTTGAAAATCAGTAAGTAAAAAAGTTGATTTGGAACATGCAATTTTTTTCTTCAGGTCTCAGATAGTCAAAAGAAATAGTATTTACAAGGCAGTCAGAAATAATTTCATTCGTCTGTTGTATGAATTTTTTGGTGGGCCCTTCAAAGACCTCCGTGAGCGTTTTTCATCTTGGGATAATACTTAAAAACTTGCACACTCTCTTTTCCGTCCTTTGATGCTGCATCTTCACAGTTTGTGGCAGTAATGCTGATACACGATGGGAGCGGGTACCTTCAAAAAGAGCATGATAGAAACACAAGGGTGAGCTCAATCTGAAGACGTGTCTTGGTTTGTTTTGTGCAGAGCCAGATACATCACTAGTACTGCTGGTTCCTTCTTACGTGATTGAAGAGACAGCACTGCCTGTGAGATTGTACCCGATTGGTCTGAAATGAAAATATAATTGTTATTGTATACGAAATTCATAAAATGGCATCAACTTCATTTAGTGCCCTACCAGTTCCCTTCCACTGCAGTGTTCATTTTCCTTGTGTCCTGTCTGCTTGTCATCTATGAGTCTTTGCTTTGGACAACTGGTGCCCCTTGCTTACTGTGCTTATTAGTTAATCCCTTCCTGGCGTGCAGCATGTTTCACACGTCCACCCCTGCAATGAGGGAGTGGCAGTCAGGAGTCCATCACTGGCATCCCCCAGGGCCACATGGAGAAAGTGAGATCCCCAAAGGAAAGGATTCAGGGCAAATACTTACAAGAGATGCCTACTACATTCCACCCCTTGGCTGCCCAGTACCGTCATACATCTTTCCCACATGTACACACAGCCTTCTTTCTTTACACAGAATTACAAAATGCTCCCAACTCACAGGTGCCACTACTTCACATCAAGTACACTTGCCTTCTTCTCAGTAGGGGACAAGCCAAAGACACATCCAGCCTCCAATGAGTGAATACTGAGATAATATATCTTATCTAAGTAAGGTATCTTCCTTCAGTCCTTCTGTTGGGTTTCTTGTTGCAATAATCTACAATGTGGAAATAGGGAATTTAACTATTGAAAAATTAAAATAACAAATTTAACTAACACCAACAAAAAGAGAAGAAATTTTATTGCCATTATTATTATATGACACAAAGAAGGAGGAAGTGCAGATTAAAAGCTACAATACTCTAGTTATAAGGCCATTGCTAGTATTTATGTTTCATTCTTCCAATGCCTCTTCCATGCTCTCCTCATCTTTGGCCAGTCCTTGCCTGGTTAGGCTTTCTCTTCTGAACCCACCCAGTGCACCAAAATCCCTTTTATAGGAAACCTGCTCTATTGTGTAAAACCAGCTGCTTCCAGTTATGGGACCCATGGCAAGAGCAGTGTTTCCATTGGCATTGGCCCATTACCTTACACTGAAGTGACTCCTATTGTCAAAAGCAATGTTAGTAGGATCCCATGACAACAACAGGCTCATTCAGGAACCCAGGAATGGTGGTTTAAATCTAGGTCTAGAGTTGATTTTATTAAGGGAAATTTACTCCCCCACCCCCACCAAGATGGAAGATACTCGGTTTAAGTAACCTGCCACCTTATGCAAGACAGGGCACTATTCTGGGTCAAGGTTTACCAAGATTGTTGACAAATGGGGTACTCAACAGGAGCAGTACACAGGTCAGCTCATCTTCCTGAAGGAAGTCCTTGGATGAGCATCTTCAAAAGCCAGTCTCACAAATATTCCCCAGGATTTTTATGATATAAGCTAACTAATTCCCACATTTTCCTCTGGGCAAAACCATTTTTTTCTACACTCTGTTTAGTATGACAATCCCCAGCCTGGATAAATTCGATCCTACTCAGAAATGGGAAGCTGGTGACTTTCTTCTACAATGTAGTGGCTGCTTTCTCCAGCAAAGATAGCACAGTGGCAACTATTCCCTCAAGGTTTAGGGGGCTGGGGATCTCCAAGTCCCCAGAATTCTCCTGGACACTGACTTTCAAGTTATGTTTCCACTCTTTTCCAATACATGCCACACTTACTGTGGTCACTGCAAATTCAGCTGAACTTCCAGTCAGCGAGCTCCAGACTCAGTCTCTGGGTTGGGTTTCTGGGATTTCAGCCTTGTGGAAGCTGTTGTGGAGTTTTTCAGCAGAGCTGCAGACAAGGCCTGAGTGCTATCCTTTGACATTTTAGCATTGCCCTCTCTCCCAGTTATCCAGTACTGTCAGATGCAGCCATGTTCCGCCGCAGTCCTGCATCCTGGGTGACCTAACAAGGCACACGAGACACTGTTAGGTGTTTCACCTCTCATTGCAGGGGCTACTAGCCCTCTAGAATGTGAAACAGACCCATTGACTTTTGGAGCCCCTGTCTTGTCAGATAATAACTTCTTCCAAGTCTTCTCATTTCCCAAAAGGACTGTGGCCTACAACAAATTTCTGGGTCAGTTGTGGTTCATTGATGGAAACAGTATAAATAACTTGGGATAATGCCAGAAGATAAAGGGAGGAAGGGAAGGAAATAAAAAAAGGAAAGAAGGAAGGAAGAAAGAGAGAGGTAGGGAAGAAAGATGAAGACTTATTGGCAGGTGATCTAGAGAGAGCTGAGCAGTGGCCTTGAGGAGGAGAGAATCAGGGCAATTCTGAACTCTTGGAGTTTTGAAGGGAGAGCCCACCTTCAGTCTCAGAGATGTATTACTAGAAGACTGAGGCAAGTGCCAACCTGTGATGGGCATGAAGGAGGATAAGGTGGAGAGGATGGGACTGTGAATCACCTGGAGAGGAGCACGGTGGTTCACCCAAAGGATGGGATGCTGTGCAGGAAAAAAAAAAAAAAAAGGTATTGTCATAGATTGAATTATATCCCCCCAAAATTGTGCGTATCAACTTGCTTAGGCCATGATCGCCAGTATTGTGTGGTTGTTCTTCATTTTGTGAGTGTAATTTTATGTTAAAGAGGGTCAGGGCGGAGTTGTAACATCCTTACCAGGTCACATCCCTGATCCAATGTTAAGGGAGTTTCCCTGTGGTGTGGCCTGCACCAACTTTTACCTCTCAAGAGATAAAAGGAAAGGGAATCTAGCAGAGAAGGGGGACCTCATACCACCAAGAAAGCAGTGCCGGGAGCAGAGCACACCCTTTGAACCTGGGTTTCCTGCGCAGAGAACTCCTAGTCCAGGGGAAGATTGATGAGAAGGCCAAAAGAGACAGAAAGCTTCCTTCCCCTGGACCTGATGCCCTGAATTTGGACTTTTAGCCTACTTTACTGGGAGGACATAAATTTATCTTTGTTAAAGCCATTCACTTTTGGTATTTCTGTTATAGCAGTACTAGATAACTAGAACAGGTATCAACTGCACACTCTGCTTCAGTTGTCCACTGCTGCGTAGTTGTCAACCCCCAAGCTTAATGTCTTTAAACAACCATTCACAGCTCTCATCATTCTGTGGGTTGACAGAGATTGGCTAGGTGATCCCTTTACTCTACCTGGTGTCCTTGCAGGCTCACCTGGGTGGCGAGATCCTTGATGGGCTCTCTCCCATGACTGGAAGTTGGTGCTGGCTGTCATCTGGGAACTGAAGTCACCGGCAGGAAACCGTTGATGTCCCTTTGCATGGCCTTCTGCATAGCTTGGACTTCTCACAGCAGATGGATCTGAAAAGGAACATCCTAGGAGCAAAAGTGGAAGCTACATCCCTCTTAAGACCCCATCCTGGAGGTTACCCTGTGTCACTTCTGTAGGGCTCACCTAGATTTAAAGAGGGAGGAAATTCATGCCACTTCTTGATGGGAAGGGTGGCAGAGACCTAGCAGCCCTCTTTAATTCATCATGCCCACCATCTCCTTCTTTTTATTTTGCTCACTCTCCCCCAACCTCTATTCTCTCCTCTTTCTTCTCTCTCTCCTCTCCTGCCTCCTCTCTCCTGGACAACCCATCCCTCTCACCACGGCCTTGAGAATGGGCAGAGCAGATAAGGCTCCTGAACTCAGCGGTGAGGAACAGTCTCGGAGCTTTGGGGACCCTCCTGTTGGGCACTAGCTTTGCAGTGGACCCTTGGGCCACAGAGCTCTCTGTGCATGAGGGTGAGTTTTACTCTATCTTGTACACACACCTCCCTTCGCTCTCTACTTTTTCCTACTTCCTTCCTGCCTGGGCTAGGGGACAGAGCAGCAGCTGGGATCTAGGGCCACTTGATTCCTCTTTTCATTTTCCATTTTCTCCTGCTCCTCCAAGTTCTTTTGGGCCTGCTCCTGGCCCTCACAGGGAAGAAAGACCCAAAACCACAAAATCCTGGGAATGGCAGGAGACAGGGCTGTACCCCAAAATACACCCTGAGCTCAAGGAAGCTTCCAGGCCAGCTGGCACAGTGGCCAGCTCTCCACTCCCAACAGCCTTGCTGCAGGGACAAGGCCTGTGGTTGTGCCATGAGGCACTTGAACCCCAGGACGTCCCTCTTCATCTGAGGTTTTAGCTGCTGCATGGATAAGGATGTATTTTTGAAACTGGGCCAGAAGCCACTGACCAAAAGTGACCTGATCAAATTGTGGCCCAGCACCACTTGGCTGACCTGCTAGAGTGAGTGCCAGCCCAGAGCTACCCCAGAGAAGAGAGTCTCCTGCTGTGCCCCTGTAGGCACCCAGCCCTCAGGCTCTCAGGTAACTGATTACTCAGGTCTTGCCAGGTACAGCCTGTGGTCAGGGCCTCTGTTAACCTCTCCTCCCTTGGTTATACTTCACTAGGTCTGAAGCCACTGAATTTGCCCTTTGGCTGCCCTGAGCTGTGCACCCCCAGCCCAGGGGGCAATGTCCCCTACCTGACTTCCAGATAGCAAAGGCCTCCTCAGTGCCTGTGATGGCAAAACTCCCAGTTCTCTACCCCCAGCCCAGGGGCCAATGTCTGCTCTCTGACTTCCAGATATCAAAGGCCTCCTCAGTGCTCATGATGGCAAAACTCCCAGTTCTCCACGAGGGAAGCCAAGGACTCTGGTCTTCCTGCCTTCTGTCCCACATATACCTTCAGGACAAAGGTTAATCGGGAGGATTAATCCGTCTGCCTTCTGCCTTGTCCCCGGAGCTTCTGCTGAGCCATGGCCAACATCTGAAAATGGCTGAAACCAAAACCAGTTTCCACGGAGTCAACTCCAACTCATGATGACGCTGTGTGTGTCAGAGTAGAACTGTGCTCCATGAGGTTTTTGTTTTTTTTTTTTTAAATAATATTTTATCGTGTTTAAGGTGAAAGTTTACGTAGCAAATTAGGTTCCCATTTAACAATTTCTATACAAATTATTCAGTGACATTGGTTACATTTTTCACAATGTATCATCATTCTCATTCATTCCATCCTGGCTGTACCATTTCCAGTATTCTAGTTTCCCTGCCTCCTTACCTCCTCATCTTTGCTTTAGAGTAATTTTTGACCACTTGGTCGCATATAGGTGATTTTTTAAAAGAACTCATTACTCATAGGTGATATTCTTTATTTTATGAGCCAATCTGTCATTTAGTTTAAAAAAACCAAACCCATTGCCGTTAGTAGATTCTGACTCATAGCAACCCTATAGGAAAGAGTAGAACTGCCCTACAGAGTTTCCAAGGAGTGCCTGGTGGATTTGAACTGCCCACCTTTTGGTTAGCAGACATAGCTCTTAACCACTACACCACCAAGGCTTCCATTCAGTTAAAAGGTGACCTCAAAGGACAATTTCTGTTCAAGATTTAAAGAGTATCTCAGAGTGATAGTCTCAGGGAGTCCTCTAGTCTCAACTGGTCCAGTAACTCTGGGCTTTTTAAGAATTTGAGCTCTGTCCACATTTTCTCCTCTTCTGTCAGGATGCTTCTATTATGGCCTCGATCAGAATGGTCGGTAGTGGTAGCCAGGAACTATCTAGTTCTCTGATTTCAGGGTAGATGAGGCTGTGGTTTGTGTACTATTTGTCCTGTAGACTACTTTCTTCTCTGAGTTTTTGGTTTCCTTCTTTCTCTTTTGTTCTGGAGAAATAGAGACCAATAACTGTATCTTAGACTGCCCTTTGCAAGCTTTTAAGACCCCAGACACTACTCACCATATTGGGGTGTATAAAACGTACACTTTATGAATTGTACTATGCCAATTAACTGAGCTGTCCCACAAGACTATGATCCTAAGCCTTCAAACCCAGAAAATCAATCTCTTGAGGTGTTTGGTTATATCTAAGAAGTATCCAAGCAGCTCTGGTGGTGCAGTAGTTAAAGCGCCTAGGTGCTAACTGAAAGGTCAGCAGTTTGAACCTACCAGCTGCTCCACAAGAGAAAGATGTGGCAATCTGCTTCCGTAAAAATCTACAGTCTTGGAAACTCTATGGAACAGCTCTACATTGTCCTTTAGAGTCACTGAGTCAGAATCAGCTCAACAGCAGTGGGTTTTTTGGTTTGGAAGAAGTATCCATAACTGTGTCCTCTATGTGTTTTATTATATATATGGATATACATGGAGCCCTGGTGGCACAGTGGTTAAGAGCTCAGTTGCTAACCAAAATGTTGGCAGTTCAAATCCACCAGCTGCTCCTTGGAAACCCTACGGGACAGTTCTACTCTGCATGTACACAGTTACCTGCATGTACATATGCCTATAGATACATCTATCTGTGCACACATATGTACGCACATATCCATACCCATATAGATATATGCCTCTATACATATTTGTGTAACCACACACATAGTTTTTGGTAGTGTTGTTCCATAGTGTTTTCAGTGCTGATTTTTCTGAAGTAGATTGCCAGGCCTTTTTTTCCTAGGTACCACAGGGTGGACTCAAACCTCCAGCCTTTTGGTTTACAGTTGAGTGCTTTAACCATTTACATCACCCAGGGACTCCTGAAAATGTCTGAAGCTACCACTTATGCCCCACACCTCTGCCTCCACCCCCAAAACTCCTCCATCTATCCTTCACTTCTTCCTGCTTTCTTCCCTACTTTCCTTCTACAAATCTTCACTGGGCACCCTCCATGTCTGGTACTGGGGCTCAGTCCCTAACATGGCATCAGGGTACTCCTAGTCCTGGGTGAGGGAAGGGATTCAGCCATCTGGCCAAGGGCTACAGCTGTGGCAGGAAGGCTACCATGTGGAACATGCCAAGTGCAAGAGGTCTTGAAGCCCAGGAGTTTATGAGCACACCTAGTTGGGAAGCAGTTTAAAAGACATAAAGATGGTAGAAATAATAAAAGTAATAGGCAGGGATGGATTACCAAATAAGCATGGTAAGCACGTGCTTAGGGCATCAACAAAACAGGGGCACCAGTTGTCCAAAGCAAAGACTCATAGATGCCAAGCAGACAGGACACAAGGAAAATGAACACTGCAGTGGAAGAGAAGTGGTAGGGCACTAAATGAAGTTGATGCCATTTTATAAATTCCATATACAATAACAATCATATTTTCCTTTTCATTTTGGACCGATCAGATACAACCTCACATGCCAGTGCTGTCTCTTCAACCACATAAGAAGGCACCAGCAGCATTCATGACGTACCTGGCTCTACGCAAAGTGAACCAAGACATGTCTTCAGATTGAGCACACCCTTGTATTTCTATCATGCTTTTTTTGAACGCACTCGCCCCCATCAGGTATCAGCATTAGTCCCATGAACTGTGAAGATGCAGCATCACAGGATGGAAAAGAGAGTATGCCAGTTTTTAAGTATTATTCCAAGATGAAAAACACTCACGGAGATCTTCAAAGGGCCTTCCAAAGAAATCATATGACAAACGAATGAAATTATTTCCGACTGCCTTGTAAATACTATTTCTTTTGACTGTTTGAGACCTGAAGAAAAATACACATGTTCCAAATCAACGTTTTTACTTACTAATTTTCAAATATAATTTTTTGTGTTAATGTCCAGATTTGAATGTAAATTTTATTTTATAAATTTTGCTTGTTTTATACATTTTATTTGTTTTCAATTATTCAAATTATTTGTTACAGTAGAGCCAAATTTAAAACGTGACATAATTTTATATCCAGGTAAAATGAAACAGCAACAACTAAGTGGAGCACAAAAAGGAAAGTTCACAGAACATAAAAAGAAAAGGATTTCCCAATCCCTAAAGACAATTACAAAGTTAACTTCCTTTTTAAAATGTAATGAATCAAAAGAGACTTCTTCCATTGAATGCTCGAGTTTAATGGGTGCAAATCATTGTACTAATACCACTAGAGCTGAAATTACTAATAGCAATACGAATACAATAGCATTTGTCCCAAATTCTGCATCCATTCCTTGGTGTAGTAAAAAAAATAATAACAGGGTACAAAGTGAAGCTGTTTTAGAATCTGAAATCGTCACACCTGCAGACTCGGTAAATGCAGAAATACAGATCCTGCTTGGTGGGATAATTTTTCTTCTAATCATGTAAATTATCGGAGCAAAAGAGGAACAAGTGATTGTCAATATCACAGTAGACCATTTGAAAATCCATGTCAAACAATTCTGGGTGGTAGACAAAAAAGGTTCTATAGCCAAATTATATTTCTAAGGTCCAAAGGTAATGGTGAAAATTATAAGAGGGAGTGGCTACTGTATTCTCCATCAGCCAGCTCTGTATATTGTCTTGTTTGCAAACTATTCAGCCCTAAATCATTTAATTCTCAATTTGCTACAGATGGATTTAGTGATTGGTGCAAATTGAACATGATTGATAAACATGAAAACAGTTCAGTTCACAGAGATTGTATGCTGTCATATTTAAATCAAAGATGTGGCTTAACTCATGAACTGGAAAGACAAATTTATGAAGAACTTCAGTATTGGAAAGCCATTTTGCAACCCTTTGCTGCTGTCATATGAATCACTGAGTCTGGAATATCTTTTCGAGGAAGAAACCAAGTATTTGCATCCCCACAAAATGGAAATTAGGGGGTTTAGTTGGACTTGTTATTCAATTTGATCCATTTTTGGCAGGTCACATCTCAAAATAAGGTAACACAGGAAAGGGCAACTCATCGTATATGTCTAAAATGACATGTGAAGAATTAAGAAACTTAGTAAGTGATAGAGTTTGATCAACTAATTTTGGTGAAATGTGTATAGCTTGATATTTCAGTTTGCCTGTAGATTTCACTCCTGATCTTTCTCACACAGATCAGCTAAGTATTGTTTTAAGATATGTATCTCCAACAGATGGAAAAGCTGTCAAGGGACTTATCACATTTAGTAGCTTGCAGATCAAGTACTTCACTATTTATCTGAAGTTTGAATATTTGATTTTTCTAAGTGCATAGGCCAGTCCTACGACAATGCTGTCAATATGTCAGGGCGCTATAAAGGCATGCAGCAGAAAACCGTAGAAGGTAATGAATATGCCATTTTCATACCATGTGCTGCACACTCAATTAATCTTGTGGGGCGTAGCACAGTAGATTGTTGCTCTGAAGCAGTTGATTTTTTTCCCCACTGTTCAGTTACTCTACACATTTTTTTGCTGCCTCTACTAATCAGTGGGCAGCTCTTAAAACATATTTAGGCCTTGGTGGCGTATTCAAATGTCTTTCTAAAATACATTGGAAAGTGCATGCTTTAGCAACAATTGCAATCCTGGGATTGTACACTTAGATTCTAGGTGCCTTAGAAAGTATTGCTAAAGACCAGACACAAAAAGGAGACAACAAAAAGAAGCTGAAAACATCGCCAACAAAATGCAAACACTAGACTGTATATTTATGTTGGTTGTGTGGAATATAATGGATCCCATCATTTTCATCAGAGGAGTCAAGCTTTCCAAGATTCAGAAATAAATTTTTAAAGACATGCCCAGATCTCTACCAGTCATTACAGCATATTTACCTAATTTAAGAGAAGATTTTGAAAACACAACAAAACAAAAACTGCCAAATAGTGATTATCAAGCAGTTCACCATCGCAGAAGCATTAGAAAGAAACAAGTAAATGACAGAAGCGCTCCAGAAGTATCACTGAGGGCCAGAGATCAAATTTCCATAATCACATACTACACCATCACTGACACACTTGAATCTTGCATGAAAACAAGGGCGAAAGTGTATGAAGTTCTCTCAGATAGATTTTCCTTAGTAAACTGTGGGGATATACCTGAAGAAGAACACATGAAGTCATCCAGTAAATTAGTGCTCACTTATCCCAATGACTTAAATACAAAGCTCTACAGAGAAGTGCGACAATTTCATTCTTACATGAGAACTAAGTTTACAGATTCAGGAAAGACAAATTTTACTCCTGTAGGCATGCATGATCCATAATAGAAGATAAAATACAATGGGTATTTCTCAACGTTGAAATTGCTTTTTGCATATTCCTAACTTTAATGATCACAAACTGCACAACAGAAAGCTCGTTTTTGTCCCTTAAGAGGCTCAGTAACCCTCAGTGTACAACAATGATTCAAGAAAGATTCAGTTCATTATCTTGATTACCTGTGGAAGTAGATTTTGTTTGGCACCTTAACTGTGATGAAATCACTGAAGAATTTGTAAGAGGAAAGAATAGAAATGCTATTAACTATAAGATGTTGGAGGTGAATTAATATATTTTTAATTATATTAAAAATAAAATATTAGTAATTTGTTGTAATATTTGTTTTCTGATCATTAAATTTTCTTCTATGACATCTTTTCATTTGCTCGTTCATAATTATAGCATTTATTACCAAGTAAGCATCAGAATTGAAGTATGATCAATTTAAAGCAGACTGGCCAAAAGTCCATTTTTTGTTGTAGGGAGATCAACAGAATTTTATACTGATTGTTGAAATAACTAAGTTCACTGCCTCATTCTCTTTGTTGTAGAATACGTGTAATATTTTTTTTGTAGAAAATGTGGTGTACAGTAAAACTCTTAGTACCCTGCATCCCCTAATAATTCTATAACCCAGCTCACCTCATTTTGCCAAAATGACATGTGCCACTTTTGTGCTTAATCACTAATATTATAGTTGAATTTAAACAGAAATTACATCATGAATAGCTAAGACACGCAAGAACATACACACACACACACGCACACATGTATACGTGTAATTAACATATCCCTTTTGAATGTGTGAGTAAGCAGAGGAGGAGACACCACAGATTATCAGTGTTGAGGACCCTCACATGCCTTAATCCAGCCCTGTTAGGAACACAAGAGAACCAGAGCTGGTCCTGCCTGCTGCTCCTCAGGGCCCTTTTTACTCACCTCTTCTTCCCTGGGCTGAGTGCACACCCTTCAGCCTGATCCAGACTGGGTCAAGGAGGGGGGCATTTAAAGTCTCCCATGTCTGCACCATCCTGCTGTCTGTCAGTGGGTTAGAATCATGGAAGAGAGAGAGGCCAACCTAAGAAAGATAGGAGCCTTCTGGGATACCAAAGGACAGCTTCAGTGGGCAAAATTGATGACAGGAGGAGTTGCTTTCCTGAGCCAAGTCTTGCCTGGTTCTCTGTCATCTACCAAAAGGGGTGATGGGACATGCAAGGACAAGGGGAGTCCTCCTGGGAAGCCCAGCTCCTGTCCCCAACCCCAGCCCCACTCAGCAGGAAACTGCCAGGGTACATGCTACCACCAGTAAGCCCACTCCTACCTTGCTCCTTCACAGGGCAGGGGCAGGGCATGGAACCCCAGTTCTGCCTGCTCTATGACTCTGTAAATGGGAGTCATTATGGCCCTAGGAGGCCGGGACACAGTCTTGTGGGGATCCCTCTCAGCCTGTCCCACCCCTTACCCCTGTCATAGCCCAGCACACCTCCTCATGGCCACGGGAAACAAGCCCAAGCCCCTATCCTTCTGAGGGCTTCCTGCTGACCCCTCTGGGTGAGCAGACAAGGTCACAAGTAGACACTGGACTGGGTGACTCTGTCCTGTGCCCTCTAGGGCAGGCTTAGTCCATGGCTGGGGCCAATGGGCATGTCCCACAGCTTGCCATGGCTGCAGGCCGCAGGCTGTGGCCACCCCTCCTCCTCACTACCTCTCCCCCTCCTCCCACCCCTTACTCATTAGCCAGGCTGTAAGGTGACTTGGGATGGCAGTCAGAAGTGCCTTGGCTGGCTGTACAAAGCTGGCTGGGAGAGCACTCTGGCCTACAGGGTGGCCAGGCCTGGCTTGGGATGGACAGCCTCCAGGAAACAGGGCCCCCAGCCCACAGGTGCTTCTGCCCTGTCCTCCACAGGCTGTGCCCCATGGGCTTTGGGGCTGAGGCATAGAAGCTCTTTGTCCTTTCCAGACCCCTGGTGAGTAGGTGGGGTTGGGGAGGAAGCAGGATTGTGTGCAGGAGGGCAGCTGCTGCCTAGGCAGGACAAGGGGGTGTGCCAGAGTCTTCTTATACCTTTCCCCAGAAACTGCCAATGCTGGCATACCACCTGCACCAGGGCCCAGCCCTGAGCTGATGACAGTGGGACCACCCCTCAGGGTCAAGGATGGTGCCCGGGTGGCAGGGGGCCAGGTATGCTAGTCACAGGCAGCCCCACTCAGAAAGAGCCAGGAACCTTTGGAAAGGCTCAGACGAAAGATCCCAAGAGGGCAAACGGGGCTCACTGATGCCCGGAGACTGTGGAGCTCTCAGACAGGGGAGAAGGAGCCTCCTGCCCATCCTATTTCTAAGTGAAAATAACCTTGTATGTATATTTCTGATCACAAGGGTTGTAAATATGTGCTCCCTGTAAACATTTCAGACAATATCCCGAGTTAGAAAGAAAGAAACCCATCCTCTCATTTAACCACCTGGAAATAACCGTGGTTAAGATTTTGGTGTATTTTATTTCACTCTTTATTAATATGATCTGATTTATTACAATCATAACAGCAAGAGCAGTATGGGATATTTGTAGAAGCTTGCTGTGTGCCAGGCACTATGCCAAGTGCTCTCCAGACGTTACCACAGTTTTAAGGGAGGAAACGCAAGCCCAGGGGTAAGGGGAAGACCTAAGATCACACCACTGCTGCTGGTGGCAGGAGGGCAGCAGGACTGAGGTTTCCCCACTTCCAGCCCTGGCTCCTGGCAAGCCTGGACCGCACTGTTGTCTCCCTGGATCTGGCTCTGTACAGAGATGTTTGCCCAGGGGGTGGTAGTGTTCCACAGGAGAGACCCCTCAGCACAGGCAGGGGTGATTCTTGCCCACTAGCCTTGACGGGTTTGCTGGGCTGTGAGGACTGAGGATGCCTGGGGTCTTTGCTGGGCAGAGAAGCAGGACCGAGCAGGGTGAAGGGTTGGGGTCTCCCTCAGGCGGCAGGAATGCCACAAGCAGGAGCCTACATGTGGGGCCAGTGGCACACCTGACCCCGGGACTGCCCCCAGTTCCTGTTCCAGATGCTGACCTTCCTGATCTACGTGGTGAGCACGGTGTTCTGTGGGCACCTGGGCAAGGTGGAACTGGCATCCGTGACGCTTGCGGTGGCCGTGAGTACCCACCAGCTCCCAGGAAGCCCTGCTGTGGGTGGTGGGGCGGGTCAGGCAGTGTGACTCAGACCATCTGGTCTGACCACTGCACTCCACAATGGGCCCAAGGGCCAGAGGTGGGAAGAGTTTTGTCCAAGATCACACGGTAGAGCATGTTAAGACGCAGCCAGGACCAAAAGGAAGGCCCTTGTTCAGTTGCATTCAGAGCTGTCTCAGGCCCCATTTCCCCTCCTGAGACAGTCTACCCTGAGGCCCAAGTGGCCTGGCCTGGTCCCAGATACAGGGTCTTCTCCTAAATGCACACCTGACAAGCCCTTGTGTTTTCTCCTGTGAGCGGCTCCAGTTTGTCAATGTCTGCGGTGTTTCCGTGGGATTTGGCTTGGCCTCGGCATGTGATACCTTGATGTCCCAGGTAGGGAGCCTCCGGGAGGCGGGCACCTGGCTGGGCAAGGCAAGAGCAGTCCTGACAGGCGCTGCAGGAACAGCGGGAGGAGGGCCCGCTGAAGGTCTCTCTGCCCCCCCGGACCTTGAGCCTTAGTCCTACAGACAGGTGCTGGTGTCAGCTACCCCATCTCCAGGGACTGTGAGCCCTCAGGGACAGAGACCAGGTGTTGGCTTGACCCTCTGGGAGACCAGCAGGCTGGTGAGAGGAGCCGTGGAGGAGAAAGGCACAGAAACAGTTTCCTGGCCTGTTCCCACAGTGGAAGTCACCAAAGAGAAAAAACCATTGGAACCCTAATGTGGTTCACTCGCTTCTTCACCCTGCCTGCCAACCCCCCGCCCCCCAAACACACCCCGTTAAGCTGCCTATTGCAGCATTGTGTCAGGTACTGAGGACTCAGGGTGGACCTTCCTGCCCATGTCCTGGTGGAGGTTTGCCCAGGCTGCAGTGGGCCACAAAGCCTCCGGTGAAGTGCCCCAGGGACCTGACCCCTGTCTTGGCTCATCGGCTTTTCTCTCTGAGCTTCCCTGACCTTAGCTGTAAAGTGGAATGAATACTATCATCCTCATTAGGCACTTCTGAAGAATAGTAGAGGCAATGGGTGGACGGTGGAAGGCGCGGAGCTATTGCTGTTGTTCGCTGCCATCAGGTCACCCCTAACCCAAGGTGACTCCATACACAAGGAAATGAAATGCTGTCAGTACTGGGCCACCCCCATGATCCATTGCGGATCAGACCATTGTAGTGCACACAGTTTTCAATGACCGATTTTCAGAAGTAGACTGCCAGGCTTTTATCCTAGTCCTAGTCTGAAAGTTCTGCTGAAACCTCTTCAGCATCACAGCAACACAAAAGCCTCCACTGACAGATGGGAGGTGGCTGGGCAGGAGGTGCATTGGCCGGAATGTGTCTACTTGATTCAAGGAGCTCACTTGTCACCAGTATCATTTTCTATCCCATAGTTTAGTCCAATCCGTCTGTAAGAGTTGGCTTTGGGAATGGTTCCTGTCTTGGGTTAAGAGAAGATCTGGGGACCATAACTTCTAGAATCCTTCTAGTCTCAGTCAGACCATTAAGCCTGGTCTTTTTAGGAGAATTTGGGGTCTGCATCCCAGTGCTCTCCTGCTCCCTCAGGGGTTCTCTGCTGTGTTCCCTGTCAGGGCAGGCATCGATTGTAGCCAGGCACTATCTAGTTCTTCTGGTCTCAGGCTGATGTAGTCTCTGGTTCAGTGGCCCTTTCTGTCTCTTTGGCTCATAATTACCTTGTCTTTGGTGTTCTTCATTCTCCATTGGTCCAGGTGGGTTGAGACCAATTGTTGTATCTTAAATGGCCACTTACTAGCGTTTAAGACCCCAGACACCACTCTCCAAAGTGGGAAGCAGAATGTTTTCTTAATGGATTCTATAATACCAATTGACTTAGATGTCCCCTGAAACCATGGTCCCTAAACCCCTGCCCCTGCTGCGCTGGCCTTTGAAGCGTTCAGTTTATTCAGGAAACTGCTTTTGGTTTGGTCCAGTTGTGTTGACCACTCCTGTATTGTGTGTTGCCTTTCTCTTCACCGAAAATAGTTCTTATCTACTAACTGATTAGTGAAAACCCTTTTCCCTCCCTTCCTCCCCACTCTCGTAGCCATCAAAGAATATTTTCTTCTCTGTTTAAACTATTTTTTGACTTCTTATAATAGTGGTCTCATACAGTATTTGTCCTTTTGCAACTGACTAGCATAATGCCTTCCAGATTCCTCCATGTTATGAAATGTTTCACAGATTCATCGTTGTTCTTTATCAATGTACAGTATTCCATTGTGTGAATACATCATAATTTATTTATCTATTATTTGTCCATTGATGGGCACCTTAGTTGCTTCCATCTTTTTGATATTGTAAACAATGCTGCAGTGAACATGGGTGTGCATCTATCTGTTCGTGTAAGACTCTTATTTCTCTAGGATATATTCCAAGGAGTGGGATTGCAGGATCTTATGGTAGCTCTATTTCTAGCTTTTTAAGGAAGCACCAAATCAATTTTCAAAGTGGTTGTACCATTTTACATCCCCACCAGCAGTGTATAAGTGTTCCAGTCTCTCCAAAACCTCTTCAACATCTATTATTTTGTGTTTTTTGGATTCATGCCAGCCTTGTTGGGGTGAGATGGAATCTCATTGCAGTTTTGATATGCATTTCTCTAATGGCTAATGATCATGAGCATTTCCTCATGTATCTGTTAGCTACCTGAATGTCTTCTTTAGTGAAGTGCCAGTTCATATCCTTTGCCCATTTTTTAACTGAGTTATTTATCTTTGTGTTGTTAGATTTTAGAGATCAGGCGCTGATCAGAAATGTCACAGCTAAAAACTTTTTCCCAGTCTGTAGGTAATCTTTTTACTCTTTTGGTGAAGTCTTTGGATGAGCATAGGTGTTTGATTTTTAGGAGCTCCCAGTTATCTATTTTTGCTTCTGCATTGTTAGTAATGTTTTGTATACTCTTTATGCCATGTATTAGGGCTCCTAACGTTGTCCCTATTTTTTCTTCCATGATCTTTATTGTTTTAAATTTTATATTTAGGTCTCTGATCCATTTTGAGTTCGTTTTTGTGCATGGTGTGAGGTATGGGTCTTGTTTCATTTTTTTGCTGATGGATATCCAGTTATGCCAGCACCATTTGTTAAAGAGACTGTCTTTTCCCCATTTCACTGACTTTGGGCCTTTGTCAAATATCAGCTACTTATATGTGGATGGATTTATGTTTGAATTCTCAATTCTGTTCCATTTGTGTATGTGTCTGTTGTTGTACCAGTACCAGGGTGCTACTGTGGTGATGTAATAGGTTCTAAAATCAGGTAGAGTGAGGCCTCCCACTTTGTTCTTCTTTTTCAGTAATGCTTTACTTCCTCGTTCCCTTCCGTATGAAGTTTGTGATCTGTTTCTCCATCTCATTAAAAAATGTCTTTGGAATTTAGATCGGAATTGCATTGTATGTATAGATGGCTTTTGGTATAATAGACATTTTTGCAATGCTAAATCTTCCTATCCATGAGCACGGTGTGTTTTTCCACTTATGTAAGTCTCTTTTGGTTTCTTGCAGTAGTGTCTTGTAGTTTTCTTTGTACAGGTCTTTTACATCTCTGGTAAGATTTATTCCTAAGTATTTTATCTTGCTGGGGGCTACTGTAAGCGGTATTGATTTTGTGATTTCCTTTTCAATGCTCTTTTTGTTGCTGTAGAGGAATCCAACTGATTTTTGTATGTTTATCTTGTATGCTGACACTCTGCTAAATTCGTCTATTAGTTTTAGTAGCTTTCTTGAGCATTCTTTAGGGTATTCTGTGTATAAGATCATGTCATCTGCAAGTAGAGATACTTTTACTCCTTCCTTACCAATCTGGATGCCCTTTATTTCGTTACCTAGCCTAGTTGCTCTGGCTAGGACCTCCAGCACAATTTTGAATAAGAAGGGTAGTAAAGGGCGTCCTTGTCTGGTTCCTGATCTCAAGGGGAATGCTTTTAGACTATCGTCATTTAGGATGATGTTGGCTGTTGGCTTTGTATAAATGCCCTTTATTTTGTTGAGGAATTTTCCTTTTATTCCTATTTTGCTGAGAGTTTTTATCATGAATAGGTGTTGAACTTTTTCAAATGCCTCTTCTGCATCAATTGATAAGATCATGTGGTTTTTGTCTTTTGTTTTATTTATATGATGAATTACATTAATTGTTTTTCTAATGTTGAACCATCCCTGCAGACCTGGTATGAATCCCACTTGGTCATAGTGAATTTTTTTTTTTTTTTTGATACGTTGTTGAATTCTATTGGCTAGAATTTTGTTCATGAGGGATATAGGTCTGTAATTTTCTTTTTTTGTGGTGTCTTTACCTGGTTTTGGTATCACGGATGTGCTGGCTTCATATAGTGAGTTTGGGAGTATTCCGTCCTTTTCTATGCTCTGAAATACCTTTAGTAGTGGTGGTGTTAACTCTTCTCTGAAAGTTTAGTAAAACTCTGCGGTGAAGCTGTCCAGGGCAGGGCTTTTTCTTGTTCGGGGTTTTTCAATTACCTGTTCAATCTCTTCTTTAGTTATGGGTTTATTTAGCTGTTCTACCTCTGTTTGTACTAGTTTAGGTAGGTAGTGTGTTTCTAGGAATTCATCCATTTCTTCTAAGTTTTCAAATTTGTTAGAGTACAATTTTCCATAGTAATCCGATATGATTCTTTTAATTTCAGTTGGGTCTGTTGTAATACTGCCCATCTCATTTCTTATTTGGGTTATTTGCTTCCTCTCCTGTTTTTCTTTTGTCAGTTTGGCCAGTGTTTCATCAATTTCGTTAATTTTTTCAGAGAACCAGCTTTTGGTCTTGTTAACTCTGTCAATTGTTCTTCTGTTTTCTATTTCATTTAATTCTGCTCTAATTTTTATTATTTGCTTTGTTCTGGTGCCTGAGGGTTTCTTTTGTTGCTCTCTTTCTATTTGTTTAAGTTGTAGGGATAGTTCTTTGATTTTGGCCCTTTCTTCTTTTTGGATGTGTGCATTTATTGATAAAAATTGGCCTCTGAGCACCGCTTTTGCTGTGTCCCAAAGGCTCTGATAGGAAGTGTTTTCATTCTCATTGGATTCTATGAAGATCTTTATTCCATCCTTAATGTCTTCTATAACCCATGCGTTTTTGAGCAGGGTCTTTTTCAGTTTCCAAGTGTTTGATTTCTTTTCCCTGCTTTTTCTGTTATTGATTTCTACTTTTATGGCCTTAAGGTCAGAGAAGATGCTTTCTTATATTTCGAAGTTTTGGATTCTGTTAAGCCTTGCTTTATGACCTAATACGTGGCCTATTCTAGAGAATGTTCCATGTGTGTTGGAAAAGAAAGTATACTTGGTTGCTGTTGGGTGGAGTGTTCTGTATATGTCTATGAGATCAAGTTGATTGATTGTGGCATTTAGATTTCCCACGTCTTTACTGAGCTTCTTTCTGGATGTTCTGTCCTTCACTGAAAGTGGTGTGTTGATGTCTCCTACTATAATTGTGGCGCTGTCTATCTCACTTTTCAGTGTTTTTAGAGTTGGTTTTATGTATCTGGCAGCCCTGTCATTGGGTGCATAAATATTTAATATGGTTATATCCTCCTGGTATATTGTCCCTTTAATCATTATATAGGGTCCTTCCTTATCCTTTGTGGTGGATTTAACTTTAAAGTCTATTTTGTCAGAAATGAATATTGCCACTCCTGCTCTTTTTTGATTGTTGTTTGCTTGATATATTTTTTTTCCAACCTTTTAGTTTTAGTTTGTTTATGTCTCTAAGTCTAAGGTGTGTCTCTTGTAGGCAGCATATAGACGGAGCACATTTTTTAATCCATTCTGCCACTCTCTGACTCTTTATTGGTGCATTTAGTCCATTTACATTCAGTGTAATTAAGGATTCGTATGAGTTTAGTGCTGTCATTTTGATGTCCTGTTTTGTGTGTTGTTGAGTTGCTTTTTCCTGCTTGATTTTTTTTGCTGAGTAGTTTATCTTTATATATTTTCTTTTCCTCTTGTTCATTGTAGTTGATTTTGTTTGTGATGAGTCTATTTTTTTCCTGTATTTTATTTTGGCAAGTAGGATTGTTAGTCTCCTTTGTGGTTAACTTAATATTTACCCCTATTTTTCTAAGTTTAAACCTAAGTTTTACTTCTTTATATCACCTTGCCTTCCTCTCCTTGTGAAAGATCTATGACTACATTTCTTAGTCCCTCTTTATTGTTTTAATGTTTTCCTCTTTTACATAATGACATCTCTGTTTCCCTGTTTTGAGCATTTTTTAATCTTGATTTATTTTTGTGATTTCCCTATCTGGGTTTACATCTGATTGCTCTGTCCTGTGTTCCAGTCTTGGGCTGATATCTGGTATTATTGATTTTCTAACCAGAAAACTCCCTTTAGTAATTCTTGTAGTTTTGGTTTGGTTTTTGCTAATTCCCTAAACTCCTGTTGATCTGGAATTCACCTTCATATTTGAGAGACAGTTTTGCTGGATATATAATTCTTGGCTGGCAATTTTTTTCCTTCAATGCTTTATACAAGTCATCCCACTGCCTTCTTGCCTGCATGGTTTCTGCTGAGTAGTCCAAGCTTATTCTTATTGATTCGTTTGTAGATGGCTTTTTCTTTATGTCTAGCTGCTTTTAAAATTCTCTCATCTTTGTTTTGGCAAGTTTGATTATAATATGTCTTGGTGATTTTCTTTTAAGATCTACCTTATGTGGAGTTCGATGAACATCTTGGACAGACATCTTCTCATCTTTCACAATATCAGGAAAGTTTTCTGCCAACAAACCTTCATCAATTCTCTCTCTATTTTCTGTTATCCCTCCCTGTTCTGGTACTCCAATCGCTTGTATGTTATTTCTCTTGATAGAGTCCCATGTGATTCTTAAGGTTTTTTCACTTTTTTAAATTCTTTTATCTGATTTTTCTTCAAGTATATTGATGGCAAGTGCTTTATCCTCAGTCTCCCAAATTCTGCCTTCCACTTGCTCAAATTTGCTCCTCTGACTTTCTATCGAGATGTTTAATTCTGTAATTTTATTGTTAATCTTCTGGATTTCTGATTGCTGTCTGTCTATGGATTTCTCCAGCTTATTAAATTTTTCATTATGTTCTTGAATAACATTTTTAATTTCTTCAACTGCTTTATCTGTGTGTTCCTTGGCTTGTTCTGCATATTTCCTGATCTCCTTCCTGATATCTTGGAGAGTTTTGTATATGAATCTTTTGAAATCAGCTTCTGGTAATTCCAGAAAGTCACCTTTATCCAGAAGATCCCTTGATTCTTTGTTTCAAGAGCTTGTTGAAGCTATCATGATCTGCTTCTGTGATTTGTTATTGACTGTTGTCTCCAAGCCATCTATAAGTTATTAAATTAGTTTATGTTTGCTTACAGTATCCTAGCTTCTTGCTTTTTTTTGATTTGATATACCCAAATAGGTTGCTTGAGTGAGCTAGCTTGATTATTTTTGCCTTTGAAGCTCTAAGATCCTGTCACCAGATGACTAGAGCTGTTACCAGGTATATGAGCCTAGGAGTCCATTCACTTTTCTTGTATGGATTCAGCTCATGTGTCCAGGTAGTTGGTCATCAAGTGTGTGGTACTGGCTCTATTCTGCTGTCTTGGGGGCCAAGGGTGATTGGGGTAGGTACCAGTATCTGGTTGCAGCAAGTGGCCATGCTCTCAACAAGGCAGGGGGCTGACACCCGTTGCCCAAGAGTCTGTGAGGAAAGTGCACCCCTATTACCTAGGTGCACAGGTGGGTGTGTTCTGCAGATGGAACTTGGGCACCCAATGCTTTTGGTTGTAAGGAATGGGAGGTACTAGTTATCCTTGGACCCCAGTTGCAGGTGGCTGGGTAACCTGAGGAGAGCCACCAGTCCTTAGGCCCCTAATGTGGGTAGGTGAGGACCCTCTTTAATAGGCAAAGTGATGTCAAACATCAAACTTCTACCTCTCCACCACACAGCTGAAACCGTTGCAGTCTGCCAACAAAGGCCTATTCTCCTGAAATATGCCTGCACAGGTCTATGCGGTGCTGAAAGGTATTCAAAGTCCATAGACTGTTTATGCCTGGCCAGGAGATGCTTCTGTCCTGAGCTCCCCAGGTTAGTGGAGCTGACAGATTATCTTTTCCCCAGTTGTGAATTTATTCCTTCTCCAAGGCCAGGAGAATGGCTCATTTCTCACAACAGGACGTATCTCAGGCCCAGGGAAATTGACAGCCACTGAAGCTGACTTCAAGCTGGGGGGCACAGTAAAATATATGCAAGGACTTAGTTTTTGCCAAGAGTGCCGTTCTTCTCTGGTTCTGGAGGTGTGAGTGGGCTGTGTTGCTGGCTTTCTCTCCCTCAGGAAACTGCCGTCAAACGCTACCACCATCCTGCCACAGCCACTCCTCGGCATTTTGCCTGAGTGTTCCCAGCAATTCAGACCCAGCAACTCCTCTCCACTTCTGAACAGTCTCTCCCTCCCCCTGCTGCTCGGTCAATTTTTCTAACTTTGCCCTTGATTTTCAGGGCTTCTAGCTTGTCATAAATGTAATCTTTTCACTTCTTTTTTTGGGTCTTTGTTGTAAGAGTGTTCACCGGAAACATCTGACTACTCCGCCGTCTTGGCCCCACCTCTATTTGAGTCTTAATTTGTTTTCCATGGACCTTATTTTTATTTCATATTTTATAGCTTTATTCAGGTACAATTCCCAACCCACCCGCTGCTGCCTTCGAATTTACATGTCATAAAATTCATGCATTTTAATGTACAATACAATTATTTTAAACCACTCATTTGCTTTCTGTCTGTAGGAATTTGCCTTTCCCTAACATTTTATATAAATGGAATCATACATCATGTAGTCTTTTGTGTCTGGCTTCTTTCATTGAATATAATATATATTTTTAAATTTTATTGTGTTTTAGGCAAAAGTTTACAGCTCAAGTTAATTTCTCATTCAAAAATTTATACAAATATTATTTTGTGACATTGGTTGCAATCCCTACAATGGGAGAGCATGCTCCTCACTTCCACCCTAGATTTCCTCTGTCCATTTGGCCTTCACGTCTTGCTTTTGGGCAGGAGTTACCCATTTGATCTAGTATGTTTGATTGAACTAAGAAGCACATTCCTGACAAGTGTTATTGTTTGGTTTGTAGAACTGTCTAGCCTTTATCTGAAAAGCAGGATTTGAGAATGTTTTCAATTCTGAGTTAGCAGAGTGTCTAGGGGCCGTAGTCTCTGGGGTTCCTCCAGTCTCTGTCAGACCGGTAAGCCTGGTCTTTTTTCCTGAATTTGCATTCTGTTCTACATTTTCCTCCTGTTCTGTCCGGGATTCTCTGTTGTGATCCTTTCAGAGTGGTCAGTGGTGATAGCTGAGCATCATCTACTTCTTCTGGTCTCAGGCTAGTGGAGTCTCTGGTTCATGTGGTCCTTTAGTCCTTTGTGCTAATATTTCCCTTGTGTTTTTGGTTTTCTTCATTCTCTTTTGCTCTGAATGGAATGGGACCAATACATGTATCTTAGATGGCTGCTTGCAAGCTTTTAAGACCCCAGATGGTACTCAAAAAAGTGGGATGTAGAACATTTTCTTCACGAGCTATGTTATGCCAATTTACCTAGATGTCCTAAGACTATAGCCCCTAGGTCCTAGACCCAGCCAGTCAGCCTCTTAAAGTGTTTAGATGTGTCTAGGAAACTTCTATGCTTTTGCTTTGGTCCAGTTGTGCTGACTTCCCCTATACTGTGTGTTGTCTTTCCCTTCACCAAAATTGGCACTTGTCTACTATCTAGTTAGCGATTTCCACTTCTCCTCCCTCCCCACCCTCATAACCATCAAAGAATGCTTTCTTTCTGTGTGTAAACCTTTTCTTGAGTTCTTATAAGTAGTGGTCTTATACAATATTTGTGCTTTTGTGACTGGCTTATTTCACTCAGCATAATGCCCTCCAGATTCATCCACATAGTGAGATGTTTAGCAGATTCATCATTTGTCTTTATCCTCGTGTAGTATTCCATTGTATGTATGTATGTACCATGATGTGTTTATCCATTCATCTGTTGGTGGGCATTTAGGTTGTTTCCATTTTTTGCTATTGTGAATAGTGCAGCAATGAACATGGGTGTGCATATGTTCATTCATGTGATGTCTCTTATTTCACTAGGGTATATTCCTAGGAGTGGGATTGCTGGATCATATGGTATTTCTATTTCTAGCTTTTTAAGGAAGTGCCATATCATTTCCAAAGTGGTTGCACTATTTTACATTTCCATCAGCAGTGCATAAGAGTTCCAGTCTCCCCTAACCTCTCCAACATTTGTTATTTTGTGTTTTTCAGATTAGTGCCAGCCATGTTGGGATGAAATGGTATCTCATTGTAGTTTTGATTTGCGTTTCTCTAATGGCTGATGACCACGAGCAATTCCTCATTTGTCTATTAGCCACCTGAGTGTCTTCTTTGATGAAGTGTCTATTCATATCCTTTGCCCATTTTTTAGTTGATTTGTTTGTTTTTTTTTAATAGAAGTGTTGAAGTATTTTATTGATTTTAGAGATTAAACTCTTGGTGTGTACGTCATAGCCCAAACTTTTTCCCCAGTCTGTAGGTTCTCTTTTTACTCTTTTGGTGAAGTCTTTTGGCGAGCATAAGTGTTTGATTTTTTGAAGCTCCCAGTTATCTAGCTCCTCTTCTGGTGTTTGTGCATTGTTAGTTACTGTTTATATATTAGGGCCCCTAGCATTGTCCCTATTTTTTTCTCCCATGATTTTTATAGTTTTAGATTTTATATTTAGGCCTTTGATCCATTTTGAGTTAGTTTTTGTGTATGGTGTGAGGTATGGATCTTGTTTCATTTTTTTACAGATGAATATCCAGTTATGCCAGCACCATTTATTCAAGAGACTGCCTTTTCCCCATTTAACGGACTTAGGCCCTTTGTCAAATATCAGCTGCTAACGGATGGATTTATGTCTGGAGTCTCAATTCTGTTCCATTGGTCTATGTGTCTGTTGTTGTATCAGTACCAGGCTGTTCTGACTACTCGTGGTTGTATTATAGGTTCTAAAATCAGGTAATATGAGGTCTCCCACTTTGTTCTTCAATAATGGTGTACTTATCTGGCGCCTCTTCCCTTTTCATATAAATTTGGTTATTTGTTTCTCCATCTCATTAAAGAATGCTGCTGGTATTTGGATTGGGATTGCATTGTATTTGTAGATGCCTTGGGTATAATTTGCCTTTTCTCAATGCTGACTCTTCCACTCTTCCACTCTAAAATATACCTAGTGTGGTATATTTTTCAACTTATGTAGATCTCTTTTGGTTTCTTGCAGTAGTGTTTTGTAGCTTTCTTTGCATAGGTCTTTTACGTCCCTGGTTAGATTTATTTCTAAGTATTTTATTTTTGGGGGGCTACTATAAATGCTTGCTTTACTATAAATGGCAGAGTCTTGGTGGTGCAGTGGTTAAGAGCTTGGTTGCTATCTAAAAGGTCAGCAGTTCGAATCCATCAGTTGCTCCTTGGAAACCCTATGGGACAGTTCTACTCTGTCCTATAGCATTGCTATGAATCAGAATTTACTCATGACAATGGGTATTATAAATGGTATTGCTTTCCTGACTTCTATTTAAAGTTCTCTTTATCGGTGTTTAAGAAATCAAACTGATTTTTATGTTTATGTCATATCCTACTACTCTGCTGAATCATTCTATTAGTTCCAGTAGTTTTCTTTTGGAGCCTTTGGGATTCTGTATGTATAGTATCATATCATCTGCAAATAGTGATAGTTTTACTTCTTCCTTACCAATTGGGATGCCCTTTATTTCTTTTTCTTGCCTTATTTCTCTAGCTAGACCTTCCAGCACAATGTTAAATAGGAGTAGTGATAAACGGCATCCTTGTCTTGTTCACGTTCTCAAGGGGAAGGTTTTCAGCCTCTCTCCATTGAAAATAATGTTGGGTGTTGGTTTTGTATAGATGCACTTTATTATGTCAAGGATTTTCCTTCTATTCCTATTTTATTGTTTTTATCAGGAATGGGTGTTAGGCTGTATTGAATGCTTTTTCTGTGTCAATTGAGATAATTATGTAATTCTTTTGTTTTATTTATGTGATGGATTACATTGATTGATTTTCTATACCTGGTGTGAATCCTGTTTGGTTGTGTGTATTATTTTTTTTTTATATGATGCTAAATTCTACTGGCTAGAATTTTTTTGAGAATTTTTGCATCTATATTCATGAGAGATATTGGTCTGTAATTTTGTTTTCATGTGGTGCCTTTGCCTGGTTTTGGTATCAACGTTAGGCTGGCTTCATAGAACGAATTCAGAAGTAACCCTTCCTTTTCTATGTTCTGAAATAGTTTGAGTAGTACCAATATAAGCTCTTCTGTGAATGTTTGGTAGAATTCTCCAGTGAGGCCACCTGGGTCAGGACTTTAATTTTTTTACCTTTTTAATCTCTTCTCTTGTTATGAGTCTGTTCAGATTTTCTACCTCAGTCTGTGTTAATTTAGGTAGGTAGTGTGTTTCTAGAAATTTGTCCATTTCCTCGAGGTTTTCAAATTTGTAGGAGTACAGTTTTTCATAATACTTTGTTACAATCCTTTTTTATTTCAATTGAGTCTGTTGTAATGTCCCCCATTTAATTTCTTATTGGAGCTATTTGTGTCCTCTCCTGTTTTTCTTTTGTCAGTTTGGCCAGCGGTTTGTTGATTTTGTTGATCCTTTCAAAGAAGCCACTTTTGGTTTTGTTGATTCTTTTTATTGGTTTTCCATTCTCTATTTCATCTATTTCTACTTTGATCTTTATTATTTCCTTTCTCCTGGTGTCTGTGGGCTTCTTTTGCGGTTCTCTTTCTGTTTGTTCAAGTTGTGTAGCTAATGTTTTGATTTTGTCTCTTTCTTCTTTTTTGATGTGTGCATCTGTTGCTATAAATTGACCTCTGAGTACAGCCTTTGGTGTATCAGAGAGGTTTTGGTATGATGTGCTTTCATTCCTATTTGTTTCTGGGAACTTTTTATTCCATCTTTGATTTTTTCTATTACCCAGTGGTTTTTAAGCAAGGTGTTATTCAGTCTCCAAGTTATTGACTTTTTTATCATTACTCTTCCTGTTATTAATTTCTATTTTTATGGCATCGTGATCAGAGGATATGCTTTGTATTATCTCAATGTTTTGGATTTTGTTGAGGGTTGCTCTGTGGCCTACGATGTGATCTATTCTGGAGAATGTTCCAGGTGCATTGAAAAAGTATGTATACTTTGCTATTGTTGGATGGCATGTTCTATGTATGTCTGTGAGGACAAGTTGGCTGATTGCAGCCTTTAGATCTTCTGTACCTTTGCTGAGTTTCTTTCTGGATGTTCTGTCCTTTTTTGAGAATGGTGTTTTGAACTCTCCTACTATTATTGTGAAACTACCAATTTCTCTTTTCAGTGCTGTTATATTTTGTTTTACATATTTTGGAGCTCTGTCATTGGATGTGTAAATATTTATTATGGTTATGTCATCATGGTAGATAGTCCCTTCAGTCATTACAAGATGTTATTCCTAGTCTTTTTTTTTTTTTTGGTGAATTTTGTTTTAAAGTCTATTTTATCTGAGATTAATATTGCCACCTCTGCTCTTTTTGGCTGCAGTTTGTTTGATATATATTTTTCCATCCTTTGACTTTTAATATATTTATCTTTGTTTCTAAGGAGTGTCTCTTGTAGACAGCATATTGATGGGTCTTTTTTTTTTTTTTTTAGTCCATTCTGTCACTTTTTGTATCTTTATGAGTACATATAAGCCATTTATGTTCACTGTGATTACTGATGTTGTTATTAGGTGCCATCCAGTTTGTTCTGACCCATAGCGACCCTATGTACAACAGAATGAAACACTGCCTATTCCTGTACCATCCTCACAATCATTGTTATGCTTGAGCCCATGTTACATCCGCAGTGTCAATCCATGTCATTGAGGTCTTCCTCTTTTTCATTGACTGTCTACTTTACCAAGCATGATGTCCTTCTCCAGGGAATGGTACCTCCTGATAACATATACAAAGTATGTGAGACGAAGTCTTACCATCCTTGCATCTAAGGAGCATTCTGGCTATACTTCTTCCAAGACAGATTTGTTCATGCTTCTGGCAGTCTATGATAATTCAATATTCTCCACCAACACCATAATTCAAAGACATCAATTCTTCTTCAGCCTTCCTTATTTATTTTTCAGCTTTCACTTGCCTTCTTAGTCATCTAGTGCTGTTATAACAGAAATACTATAAGTGTTTGGCTTTAACAAAGAGAAATTTATTTCCTCACAGTCTAGTAGGCTAGAAGTCCAAATTCAGGGTGTCAGCTCTAGGGGAAGGCTTTCTCTCTCTGTTGGCCTTCTCATCAATCTTCCCCCAGACTAGGAGTTTCTCCATGCAGGGGCCCTGTGTCCAAAGGATGAGCCCTGCTCCCTGCACTGCTTTCTTGGCAGTATGAGAGTCCCCCTTCTCTGCTAGCTTCCCTTTCCATTTTATCTCTTGAGAGATAAAAAGTGGTGCAGGCCACACCCCAGGGAAATTCCCTTTACATTGGATCAGGGATGTGACCTGGGTAAGGGTGTTACAATTTCATTCTAATCCTCTTTAACATAAAATTGCAATCACAAAATGGAGGACAACCACACAATAACTGGGAATCATGGCCCAGTCAAATTGATACACACAGTTTTGGGGGGACATAATTCAATCCATGACACATGCATATGAGGCAATTGAAAACACCATGCCTTGGGTTAGGTGCACTTTAGTCCTCAAAGTGACATCTTTGCTTTTTAAGAATTTAAAGAGGTCTTTTGCAGTAGATTTGCCCAATGTAATGCATTGTTTGATTTCTTGAGCACTGCTTCCATGGCCATTGATTGCAGATGCAAGTAAAATGAAATCCTTGACAACTTCTATATTTTCTCCATCTATTGATGTTGCTTATTGGTCCAGTTGTGAGGATTTTTGTTTCCTTTATGTTGAGGTGGAATCCATACTGAAGGCTGTAGTCTTTGATCTTCATCAGTAAGTGCTTCAAGTTCTCTTCACTTTCAGCAAGCAAGGCTGTGTTATCTGCATAGTGCAGGCTGTTAATAAGTCTTCCTACAATCCCAATGTCCCATTCTTCTTCATAATCTAGCTTCTTGGATTATTTGTTTAGCATATGGATTGAATAAGTATGGCAAAAGGATACAACTCTGAGACACATCTTTCCTAATTTTAAACCTTGCAATATCCCCTCGTTCTGTTCAAATAATTGCCTCTTGGTCTATGTACAGTTTTTTCATGAGCACAATTAAGTGTCCTGGAATTCCCATGCTTCATAATGTTATCCATAATTTGTTATGATCCACAGTCAAATGCCTTTGCTTAGTCAATAAAATACACATAAACATCTTTCTGGTATCTCTGTTTTCAGCCAAAATCCATCTGACCTTAGCAATGACATCCCTAATTCCACATTCTCTTCTGAATCAGGCTTGACTTTCTGGTAGTTCCTTGCTAATGTACTGCTGCAACCACTTTTGAATAATCTTCAGCAAAGTTTTACTTGTGTGTGATATTAATGATGTTGTTCAATAATTTCTGCATTCTGTTGGATTATCTTTCTTTGGAATGGGCACAAATGAGGATCTCTTCCAGTCAGTTTGGCAGGTAGCTGTCTTCCAAATTTTTTGGCATAGAAGAGTAAGCACTTCCAGCATTGCATTCATTTGTTGAAACATCTCAACTGGTATTAGGTCAATTCTTGAGCCTTTTTTTTTTTTTTTTCAGTGCCTTCAGTGCAGCTTGGACTTCTTCCTTCAATACCATCCGTTCCTGATCATATACTACTTCCTGAAATTGTTGAAAGCCAATCAATTCTTTTTGGTACAGCAACTCTGTGTATTCCCTCCATGTTCATTTCATACTTCCTGAGTCATTTAATATTTTGCCCATAGAATCCTTCAATATTGCAACTCGAGGTTTGAATTTTTTCTTTTGTTGTTTCAGCTTGAGAAATACTGGGCGTGTTCTTCCCTTTTGGTTTTCTAACTCCAGGTCTTTGTGCATGTCCTTATAATACTTTACTTTGTCTTCTTGAGCCACTCTTTGAAATCTTCCATTCAGCTCTTTTACTTCATTATTTCTTGCTTTTGCTTTAGCTTTATTCTAAGTTCAAGAGCAACTTTTAGAGTATCTTCTGACATCTATTTTGGTCTTTTCTTTCTTTCTTGTCTTTTTAATGACCTCTTGCTTTCTTCATGTATGATGTCTGGTGTTCTGTCATTACTGTTAAATGCATCAAATCTATCCTTGAGATAATCTCTAAATTCAAGTAGGATATACTCAAGGTCATACTTTGGTTCCGTGACCTTGTCTAATTTTCTTCAGTTTCAACTTGAACTTACATACGAGCAATTGATGATCTGTTCCACAGTTGGCCCCTCACCTTGTTCTAACTGATGATGGATGAGCTTTTCCATCATCTTACCATAGATTTGGTCCATTTGATTCCTATGTTTTCCATCTGGCAAGGCCCAGGTGTATAGTCGCCATTTATGTTGTTGAATATGGGTATTTGTAATGAAGAAGTCATTGGTCTTGCAAAATTTCATCATGCTGTGAGTCATATCTATCACCAACATCATATTTTCCAACTACTATTCCTTCTTCTTTGTTTCTAACTTTAGCATTCTAATCACCGGTAATTGTCAATGCATCTTGATTGCATCTTTTATCAATTTCAGACTGCAAGAGTTGGTAAAAATCTTCAATGTCCTCATCTTTGGCCTTAGTGGTTGGTGCATAGGTTTGAATAATAGTTGTATGAATTGGTCTTCCTTGTAGGCACAGGGATATTACCCTATCACTGTCAGTGTTGTACTTCCGGATAGATCTTGAATTTTTTTTTTGTCAATGAACATGATGGCATTCCTGTTCAATTTGTCATTTCTGTCATAGCAGACCATATGATTTTCCAATTAAAAATGGCCAATACCAGTCCATTTCAGCTCACTAATGCCTAGGATATTGATGTTTATGTGTTCCATTTCGTTTTTTATGATTTTCAGTTTTCCTAGATTCATACTTCATATATGCCATGTTTGTGTTATTAATGGATGTTTGCAGCTATCTCTCTCATTTTGAGTCATGCTACATCAGCAAATGAAGGTCCTGAAAGCTTGACTCCATCCATGTCATTAAGGTCGACTCCAGTTTTAGGAGGCAGCTCTTGCCCAGTTGTATTTTGAGTGCCTTCCAATCTAAGGGGCTCATCTTCCAGCACTATATTAGACAATGTTCTGCTGCTGT
The DNA here is from genome assembly GCF_024166365.1 of Elephas maximus indicus. Classification (NCBI taxonomy): domain Eukaryota; kingdom Metazoa; phylum Chordata; class Mammalia; order Proboscidea; family Elephantidae; genus Elephas; species Elephas maximus. The sequence continues at coordinate 212,845,091 of NC_064820.1, read as the reverse complement.
TCATAAGGTTTTCAGTGGCCAGTTTTTTTTTTTTTTTTTCAGATGTAGACTGCCAGGTTCTTCTTCCTAGTCTGTCTTAGTCTGGAAGCTCAGCTGAAACCTGTCCACCATGGGTAACCCTGCTGATAGTTGAAATATTTGTGGCATAGCTTCCAGCATCACAGCAGCATGGAAGCCACCACTGTACTACAAACTGACAGATGCATGGGGTGATTTATAGATAGGTGTAAGTTCACTGTTGTCATTTCGTAGTGCTTTTTTTTTTTTTTTTTTTTTTTTGGTGTTGGCATTTTCTTTGTTCTTCTTACTCTCCTGTGCTGAGTTCTTTTTGTTTGTGGAATTTCTTCTCATTTCTTTCTTTTTTGTTGTTGTTGATTTTGTGCTTATTGAGAACTTATATTTTTCTTCTTTCTTTCGATGAGCAGGTTTGTTAACTTTCTTTGTAGTAACCTTGAAATATACTCCCTACCTTCCTAAGTTTAAACTTGTCTTCTATTAGTTGATATTGCCTTGACTTCATCTCCATTTGAAAGTTCTATACCTACACCATTTATTCCTTTTATTGTTCTGGAGTTGTTGTCATTTACAGAATGACCTGTCTGGGTCCCTGTTGTAGATCTTTTAGTATTGTTTTATCCTTGAGAGTTCACTACCTAGGTTTGTGTCTGGCTGATGCTGTCCTGTGTCCTAGTTTCAGGTTATTTGATGTTGTTTGTTCACTATCTGAAGGACTCTAATTAATAATTCTTGTATTTTTGGTTAGTTTTTACACATTCCCTTAATTTTTTTTATCTGTAAATGTCCTAATTTCACCATCATATTTGAAAGAGAGCTTTGCAGGGTATATTATTGTTGGTTGGCAATTTTTTTCTTTCAAGGTTTTATACCTGTCATCCCATTACATTATTGCCTGTGTTGTTTCCCCCAAGTAATCAGAGCTTAATGTTATTGTTTCCCCTTTGTATGAGACTTTTCATTTTTCTGGAGCTGCTCTCAGGATTTTTTCTTTGTCTTTGGTCTTGTTGATTGTGATTATAAGTCTTGGTGACTTTTTTGGGGAGTCTGTTCTACATGGGGTTCGTTGATCTTCTTGAATGGTAAGATTTCAATCTTTCATGATATTAGGGAAGTTTTCTGTCAGCAAATCTTTAGTGATCCTTTCTGCATTTTCCATTTTCTCCCCCTGACCTGGAACTATGAGCACACACATTTTTGCTGTTGATTGTTTCCCATATAGTTCTTAGGTTTTCTTCTTCTTTTCTCTGATTTTTTCTCAAATAAAGTCGTATCCATGGATTTGTCTTCAGTTTCATTGATCCTGTCTTCCATTGTCTCAAATTTGCTCCTAAAACCTTCTATAGTGTTGTCCATTTCTGAAATTTTGTTGTTTATCTTTTGGGTTTCTAATTGCTGTTTTTGTATGATCTCTAGTTGTTTATTTGTTTTGACATTTTGCTCTTGTATTATTTTCCTGAATTCTTCCTTTTCCTTGTGTTTTTCCTGATTTTGTCTATATTCTCCATAATTTTGTGTATTTTGTCTTTAGTTTTGTCTGTGTTTTCCTTGATCTCTGTCCTAATCTTTTGGAAAGCCCTAAATATTAGAGTTTTGAATTCCCTATCAGGTAGTTCCAGTGTCTTCTTCTACCAGAAGGTCATCTAGTGGTTTATTTTGATTGCTTACTGGAGCCATTCTGTCTTTTTTGTTTGTTTGTTTGTTATATTTTGATATTTTCTGCTGTCTCCAAGACATTCAGGAATTATTTTCTTCATTTGTTGATTGTTGGTTTGTCTGTTTCATCCTTCTTTTTTGTTTTATTTTGTAACACCTGTGTGGACAGGCCGGGTGTGTTTTGTTGCTTGATCATCTGTGGGGATGATAACTCTCACCACCTTGTCTATGTGGGCAGGGTCAGTCACTCAGCTATGGAACACCAGGGCAAGTCTGGTGGGTGGGTGGGGGGTGGGGATGGGTTGTTTGCAGCATGAACTTGGGTCAGCAGGGTCAGTCTGGGGGCAGCACATGGCAGGGTCTGCAGGTCTGGAGGTCTACACTCATGCTGTTTGGGGCCACAACACGGTGTGGGACAGGGCTGAGGGATGGCACAGAGTGGGGTCTGGGGCTCTAGAGTTCCATACCGGTGGCACTCAGGGGTGTGCTGCTTGGTGGGTGGTGCAGAGAGACAGGAGGCAAGGGAGAGGATGTGATATGTGGGGCTAGGTGGGAGGGAGAGAGAAAAGAAAGAAGAGAGAGAAACAAAACAAAAAAACGGTGATGGGGCAGGAGCCAGTGGGTGGGGGCAGGATAGACCTGAGGAGGGTGTACTGGCAGCTCTCTAGCTGAGCAGTGTGGCACAGCCCTTTGAGAAGTGGTGAAACAGCACACAGGGCTAGATGAGCAGGAGAAAGGAAAGGAAGGAAGGGAAAAGGGAGAAGAAATAAATAAAACAGAACAAAAAATATGGTACTGAGGGAACTGCCATTGGGGCAGGGTGGAACCGGGGTGGTGCTGAGCTGGTGTCTCTCTCACTGGGTGTTATGGCACAGCCTGTCAGGAAGTGGCAGAGGCAGAGCAGCAGGGTAGGTTGGTGGGAGAGGGAAAAGGGAGAAAGGGAAAGAGAAAAAAAAATATAGCGATGAGGGAGCCAGATGGTGGGGGTTGTGTGGACCTGGAGCAACAGTGAGTCAGCGTCTCTTTGGCTGAATGACCATGACCCATTAGAAAGTGGCAGAGGCAAGGTACAGGGCAGAAAGGTGAGGGGTGGGAAAGTGTGTATCTCTGGTTACTGGTGCTCTGTCTCCTGTTAGGAGCTCCACGAAGTTGCCTTCCCATAATCCCTGTCCGGGGTCATTGCTGAACGTTCTCCAACATGGTGAAGATATGCTGTGTTAGCTGTCAGGGAACCTCCACTCTGAAACTCTCCTTGTTCTCTGTTCTCTGTCAGTTTCATCTTTCATTTTGTGCTTGATCTTGTTCTTTACCCCTTCATTTGATGCTTAGGTTTCTAGGATTGATGTTTGCATCTGTTTTACTTGGTTTTTCAGGTCTTTGCTGCAGAGGGGATGGCATGGTTCTTCTGTGTATAGTGCCATGTTGGTTCCTCCTCCTGACTCATTTTCTTTGTTGTAGAATATGTGGAATATTCTTTTTGTAGAAAATGTGGTATATAGTAAAAACCTTAGTACCCCACATTCACTAAAAATTTTATAATCCGGTTAATCTCATTCCAATAAAATGGCATTCACCACTTTTGTGTCCAATCACTAACGTTATAGGTGCATTTAAAAAGAAGTTACATCATGGATAGCTAAGACACACACACACACACACATATACATACATGCATATGTATAACTCACATATCCTCTTAAGATATGCGAGTAAGCAGAGGAGGGGGCACCACAGATTATCAGTGTTTAGGGCCCTCACATGCCTTAATCCAGCCATGATAATAAGTATCATTTACTGAGGTTTCTAAGGAAAATACCCTTGCTCCTCTATATGCAGATCACTTTGGTTCAAGAATGGAGTGGTGGCACTATCCACAGTAGGCAGAAAGTGGGAACAACTGAAGTTTCCATCGATGGGCAAATGGATAAACAAAAAGTAGTATGTTCAACTAAGGAATGCTCTTTAGCAATTAGAAGGAATAAAATAGTGATTCAACATTGACAAACCTAGAAAATGTCGTGTTCAATGAAAGATGTCAATCACAAAGACTGTATAGTATATGATTCCATTTATATGAGGTGTCCAGAAAAGGCAAATTTATAGAGACCAAAAGTAGAATAGTGATTGCCAGGGGCTGAGGAGGATGGGAGGATGGGAGATCAGGTGGGAGTAGCTAAGGGGTATGAGATTTCTTCTTGGGGTGATGAAAATATTCTAAAATTGACTGTAGCAATGTCTGCACATCTCTGTGAATATACTAAAAACCATTGAACCGCACACTTTAAAAGGGTAAGCTATAAGGTATGTGAATTATTTCTCAATAAAGTTGTTAAAAATGGAGAAAAATAATGCAATGGTAAGCTGGTAACATGCTAAAATTATTATGTGTAGTGATGGTGAATGGTTTAACATGGAAAGATAGATTTATTCCCATTTGGGAAAACACACCAAAGGTAGACTAGAGACTTGCCTGTGAGATGCAACAAGAGAGGCTGTTTCCTAGGCCCTGCCACACTCACTGTCAGCTGCCACCCCCTAGCCTTGCAGCATGGGTGGAGGTCCCGCAGCAGCTGTCCCAGAGCTAGAACATTTACTGAAAGAAAATGTTCATCACCTCACCTCACCACAAGTGGTAGAAATTTGGACCAAGAAGCCTAAGAGATTTGACAGCCTCTCGATGGCACCAGGGAGCCCTAGTGGTGCAGTCATTAAGAACTTAGCTACTAACCAAAGTTCAGCAGTTTGAATTCACCAGCTGCTCCTTGGAAACACTATGGGGCACTTCTACTCTGTCCAATAGGGTAGCTATGAATTGGAATCAACTCTACAGGAAAGGGTATTGTTTTTGGTTTTGGGGTGGCATGTGGTGGGAGAGCCAGGCAGGTCACAGTTGGTGTGCCAGAGGACCTAATTCATGTTGATGGGGGAAGGAGGGCCCCACTCCACAGCCTGTTCTCACCTCCACAGCCTTCACGTTACAAGCCCTTGTCATCTGCCACAGGTGTGGGCAGGAAGGGCAAGAATCTTAAATGCCTGGTGCGTGCTGGCCCAAGCATTTGTGGTTCCATGGAAGAATTTTTGCCTTCTTTGTGGAGACCATTGCAAAGAAAGGTGATCCAACAGAATGTGGAAATTACCAAACAATATCATTAATATGACACACAAGTAAAATTTTTCTGAAGATCATTCAAAAGTGGTACATCATCAGGGAACTGCCAGAAAATCGAGCTGGATTCAGGAGAGGATGTGGAATGAAGGATATTATGGCTGAAAGAGAATACCAGAAAAATGTTTACCTATGTTTTATTGACTATGCAAAGGCATCTGACTGTGTGGATCATAACAAATTATGGATAACACTTTGAAGAATGGGACTTCTGGAACACTTAACTGAGCTCATGAGGAACCTGTACATAGACCAAGAGGCAGTCCTTCAGACAGAACAAGGGAACCCTGCATGTTTTAAAGTCTGGAAGGAGGTGCATCGAGGTCATATCCTTTCACCATACTTATTCAATCTGTATGCTGAGCAAATAATCCAACAACATGTGAGAGACCTAAGGAGCCCTGGTTGCACAGTGGTTAAGAACTTGCCTGCTAACCTAAAGGCCTGCAGTTTCAACCCACCAACTGCTCCATGGGAGAAACATGTGGCAGTCAGCTTCTGTACTGATTGTTGAGGTATAACCTATACTGAAGGCTGTAGTCTTTGATCTTCATCAGTAAGTGCTTTAAGTCCTCTTTATTTTCAGCAAGCAAGGTTGTGTCATCTGTGTATCACAGGTTGTTAATGAGTCTTCCTCCAATGCTGATGCCGCATTCTTGTTCATATAGTCTGGTTTTTTGGATTATTTGCTCAGCATACAGATTGAATAAGTATGGTGAAGGATACAATCCTGGCACACACCTTTCCTGATTTTAAACCACACAGTACCCCCTTGTTCTGTTTGAAGGACTGCCTCTTGGTCTAAGTACAGGTTTCTCAAGAGCACAGTTAGCGTTCTGAAATTCCCGTTCTTCAAAGTGTTATCCATAATTTGTTATGATCCACGCAGCCAGATGCCTTTACATAGTCAATAAAACATAGGTAAACATCTTTCTGGTATCTTCTGCTTTCAGCCAAAATCCATCTGACCTCAGCAATGATATCCCTAGTTCCATGTCCTCTTCTGAATCAGGCTTGACTTTCTGGCAGTTGCCTGTTGATGTACTGCTGCAACTGTTTTTGAATTATCTTCAGCAAAATTTTGCTTGCGTGTGATATTAATGATATCGTTCTATGATTTCCACATTCCGTTGAATCACCTTTCTTTGGAATGGGCACAAATATGAATTTCTTCCCATCAGTTGGCCAGGTAGCTGACTTCCAAATTTTTAGGCGTAGATGAGTAAGCACTTCAGCGTTGTATCCATTTGTTGAAACATCTTAACTGCTATTCCATCAATTCCTGTAGCCTTGTTATTTTGCCAATGCCTTCAATGCAGCTTGAACTTCTTCCTTCAGTACCATCGGTTCTTGATTATATGCTACCTCCTGAAATGATTGAACGTCCACCAATTCTTTTTGGTACTGTGACTCTGTGTATTCCTTCCATCTTCTTTTGATGCTTCCTGTGTTGTTCAATATTTTGCCCACAGAATCCTTCAATATTGCAACTCCAGGTTTGAATTTTTTCTTCAGTTCTTTCAGCTTGACAAATGCCAAGTGTGCTCTTTCCTTTTGGTTTTCTAACTCCAGGTCTTTGCACAGTTCATTATAATATTTTACTTTGTTTTCTCGCACTGCCCTTTGAAATCTTCTCTTTTACTTCATCATTTTTTCCAATTGCTTTTGCTCCTCTACATTCAAGAGCAAGTTTTTTTTTAATTGTGCTTTAAGTGAAAGTTTACAAATCAAGTCAGTCTCTCACACAAAAACTTATATACACCTTGCCACATACTCCCGATTACTCTCCCCCTAATGAGACAGCCCGCTCCCTCCCTCCACTCTCTCTTTTCGTGTCCATTTCACCAGCTTCTAACCCCCTCTACCCTCTCATCTCCCCTCCAGGCAGGAGATACCAACGTAGTCTCAAGCGTCCACTTGATCCAAGAAGCTCACTTCTCACCAGCCTCCCTCTCTGACCCATTGTCCAGTCCAATCCATGTCTGAAGAGTTGGCTTTGGTCATGGTTCCTGTCTTGGGTGAACAGAACGTCTGGGGGCTGTGACCACTGGGGTCCTTCTAGTCTCAATCAGACAATTAAGCCTGGTCTTTTTATGAGAATTTGGGGTCTGCATCCCACTGCTCTCCTGCTCCCTCAGGGGTTCTCTGTTGTGTTCCCTGTCAGGGCAGTCATCAGTGGTAGCCAGGTACCATCTAGTTCGTCTGGTCTCAGGCTGATGTTGTTGTTGTTGTTAGGTGCCGTTGAGTCGGTTCCGGCTCATAGCGACCCTATGCACAACAGAAGGAAACACTGGCCGGTCCTGCGCCATCCTTACAATCGTTGTTATGCTTGAGCTCATTGTGCAGTCACTGTGTCAATCCACCTTGTTGAAGGTCTTCCTCTTTTCCGCTGACCCTTTACTCTGCCAAGCATGATGTCCTTCTCCAGGGACTGATCCCTCCTGACAACATGTCCAAAGTATGTAAGACACAGTCTCGCCATCCTTGCTTCTAAGGAGCATTCTGGTTGTACTTCTAAGACAGATTTGTTCGTTCTTTTGGCAGTCCATGGTATATTCAATATTCTTCGCCAACACCACAATTCAAAGGCGTCAACTCTTCTTTGGTCTTCCTTATTCATTGTCCAGCTTTCACATGCATATGATGCGACTGAAAATACCATGGCTTGGGTCAGGTGCACCTTAGTCTTCAGGGTGACATCTTTGCTCGACACTCTGAAGAGGTCCTTTGCAGCAGATTTGCCCAATGCAATGTGTCTTTTGATTTCTTGACTGCTGCTTCCATGGCTGTTGATTGTGGATCCAAGTAAAATGAAATCCTTGACAACTTCAATCTTTTCTCCATTTATCATGATGTGGCTTATTGGTCCAGTTGTGAGGATTTTTGTTTTTGTTATGTTGAGGTGTAATCCACACTGAAGGCTGTGGTCTTTGATATTCATTAGTAAGTGCTTCAAGTCCTCTTCACTTTCAGCAAGCAAGGTTGTGTCATCTGCATAATGCAGATTGTTAATGAGTCTTCCTCCAATCCTGATGCCCTGTTCTTCTTCACAGAGTCCAGCTTCTCAGATTATTTGCTCAGCATACAGATTAAATAGGTATGGTGAAAGAATACAGCCTTGACGCATACCTTTCTTGACTTTAAGCCAATCAGTATCCCCTTGTTCTGCCCGAACAACTGCCTCTATATCTATGTAAAGGTTCCTCATGAGCACAATTAAGTGTTCTGGAATTACCATTCTTCTCAGTGTTATCCATAGTTTGTTATGATCCACACAGTCGAATGCCTTTGCATAGTCAATAAAACACAGGTAAACATCCTTCTGGTATTCTCTGCTTTCAGCCAGGCTCCATCTGACATCAGCAATGATATCCCTGGCTCCATGTCCTCTTCTGAAACCAGCCTGAATTTCTGGCAGTTCCCTGTGGATATACTGCTGCAGCTGTTTTTGAATGATCTTCAGCAAAATTTTGCTTGAGTGTGATATTAATGATATTGTTCTATAATTTCCACATTCAGTTGGATCACCTTTCTTGGGAATAGGCATCAATATGGATCTCTTCCAGTCAGTTGGCCAGGAAGCTGTCTTCCATATTTCTTGGCATAGACAAGTGAGCACCTCCAGCACTGCATCTGTTTGTCGAATCATGTCAATTGATATTCCATCAATTCCTGGAGCCTTGTTTTTCGCCAATGGCTTCAGAGCAGCTCGGACTTCTTCCTTCAGTACCATCGGTTCCTGATCATATGCCACCTCTTGAAATGGTTGAATATCGACTAATTCTTTTTGATATAATGACTCTGTGTATTCCTTCCATCTTCTTTTGATGCTTCCTGCATCGTTTAATATTTTCCCCATGGAATTCTTCACTATTGCAACTCGAGGCTTGAATGTTTTCTTCAGTTCTTTCAGCTTGAGAAACACCGAGCGTGTTTTTCCCTTACGGTTTTCCATCTCCAGCTCTTTGCACATGTCATTATAATACTTTACTTTGTCTTCTCGAGAGGCCCTTTGAAATCTTCTGTTCAGTTCTTTTACTTCATCAGTTCTTCCTTTTGCTTTAGCTGCTCAATGCTCAAGAGCAAGTTTCAGAGTCTCCTCTGACATCCATCTTGGTCTTTTCTTTCTTTCCTGTCTTTTCAGTGGCCTCTTGCTTTCTTCATGGATGATGTCCTTGATGTCATTCCACAACTTGTCTGGTCTTCGGTCACTAGTGTTCAGTGCATCAAGTCTATTCTTCAGATGGTCTCTAAATTTAGAGACCAGGCTGATGTAGCCTCTGGTTTATGTCACCCTTTCTGTCTCTTGAGCTCATAATTACCTTGTGTCCTTGGTGTTCTTCATTCTCCTTTGATCCAGGTAGGTTGAGACCAATTGATGCATCTTAGATAGCTGCTTGCTAACATTTAAGACCCCACACGCCACTCTCCAAAATGGGATGCAGAGTGTTTTCTCAATAGGTTTTATTATGCCAATTGACTTAGATGTCCCCTGAAAGCATGGTCCCCAAACCCCAGCTCCTGCTACGCTGGCCTTTCAAGCATTCAGTTTATTCAGGAAACTTCTTTGCTTTTGGTTTAGTCCAATTGTGCTGACCTCCCCTATACTGTATGCTGTCTTTCCCTGCACCTAGAGTAGTTCTTATCTACTATCAAATTAGCGAATACTGCTCTCCCACCCTCCCTGTCTCCCCCGACTCGCAACCATCAAAGAATATTCTCTTCTTTGTTTAAACTATTTCTCAAGTTCTTATGATAATGGTCTTATACAATATTTGTCCTTTTGCAACTGACTAATTTCATTCAGCATAAAGCCTTCCAGATTCCTCCATGTTTTGAAATGTTTCACAGATTCATCACTGTTCTTTATCGATGCTTAGTATTCCATTGTGTTACTATACCATAATTTATCCATTCATCCCTCGATGGGCACCTTGGTTGCTTCCATATTTTTGTTATCATAAACAGCGCTGCAATGAACATGAGTGTGCATCTATCTCTTCATGTAAAGGCTCTTATTTCTCTAGGATATATTCCAAGAAGTGGGATTGCTGGGTTGTATGGTAGTTCTATTTCTAGCTTTTTAAGGAAGCATCAATTCTATTTCCAAAGTGGTTGTAGCATTTTACATTCCCACCAGCAGTGTATACGTGTTCCAATCTCTCCACAGCCTCTCCAACATTTAATATTTTGTGTTTTTTTTGGATTCATGCCAGCCTTGTTGGAGTGAGATGAAATCTCATTGTAATTTTGATTTGCGTTTCTCTAATGGCTAATGATCATAAGCATTTCCTCATGTATCTGTTATATATATATATTTTTTTAATGGCTAATGATCATAAGCATTTCCTCATGTATCTGTTAGCTACCTGAATGTCTTCTTTAGTGAAGTGTCTCTTCATATCTTTTGCCCATTTTTTAATTGGGTTATAAGTCTTCTTGTTGAGTTTTTGTAGTATCATGTAGATTTTAAAGATCAGGCACTGATCAGAAATGTCATAGCTAAAAACTTTTTCCCAGTCTGTAGGTAATCTTTTTACTCTTTTGGTGAAGTCTTTGGATGAGCATAGGTGTTTGATTTTTAGGAGCTCCCAGTTATCTAGTTTTTCTTCTGCATTGTTAGTAATGTTTTGCATACTGTTTATGCCATGTATTAGGGCTCCTAGAGTAGTCCCTATTTTTCCTTCCATGATCTTTATTGTTTTAGATTTTATATTTAGGTCTTTGATTCATTTTGAGCTCGTTTTTGTGCATGGTCTGCCAAGAACAAGTTTTAAAGTCTCTTCTGACATCTATTTTGGTCTTTTCTTTCTTTCCTTTCTTTTTAATGACATTTTGCTTTCTTCTTGTATGATGTCCTTAACGTCATTCCACAGTTTGTCTGGTCTTCGGTCATTCGTGTTCATTGCATCAAATATATTCTTGCGAATATCTCCAAATCCAAGTGGGATTTAATGATTGTGAGGATGGCGCAGGACTGGGCAGTGTTTTGTTCTGTTGTACAGAAGGTTACTATGAGTCAGAACCCACTGATGGCACCTAAAAACAACAACATAGTCAAGGTTGTACTTTGGCTCTTGTGGACATGTTTTAATTTTCTTCAGCTTCAATTTGAACTTTCATGTGGGTAATCAGGAAACCCTGGTGAAGCAGTGGTTAAGTGCTACGACTGCTAACTGAAGTCCTGGTGGTTCAAATCCACCAGGCTCTCCTTGGAAACTCTATAGGGCAGTTCTACTCTGTTCTATGGGGTCGCTATGAGTCGGAATCGACTCAACAGCACTGGATTTGTTTTTTCTTTTTTATGGGTAACTGATGGTCTGTCCTGAAGTCGGCCCCTCACCTTGTTTTGTCTGGTGATATTGAGCTTGTCCATTGTCTCTTTCCACAGATGTATTTGATTTTATTCCTGTGTATCTATCTGGTAATGTCCAGGTGTATAGTCACTGTTTATGTTGTTGAAAAAAGGTAATTCCATGAATAGGTTGTTGGTCTTGAAAAATTCTATCATGTGATATCCAGTGTAATTTCTATCACCAAGGCCATATTTTCTAGCTACTAATCCTTCTTTGTTTCCAACTTTCACATTTCAATCCCCAGTAATTATTAATGAACCTTGACTGCACGTTTGATCAATTTCGGACTGCAGACGTTAAAAAATTTTCAACTTCTCCAATACAGGGGAGGTCAGCACAAATGGACTAAACCAAAAGCAAAGAAGTTTCCTGAATAAACTGAATGCTTCAAAGGCCAGCATAGCAGGGGCAGGGGTCTGGGGACCATGGTTTCAGGGGACATCTAAGTCAACTGGCATAATAAAATCTATTAAGAAAACATTCTGCCTCCCACTTTGAAGAGTGGGGTCTGGGGCCTTAAACGCTAGCAAGTAGCCATCTAAGATGCATCAATTTGTCTCAACCCACCTGGATCAAAGGAGAATGAAGAACACCAAGGACACAAGGCGATTACGAACCTAAGAGACAGAAAGGGCCATATGAACCAGCGACTACATCACCCTGAGACCAGAAGAACTAGATGGTGACTGGCTACAACTGATGACTGCCCTGACAGGGAACAGAACAGAGAACCCCTGAGGGACCAGGAGAACAGTGGGATGCAGACCCCAAATTCTCATAAAAAGACCAGACTTAATGGTCTGACTGAGACTAGAAAGACCCCAGTGGTCATGGCCCCCAGACTTTCTGTTGGCCCAGGACAGGAACCATTCCCAAAGCCAACTCTCTTCAGACATGGATTGGACTGGACAATGAGTTGGAGAGGGATGCTGGTGAGGAGTGAGCTTCTTGGACACTTGAGACTATGTTGGCATCTCTTGCCTGGAGGGGAGATGAGAAGGTGGAAGGAGTTAGAAGCTGGCAAAATGGACATGACAAGAGAGAGTGGAGGGAGGGAGAGGGCTGTCTCATTAGGGGGAGAGTTTTTGGGAGTGTGTAGCAAGGTGTATGTAAGTTTTTGTGTGAGAGACTGACTTGATTTGTAAACTTTTATTTAAAGCACAATAAAAATTAAAAAAATTTTTTTTCAGCCTCTCATCTTTGGCATTAGTTGTTGTTGTGTAAATTTGAATAATAGTTGTATTAACTGGCCTTCCTTTAGTTGTATGGATATTATCCTACCACTACAGTATTGTATTTCCAGGTAGACCTTGAAATGTTCTTTTTTGACAATGAATGTGACATCGTTTACAAAGATTACCATCTTGGAAATCCTATGGGTCAGTTCTACTCTTCTCTATAGGGTCACTATGAGTTGGTTTATTTGTTGTATGTGGCAGACCTGGGTCAATTCCCTTGTAGGTAGCTGCCACCCATCTATCAGTGGAGATTTTCATGTTACAAGGATGCTGAACAAGTTTCAGTGGAGCTTTTAGACTAGGGAGGACTAGAAAGAAAGGCATGGTGATATACTTCTGAAAATCAGCCCATGAAAATCCTATAGATCACAATGGCCCAATCCACTACTGATTATGTGGATGGTGCAGGACCAGGCAGCATCTCCTGTACTTGTGCGTGGGGTCACCATGAGTTGGGGCTGACTCCACAGCAGCTAACAACAACAGCCTACTGCCCCAGTTGTGGGTGGTCTTGCTGTGGCACCACCCACAGAAGGCTGTGTCTGGGAAGGCTCCTGACCCAGTGGGTGAGGTGAGGGCAACACCACTGACTCACGAGGTCAGGATGGTTATCCTCCAGCCAGTGAGGGGCCTGAGGCTGGGAGAGATGTGTGAACAGTGGGGCCAGCTGAGCTAGATTCAAGCCCAGTCCACCAAGCACAACAGCTCAGGCTTGTGACTAGGAGTGTTCACAGAGCAGCCCTGAGTGGGGTCCTGAAGGTTGGAGGAAACAGGCAGGGGCAGCCAGGCACAGTCAGCAAGGATGAGCAAAGGCCAATAGAGGGATAGTTCAGGACGAGCCGGGGAACGGCACAACCAGGGCCTGTGGAGGTGCAGGGAGGTGCCAAGCTCTCAGAGCCCTGACTCTAGACCCAGACATTTGGATTCACCTGCAGCCAACAGGACAGGAGCGCTGGTGGTGCAGTAGTTAAGAGCTCAGCTGCTGACCAAAAGGTTGATGGTTAGAACCCACCAGGTGCTCCATGGGAGAAAGATATGGCAGTCTGCTTCTGTAATGATTACACCCTTGGAAACCCTATGGAGCAGTTCTCTGTCCTATAGGGTCACTATGAGTAGGAATAGATGGCAATGTTTTTTTTTTTTTTTTCCTAGCCTGTGAGCACCACTGAGGCTTCCAGGCAGGGGAGTCCTCTGACTGCTACAGCAGCCCAGGGTACCCCAAACAGAGGAGGGAGGACACTGTACAGTATGGACTTTCCTTAGGCTTGATCAGGAGCTCCAACCAAGGTCAGATCTCTCTGCACTATGCTCCCTGTCCTCCACGCAGGCACGGGGCAGGGGTGGCGGGCAGCGCTTCCACTGGGTCCTTCCAGGTAAAAGCTTCAGCCCAAAGAAGAGGGCAGATGACAAAAGACATGATTCCTTCTTTGGCTCCCATAGAAAAACTTCCCTCAGGCTTTTCCTAAGAGTTGGGGATAAAGGTTGCAAGTTGCAAGAAAGTGCAACTTAAGAGGAAAAAAAAAAAGGTCTGGCTGCTGCTTTCTGCCTTTCAACATGCACGAAGAAAATGCATAGTAAGATTCGAATGCAGCAACTCCAGCCTTAGAAGCCAAACAGTCAGCGGCCAGGCCCCTTGACAGGGCTCTCTCAGCACTTGTCACTTCTCTTTGGAGCGATCTGTGTGCGCAGTGGGCTCTGGGTGGGAGCTTCAACGAGTCCTCGCACCAGCTAAGCCCAGGCTGCCAAGAAGCGCTGGGGCACTGAATGCCACAGAAAGGTGGAAAGGCGCTGCAGCCGGAGGCTTGGGGGTCTGGCACAGCAGGCAGCAGTACTGCTGGACCTTCCTTGCTCAGATCTCTTTACCTTCCAAACAAAGCTGCACCTCGAAGCCCAGATTAATCTCCCTAAAATCCACCATCATCTAGTCAGGAATTTTCACTGGCTGGCTGTGGCCACCAGATTGTCATAAATACTCTGCTTAGTTTGTTTTACTTATTTGAAAAGTAACCCTTACACACTTGCTTTCGCTTTCCCCAATGAACACACTCTGCTCCGAGCAGGAAAAGTCCTCCTAGCCCCGCTCAACTCACTGAATATTTCATGCTGTCTGTCTTAGTTATCTAGTGCTGCTATAACAGAAATACCACAAGTGGGTGGCTTTAACACATAGAAATTTATTTTCTCACAGCTTAGGAGGCTAGAAGTCCAAATTCAGAATGTCGGCTCTAGGGGAAGGCTTTTGCTCTCTGTCTGCTCTGGGGAACGGTCCCTGTTCCTTAGCTCGCTGGTGATCTTCGTGTGGTGTGGTTTATGTCTTCCCCTATCTCTGACTGATTCTCCCTGCCTAATCTGTTCTTTTATATCTCAAAGGTGATTGATTTAAAACACACCCTACACTGATATGGCCTCTTAACATAACAAAGAAAATCCATTCCCAAATGGAATTATAACCACAGGGTTAGGGTTTACAACATATTCTGGGGGGACACAATTCAATTCACAACACTGTCACACCCTGCCTTACCTCCACCTAGTCCTTCCTACCTTCCTTCCCCATTGCTGCCTCTTTGTCTCTTTGTCTTTTGCCTCTTGCTCCCAAGCTGCTGTCCCTCCAACCCATTCTTCAGGCTGCTCCCAGCATTGCTGTGCTCAAAAAGAGAGGGATGAATGGAGAATGGCCCTCTCGGCTGCAGCTTATGGTAACCTGGTGCTCGCCTTGTGAAACAGAGTCTCAGGAAAAGGGAAGAAACCCCTTCATCCTTTTCCCATCATCTACTCATTGACTGGAAACCCTGGTGGTGTAGTGGTTAAGAACTATAGCTGCTATGCAAAAGGTTGGCAGTTCAAATCCACCAGGCACTCCTTGGAAACCCTATGGGGCAGTTCTATTCTGTCCTATAGGGTCGCTATGAGTTGGAATCGACTCAACCACAATGGGTTTACTCATTGACTCAGAGACCTAAAGCTCATGACAACCAGAAATCTGCGTAGCCACCTTTCTACCATATGGGTGCAGCCTGTGTTGTGCTAGCAGCCCCATCCCGGCCTTATCTCTGCCTCCATTAATGGATGTGCACACCAGAGGAACCCTGGGCAGGAAGTGGGAGACGGCTTGGTAGAGTGCAGTGCATTGTAGGGGGTATGCACTGTATTCAGAGTGTACAGAGTACGTGGGAGGTAATGCTCTGTAGGGACGGGGACAAGAAGATCCAACATACTGGACAGAACATACTGGAAAATGTAGGTTTTTGAGTATTGTATGGGGTCTCTGGGTGGCACAAATAGGTAATGTGCATGGCTGCTAACTGAAAGACTGGAGGTTTGAGTCCACCCAGAGGTACCTCAGAAGAAAGGGCTGGCAATCGACTTCTGAAAAATCAACCATTGAAAACACTGTGGAGCACAGTTCTACTCTGAAGCACATGGGGTCACCATGAGTCAGGTCGCCTCAGTGACAGCTGGGTTTTTACGGATCGCATTGGTGTGAGGAACCAGTGGTACAGCAAGTACAGTGGTTATAGATGATCCCACCTCAGTAAGCCAGACTGCACCTTAGAATTACCTGGGAACTAATGTCACAAAACAGTATGTGCATTAATTGTTTAATAAGAAACTATTTTGCTCTGTAAACTTTCACCTAAAGCACAATTAAAAAAAAAATAGCAAAAACAAAACAAAAGAATCATCTGGGGAAATTTTTTGAAAAACCGCCTGGGGTGGGACCTGGTCATTTGCAGTTTGAAAACATTCCCTGGGTCTTTCCAGTGCTCAGGCAGGATTGAGAACCACTGACTTAGTAGGTTGGCAATGTCGGGACTCTGAGTCAGCTCCTCTGTGATTCCCTGGGCTTTCCCTTGTGACCGTAAGACAGCTCGAGCAGCCCCGACCATCTCGTCTCCCCTAACGACACCCACACCTAAATCTCTCTCCTAGGTTCCTTTTTAGAGTAATATGAACTTTCCCAGATGCTGCCGAGCTGACTTCCCCTGTTATCTACACACCTGTGCCTAAGCCCATCTTTGGCAAGAGGATGGGATTATCAAGTCTGGGTTTAAATCAGCGGTTCTCACCCTTGGCTGTACTTTCACATGAAGAGTTTTGAAAAAATATGCCAATACCCTGGTCCCCTCCCAGAGATTTTGATTTCATTCATCAGGAGGGGGGCCTGTTGTTGCTGTTACTGGGTGCTGTCGAGTTAATTTCAACTCATAGTGACCTTATGTAACAGAGTAGAACTGCCCCATAGGGCCTCCTGGGTTGTGAGCTGATCACCAGGTCTTTTTTCCCTTGGAATGCCTGGTGGGTTCAAACCGCTGGCTGACTTTTTGGTTAGAATCTGAGCATTTAACCGTTGTACCACCAGGGCCTAGACATCTATTTTTTTCACCTTTTTTATTTAGCTTCTTATTGAAGTATAACATTTACACAGGAAAGTGCACGTGAGTGTACAGCTTCACGAATTTTCACAAATTAAATGCACCTGCGTAATCAGCAGCCAGATCAGAAACAGAAGTTTACTGTAGTGTCGCCTCCCAGTCACTGTGCCTGCCAAGGACAACCATGGTCTCGATTTTAAGTACAATAAGATTCTTTTCCAGTGCAGCTGGGCTGAGAACCACTAGTCAATGACCAGCTGCTATGGAATCAACTCCGACACATGGTGACCCCATGTGTGTCAGAGTAGAACAGACTCCCACAGGGTTTTCAGTGGCTGATTTTTCCAAAGTGGGCCACCAGTCCTTTCTTCCAAGGTGCATTGGGTAGACTGGAACCTCCACCCTTTCTGTTAGCAGCCAAACGCGTACCACCCGGGTGAGCTGCATTCTGCTCAGTGATGATTTCTTAACTTAATGGATGCATGTCCTGACTCCACTTATGCCTGTCCGATGTGGCTGGCGCCTCTGTCTGCTCTCCCTTCCTGACCCTTTAGTCCCTGAAGTTGTCCTCCAGAAACTTCCCAGGCAACCCAATGTTCAGGGATTTGATGCTCCCATCTCTCCTCCAGCCCCCACCCATCAAAATGGAGGATTTGGAAGGCACATTGTGGGCTAGGTAATCCAAGTTCCCACAAAGGGGTGACCCTGGCAGAGCTCCAGGACAGGAGGCAGCTGCTAAGTCTGTGTGGGAGCCGTTTGGGAGCTGGGCTGAGGTGTGGATGCTCCACAGGCTTGGCCATCAGTAGGCAGAGAGGAGGCCGTCCTGAAACAGGGGTTTTCCAAGGTCACAATACATGACCTTGAGTTGCACAAACAGGAAGCTGGGCCCTGGCTCCAGGCGTCCTTGTGGTAGGAATAATATGGTCTTTATTGAAAACAAGCTGTTCAATTCAGACCAGCCTTGTGCAAAGACGGCCTGGATTCCTTTAGGCCAAGGTACCATGTGGCCCAGCTGGACAGAGGGGCCTCCTGGAGCCACCTGGACTAAACTGGTGGTCCTGGGATGGGTCCACCAAGAGGTGAAGGGCCTGGGTCTATATACTCCCACAGACCTTGTCCTCATAGACTCTGCAGCCACCAGAGTGCTAACTAGGGGCTTTTAGGGGTTCTGGGCAATGCAGGGGACCCCAGTTAAGTACTATGGCTGCTAACCAAGATGTCAGCAGTTTGAATCCACCAGGCGCTCCTTGGAAACTCCATGGTGCAGTTCTACTCTGTCCTATAGGGTCACTATGAATCGGAATCGACTCGACGGCAGTGGGTTTGGTTTTTTGGGTTTGGGCAATGCAGAAGAAGGAGCCCTGGTGGTGGAGCAGTTAGGCACCCAGTTGCCAACTGAAAGGTCGGTGGTTCAAACCCACCCACAGAAGAAAGATGTGGCAGTCTGCTTCTGTAAAGTTTACAGTCTTGGAAACCCTATGGGGCAGTCCTACTCTGTCCTATAGGGTCTCTATGAGTTGAAATTCACTTGATGGCAATGAGTTTGGTTTTATTTTGGGCAGCGCAAATGGCTAAATGCTTGATTACTAGCCGAAAGGTTGGTGGCTCAAACCCAACCAAAGGTGCCTCAGAAGACAGGCCTGGTTTCCTCCTTGAAAACCCTATGGAGCAGTTCTATTCTGCACACATGGCGTCACCATGAGTCAGAACTGTTTTGAGGGAAAGTAACACCAACAACAGCTAGGGGTTTCCAAGGTCCAGAGTCTTTCTTGCAAACTCTGGTTGGCCTTGTGGTGCTAGAGCCACAGGGGCTAGACGACAGGGGCCTGTCCTTAGGTCCTATGTACCATGTGACCCTGGCCCATGTGCTGGCTGCAGTTTATTTGACATCTCATCCAGGCTGGAGCAGTCACATTCTCTCTCCCAGGACTTTGAGGCTGGGTCTGGGAGACGCGGGAGTGAAGAAGGCAGGATGGAAACCACAATTCAGTACAGACTTGGAGCTGGGTGGACTCCAGGCAACACAATGAAACCCAAACTAAAGGGGGCACTAGAGGCATGAGTCAGCTGAAGACAGGACCACAATATCTTTCATTTATGCATTCATTTTCTCCATTTGTGGTAACTTTGTGGCCTGGTTGTTCCTTTCCGCTATGAGGCTGCTACCCCAATCTTCCAAAAAGCCTCATTGTTTTACTTAGATGATCTGAAGGACATCTTTTCCTTGCAACTCCATAACTCTGTCTACATGGGACCTGTCAGGAGGCCTGCACTTTGAGCTCCCCCCTCCCCATCCAACCCCAGCATCTTTATACTGACCTCAATGAGCAAACTCTGGCCTCACTGTCCTACCACATGGGTCTTGGCTGGGGAGATAGGCTGCCCAGCAGGAAAGGGGGGAGGGGAGGTGCTCCCAGACCACCTAGCAAGAAAGGCAGGAGGATCTCAAACACCACCTAGCAGAATACTTCTTGACCAATCAGATGGTTCCACGGGCAGTTCTATGACCTTGAATGTCAGCTAGGGAGGAAGGAGGACATCTCCATTTGTCCTCATACCTGTACCCCCTTCAGTGAGGCAGTGGCTGCTGAGTCTAACTGACTGCTCATGGGAGGAAGGAAACACATAATTTAAGCTCAGTTCTGATAGACTTGCATTAAATCTTGATTCAACCACTTTCTTTTTTTGTGTTGACCTTGGGCAAGTCAATTATTCTCTTTAGCCAATTTCCTCCTTTGAAATGAAACCTGACAGAGTAGATGAACCAACATATATGGGAGTGTCTGGAACATTGTAGACATTTAATAGATGTTAGGGTCTTTGGGAATGGAGGATGACACAACCTTGCTTCATGAAAGTGAAGAGGACTTGAAGCACTTACTGATGAAGATCAAAGACTACAGCCTTCAGTATGGATTACACCTCAACGTAAAGAAAACAAAAACCCTCACAGCTGGACCAATAAACAACATCATTATAAACTAAGAAAAGATTGAAGTTGTCAAGGATTTCATTTTACTTGGATCCACAATCAAGACCCATTGAAGCAGCAGTCAAGAAATCAAATGACGCATTGCATTGGGCAAATCTGCAGCAAAAGACCATTTTAAAGTATTAAAAAGCAAAGATATCACTTTAAAGACTAAGGTACTCCTGACCCAAGCCACGGTGTTTTCAGTCACCTCATATGCAAGCAAGTTTCAGGCCATGAATAAGAACGAAGAAGAATTGATGCATTTGAATTATGATGTTGGCAAAGAATATTGAATATACAATGGACTGCCAAAAGAACGAACAAATCTGTCTTGGAAAAAGTAGAGCCAGAACGCTTCTTAGAAGCAAGGATGGCGAGACTTTTTCTCACATACTTTGGACATGTTATCAGGAGGGACCAGTCCCTAGAGGACATTATGCTTGGTAAAGTAGAGGGTCAGTGAAAAAGAAGAAGACCCTCAATGAGACGGATTGACACAGTGGCTGCAACAAAGGGCTCAAGCATAACAACGATTGTGAGGATGGCACAAGACCAGGCAGCATTTTGTTCTGTTGTACACAGGGTCGCTATGTGTTGGAACAGACTAGATGGCACCTAACAACAGCAACAAGGGTCTCTTTCTTTCTTTCTTAAATTCTGGTCCTTGATTCCTGGTGTTTTATAGATAAAGTTACTAGACAGGAGTTATAAATAGCCCAGACATACTTATATGTCATTGAACACTGCAAAAGTTCTGCAAAAGCAATTTTGTTGAAGAAAGAAATTTTGTTGAAAAGGAGGGGGGGAGAGAAGAAAAAGGTGATTCAAGAGAAAACTTTAACTTGGCTCTTGACTAATTTAGCATTTTTACCCCTACAAATTTCCTATAGAACATGTTTGCATAGAAGGTAGGAATGCTTGTGCTGATGTAATGGCATATACAGGTATAACAAGTAACTAGTTGCTGTCCAGTCGATGCCGACTCATGACGACTCCATGCGTGTCACGGTTGAACTGTGCTCCATACGATTTTCAATGGCTGATTTTTCAGAAGTCGATTATTCAAAGCTTATGTTCTCTCTGCTACAGCTGGGGTGGCAAACAGCTTTTATCCAGCCAGCCACGTCTGGTTGACTAGTTGTGTTGTCCTGTGCTGCCACATTGTGAACCTCAGACAACTCACCAGGAACAAGAGCCAGGATCAACTCACAATGCCTGCCACGGATGTGAGATGGAGGAGGAGCAGCATACTACCTCCTGGGCCTACATCACACTGAGCATAGGTTTTGGAGGAGAAGTACAAAAAAAAAAAAAGATATTTGTTCTGTTTGTCTTGTAACTGTTGGCCCGTTCTCAAAGAACTCTGTGTTAGAATGCTCAGAAAGGCCCCATTGCCCCTCCTGCCGGGACATCTGTCCTGGCCTGGGTCTTCTCTGGTCTCACCCCTTTGCCTTTTTAAAGTAGTGGGGTGAGGGGTGTTATTCCAGTTTCCACCAGGCTCCAACCCTGTAAACTCCTATCAGGCCTACAAGCTTTGGGAGCAGGGAGCTGTTGTCTTTCTCAAGCACAGCAGTTGCCAGCATTAACATTTATTTCCCAGAAAGTCACATGAGGACTCATGAGGTCATATCTGGCTCTGGCCCAGAGAGGAGATGTTCTGTGAATTGCAGCACCCTGGGACCAGGCCTGGGCAGCATTTCCAAGATGGACAAGGCAGGCAGTTGGGGAGCTTGGCACCTGCATGGCACCGTTGTCATGCAAGGGAACGAAGGAGGGGGAGCTCTTTTCCGATCAGTCAACTTAGAAGCTTGGGTCAAAGCAGAGAAGAGAATAGCTCCTTCCCACCCAATTTGTCGTCCCTCCCCACCCTGCCTGCTGTGCCTCCCATTCCTCCAGCTTTGCTAAGAGGCTGAGCCTGTCCAAAGCGCAGATAGAAGCCAAGAGTGAGCTCCAGGTCAATAAGCTTCCCAGGGGCAGGGTCTGGCAGAGTGGAGGGCCATCACAGGGCAACGTCCTGCATTTTAGCAGAGAACTTCAGTGCCGGGCAGGGAAGCCAGGCAGAGCGCAGTGAGAGCTGCACGTGAGAGTGTGTGGTTCCCTAGGCACTCCAGATCCAGGACCTGACAGAGGAGAGCAGGCAGAGACACTGCCAGGAGGCTGCCTGCCCAGCTAGAGCAGGTTTAAGGCCTGGCCAGGTGCTTTACATGTGGCAGCCTTGCCTGCCTAAATAATTTCTTTTGCCTTTAGGAATTAAGAAGCTTAGGCCAAGCCCAGCTGGAGTTTTCAAAATTTCATATAAACAAAGCAAAAGATGCAGCTTATACAACGTCCTTGGCTGGGGAGTCCGCAGTTGCCTGGCACAGCTGAACAGCTAACAGGGGCCCCACGGGCAGCATGTCCAGTGGACCTGTGCTGATGTGAGAGCCTTTGTCATCCATAGGCTATTGCTGGGCCACCCTCTAAGGGCCATTTTTTCTAAACTTTCTGCAAACCCTGAACCAGTTGGGTGCTTTCCAGAGTCTATTTCAGAGTAAGGGAATTAGCTCAGGCTCAGAAAACCACAGAGCTAGAAGGATGAAGTGCCAGAAGTAATACTAACATGAATTAGCAGATAAGCAACGGTGGTTCAGTGGTAGAATTCGTGCCTTCCATGTGGGAGACCAGGGTTCGATTCCCATCCAATGTGCTTCATGTGCAGCCACTACTCACCTGTCAGTGGAGGCTTGTGTGTTGCTGTAATGCTGAACTGGTTTCAGCAGAGCTTTAGACTAAGATGGACTAGGAAGAAATGCCTGGTGGTCTACTTTTGAAAATCAGCTAATAAAAACCCTATGGATCACAATGGCCCTACCCTATTGTACACAGGGTCACTCTGAATTGGGGGCCAACTCAATGACAGCTGACAGTAACAACTGTCTTATAAAGTCACAAGTAATTTTAGATGAGATGATGGCATATGGTAGAGAGCAGTGGGGGAGGGATTCAAAGTAACAAAACATCAAGGATGCTGTTAAAGTCATTCATTTATTCATTTACTGGACACATATTTATTGAGAATGTACAGTATGCTGGAAACCCTGGTGGCGTAGTGGTTAAGTGCTACGGCTACTAACCAAAAGGTCGGCAGTTCAAATCCACCAGGTGTTCCTTGGAAACTCTATGGGGCAGTTCTACTCTGTCCTATAGAGTCGCTATAGAGTCACCGTGAGTCGGAATTGACTCAATGGGTTTTTTTTTTTTTTTTTTTTACCATGTGCTAATCACTGTTCTAGCCTCTGGAGATACACAATGCACACACTGGACAAAAGTCAGTGCTTGTATTCTAATGGGGAAAGATAGGCAATAAACAGGATAAAGACAGGTTATAAAAAATGTTTTGGAGGAAAAAAGTAGGGTAATATGACAGAAAATAAATGGGGACAGGGCTTAGGGTACAGGTGTCAGTGAAGATCTTTCTGAGGAGGTGATATTTAATCAAAGCAAGAGTGATGAGCAACAGCCAGCCATGGAAAGATCTAGAAGAGGGCTCCAAGCCACAGGAAAGGAAAGCCTTTTGGGTGGCTGTAGTGTGTTCAACAAGGGGAGTCAGAGTAAGGCAGACCCAGGTTGTACAGCACCTTGAAGATCAATCTATGGACTTAAGAGTTTATTCTAAGTGCAATGGGAAGCCATCAGAAGATTTTAGCCAGAGGATCTTATTTCTGTTTTAGAAATGACATCTGAGTGCTCAGTAGAGAATAAATTGTAGGGAAGCAAGAATAGAAGAAAGGAGGCTTGTTGAGAGGCTTTTTAAAAAATTATTATTAATTTTTATTGTGCTTTAAGTGAAAGTTTATAAGTCAAGTCAGTCTCTCATACAAAGATTTATACACACCTTGCTATACACTCCTAACTGCTCTCCCCCTAATGAGACAGCATACTCCCTCCCTCCACTCTCTCTCCTCTTGTCCATTCAGGCATCTTCTGGCCCACTCTGCCCTCTCATCTCCCCTCCAGACAGGAGATGCCAACACAGTCTCATGTGTCTACTTGATCCAAGAAGCCCGTTCTTCACCAGTAACATTTTCCATCCCATATTCCAGTCCAATCCCTGTCTGAAGAGTTGGCTTTGGAATGGTTCCTGTCCTGGGCCAACAGAAGGTCTGGGGACCATGACCTCCAGGGTCCTTCTAGTCCCAGTTTGACCATTAAGTCTGGTCTTTTTATGAGAATTTGGGCTCTACATCCCACTGCTCTCCTGCTCCCTCAGGGGCTCTCTGTTGTGTTGCTTGTCTGGGCAGTCATCGGTTGTGGCTGGGTACCATCTAGTTCTTCTGGTCTCAGGCTGATGTAGCCTCTGGTTTATGTGATCCTTTCTGTTTCCTAGGCTCATAGTTAGTTACCTTATGTCTTTGGTATTTTTCATTCTTCCTTGCTCCAGGTGGGTTGAGACCAACTGAT
Organism: Elephas maximus indicus; assembly: GCF_024166365.1. Lineage (NCBI taxonomy): Eukaryota > Metazoa > Chordata > Mammalia > Proboscidea > Elephantidae > Elephas > Elephas maximus. The sequence continues at coordinate 212,820,870 of NC_064820.1, read as the reverse complement.
GCATCTTAGATGGATGCTTGCTAGCGTTTAAGACCCCAAACACCCTCTCCAAAGTGGGATGCAGAATGTTTTCTTAATAGCTTATATTATGCCAATTGACTTAGATGTCCCCTGAAGCAATGGTCCCCAAACTCCCACCCCTGCTTTGCTGGCCTTTGAAGCATTCAATTTATTCAGAGAACTTCTTTGCTTTTGGTCCAGTCCAGTTGTGTTGGCCTCTCCTGTATTGTGTGTTGTCTTTCCCTTCACCTAAAACAAAACTTATCTACTGTCTAATTAGTGAAAACCTCTTTCCCTCCTTCCCTCTCTCCCCCCTCTTATAACCATCAAAGAATATCTTCTCTGTTTAAACTATTTCTCGAGTTCTTATAATAGTGGTCTTATACAATATTTGTCCTTTTGCAATGGACTGATTTCATTCAGCATAATGTCTTCCAGATTTTTCCATGTTACGTAATGTTTCATGGATTCATCATTGTTCTTCATCAATGTGTAAGATTCCATTGTGTGAGTATACCGTAATTTATTTATCCATTCATCTGTTGATGGGCACCTTGGTTGCTTCCAACTTTTTGCTATTGTAAACAGTGCTGCAATGAACATGGGCGTGCCTATGTCTGTTCGTGTAAAGGCTCTTATTTCTCTAGGATATATTCCAAGGAGTGGGATTACTGGATCATATGGTAGTTCTATTTCTAGTCTTTTAGTCTTTTAAGGAAGCGCCAAATCAATTTCCAAAGTGGTTGTACCGTTTTACGTTCCCACTAGCAGTGTAGAAGTGTTCCAGTCTGTTGAGAGGCTTTTGGTGGTGCTTGGAACTGGGGGGGGGGGGGGGGGGTGAGGAGAAAGTGCAAAGAACTTCACATATTTTGGCTACAATTGAAGGCAGTCCCCAGAGGGCTTGCTGAGGTATTGACCATGAAGGAGAGAGGGGAGTCAAGGATGATTCCTAGATGTTGACTTGAGAAACTCTCTGGAAGATCATCATCTTCTGTACTGGGGAGGAATGATTTGGAGGGGAAAATCAAGAGTTCTGTTTTGGACATGTTAACATGAAGTTCCTATTTTAAAAATCTAAGTGCACATGTCAAGTGGGCAGTTGGATATATGAGTCAGGACTGGAGACTTTAATTTGGGAGGAGCAGCCGGTGAGGTAGTAGGAGAACTGGAGAGTTTGGCATTCCCTGAACCTAGAGAAAAGAGAGTGTTTGAAGGAGTGAGTGGTCAGACAGGGAGGATGCTGTGGGAGGCTGGGGAGGCTGGACACAGAAATGAGACAGTTGGGGTTGCCCACATGGAGGTTCTTGGTGACCTTGACAAGAACCATTTCAGAAGAGTGGAGGAGATGGACTCTCAGCTGGAGCAGGTGGAGGAGAGAGTGGGAAGCGAGGAAGTGGTGGCCAAGAATAGACTAAGTCTTCCTGTGAAGGAGAGTAGAGGAATGGGACAGTAACTAGAAGGCATTTGTGTTATAAGAAGATTTTGATTTTATTATTATTTAATCGGGAAACCCTGGTGGCGTAGTGGTTAAGTGCTACGGCTACTAACCAAAAGGTCAGTAGTTCAAATTCACCAGGCACTCCTTGGAAACTCTATGGAGGGCAGTTCTACTCTGTCCTATATGGTCAAAATCAACTCAATGGCAACGGGTTTGGTTTGGATTTGGTCTATTATTTAATTATTTGGATATTTGTAAAAATAATTAACACCTGCACACAGTAAACATTTCAAACAACACAAAACCGTTTATTCCCAGTCCCTGCCCCAGTTCTGCTCACTAGAAGGAAGCACAGGTAACAGCTTTTAATAAGATGTGAGATACTAGAGAATGTGTGTTATCAGAAAGGGAGACTGATGATGAAGGAGCAAGAATATAATTACAAGAGTGAAGTTCAGGAGCAGGCAAGGGGCAGAGGGTTCTGTGCCAGGTGGAAGGTTGGCCTTTGTGGGGAGCAGAGTACTTGGTGCACAGCTGCAGTGGGGGAGGCAGGGGTGAGGACCCAGAGGCAGGGCACAGCAGGCCTGGTGCTTGGCGTGTGTGTGTATGGGGGCAGGGGTGGTTCCCGCCAGCCTGCAGATTTTTTACAATGAAATCTGCTCTAAGCACTGGCACACTTGTCCAAAATATTTGCCAACCAAAACCATTGCTCCCAGCTGCCAGGTGGGCTTTACTCTGATCATGTCAATACTACCATGAAGGCCTGCACAGAAAACCCAGGAAGGGTAGGCTCCAGCTCCAGGAGGTCTCACCCCACCTATCCCCACTCAGCTGCTCCGCCCAGCTGGGCTGATTCTGGGCTTCTGCTCTGACTAGCCCCTCAATGCCCTGTCACAGACTTCCCTCACCTCACCGTCTCCCTGATCCTGGGCCCTGCCCTGCATCCTTGGGACCTGCTAGACCCTGGGGCCAGACTGGCCCGGCTCTGGCCTGACAAAGACTTGGCAAAGGACATTGTCCTCCTGGGGCAGCAAGCTGACCTGGCTTCCTGTCCTTCTGCCACCATAGGCCACACTCTGAAATTACTGTTGAGAGGATGATCTGCTGTGGTCCCGGTGCCTCTCACTCAGCTACCTAATCAGAAGCCTTGGGCCTGGAACATTCCTTGATAATGGAGGCTGGGAGCTGTGCCTCCCTCTGTCCCAGTTTCTTCTTCCTTGTCGTGGAGACTCCTTCCCTGTTTCAGGCCTAATGTGTAGCTCTGTGTTCAGCTTATGCATGTGTATCATATGGCACCTGGTCAACCCCATTACTCCATCTGTTCCCAGCCAGGAGGGAACGGAGTCCCTCACCTGGAACATGAGAGAAGTATATGCAGAATACCAGTTGTGTCAGCTGCAGGGAGTGGCCCACTGGCCACAGGGGACGAACAGCCACAATTGAAGCTGACTTTGCTCTGTCTCTTCTTTATGTGAGTAAGGCATTTTTCTTAGTCTCTTAGTGCTGCTTTAACAAATACCAAAAGTGGGTGGCTTTAATAAATAGAAATTAATTTTCTCACAGTTTAGGAGGCTAGAAGTCCAAATTCAGGACACTGGCTCTCCGTCTGCTGTGGGGGAAAGTCTTGTCTCAGCTCTAGTTCTTCTCGGAGTTCCTTGGAGGTCTCCACGTGGCATCTATCTTTCCCCCATTCCTGCTTGTTTCCTGCTTGCTTGCTTCTGTGCCTGATCTGCTCTTTTATATCTCAAAAGTGACTGGCTTAAGACACACCCTATATTGATGTGGTCTTGAAGTAGCAAAAATGCATTTTCTTTAGTGTTTTAATATTAGAGAGAATATGTTTTCTCATTCGTTTTAGTATAGCTGTATAAGCTGTGATTAATCTCTAGTCCTTGGAAAATGGTGCAGGCTCTGATCAAGATATAGTGGAGCAGCCTGTTCTACCCTTAAAACCTAACAAACACCCTAATACCTTACAACATGTTTTCCTCTGTTCAAAATAGGTGACTGAGAGCTTGACATGACTAATGCCATAAGGATGCTCTAAGTAATCTCTAAACATTTTTTTATTGCACCAGCTGCACCAGTCTCTTCCAAAGGGGTGTGGCGCTATCTCAGCTCCTGTGGCCTTGGTCTTTCTTCTTTTTTGTTCTCTTGAGAAATGGCCTTCAGCCTGCAAAACCGATAGGAAGGCTCTCTGGCATTTTTAATCTGCAACTTTCTTTCTTGCTCCCTATCTCAGCCACAGTGGACTTGGCAAAACAGTTCCACTAGCCGAGAGATTCTTATGTGAGTTTTTCAGCCTGTTACAAATATACTGAGTAGAGTCCGGATACCTGATATGCATATCTTTAGTTTGATAGTTTTTTTGTAGTTGTTTTGTGACATATAAACCATCTGTGGACTACGTGCTCAAAATATTAGGTAACCCTGATCTTCCCTGTATAAAACCCTCCCATCAACCCTTTAGGGTAGACAGAATTTGGGAGAAATTTAACCCCCTCTGTCTCTTAAATACCAGTATTCAATAAAGCCCTCTTACTGCTTACCTTCTCCTGTCTCAGTATTAGCTTTGCGACAGGAGGCTCAAACCTGCGATTTGCAGTAACAATCTTATTAACAAAGAAAACCCTATTACATCCATAGGTATGTTGTTGTTGTTGTTAGGTGCCATCGAGTCACTTCCGACTCACAGCGACCCTATAGGACTGCCCCATAGGGTTTCTGAGGAACAGCTGGTGGATTTGAACTGCTGACCTTTTGTTCAGCAGCTAAGCTCTTAACAGCTGCGCCACCAGGGCTCCATCCACAGATATGATTTACAACACATGTTTTGGGGTACACAATTCAATCCTTAACAGCACAGTTCCATCCAATGCCTATGTGTGAGTCCTGTCTTTCTTGGTGATCTTGGACCTTTACTCAACAACTACCTTCTGTCTCCCTGACTCTCACTGATAGGCTTCCTGCCTCACACGCCAAATACAATTAGGTCTCTGACCTCTGAGCCACTTGTTGTCAGGCTCACCCTCCATGGTCACTCCTCTGCTGGGCATGGGTTTGCACATCAGTAATGGAGCTGACACTCCAAAGTCCAAATGGAAGGAAAACATCAGCCAACACCATTACCTCTTGCTTGGGGGGACTCTGTGGCTAATGGGAAGCTTTGGAAAGGGGTTCACTGGCTTGTCGGTCAAGCCAGACTACGCAGTTGGATAGGACAGGTGGAGGCAGGGCTGCAAAGAAGTGTGCTCATGCACTGATCCACTGGTTAGAAATATTTTTATTGCCAGGGGTGTGGAGAGGGAGACCCAGGGCCTGCGGGGTCCCCAGTGGTAGAGGTTAGGGGAGGTCAGGGTGCATGTACAGGTAGGCAAGGAATGAGAGGCTGGGGTTGGGGAACAGTGTAAGGGTCTCCTGCACTTGCAGGGGAGCAGCAGGGGGAAGCCGAGGTGCAGACAGGCACGTGGAAAGCTCTTTTTTAGTGGCAGTTCATCTGTGAGGAAAGCAATGGAGAGGACAGTGAGCCCGAGACCAGGCCGTCACCCTGTCAGCTCAGTGGCTCCCATCACTCTCACCCCCATCTCTCACCTTGGATGGGCTCAATGGGTATCTGGCTTTCTGAGCCTCATCATTCAGCAGAGGCCTCACCAGGCAAGAGCGGTGATGGGAGAAGGTCTCAAAGCTCTTCTTGCCATGGTAGGAGCCCATGCCACTGTGCCCTGCAGAAGGAGAAGCTCAGGGCCCAGACGGCCTGAGAACCCTGGCCACAGTCCTGTCCCACAAGGCCCTACCTGGATGCCACCCACCTTAACCCAGCTATGACCTTCACATGCCTCCTCTCTGGGCCTCCCTGGTTGGCTGATGCACCAAGATGTCCCCCAAGGTGTCCATGCTGGGAGAACAGGGAGTGTTGTCCTCTTGAGGCCTCAGTGAAATGGATCCGGTACACTAGCTGATGTTTAAGGACATCCTAGGGTTCCGAGGTTAAATGTGGCTGATGTATTAGCAGAGACAGAGTCCCAAACAGGAGGGGTCTGTGGGAATCTGTGACCCTGGCTGCTCCAGCTCCTCCTGTGTTCCCCAGGAGAAGTATGCCTGGCCCTGGGGAGCTGCCCGAGAATACCAGGAAGAGGCAGGCTGGCAGTGGGCTCAGCTCTAGACTCGCCCACACCCCCAAAAGGCAACGAGTGCATGGTGATGTGGACGATGACGTCGTTGGCCATCACCCCACCACTGGACGTCTCTGAGATCATCTTCTTTATCACCTACAGCACAGACCCAGGCCCTGGCCTCAGTCTCCTGCTCTAGGACACCCAGGCCTCCTTCTCCCTGTCTAGGTAAGCCTTGGAGCCCCAAGGCCACAGGCGCAGTCTTCTGCTATCCTCACATGTCCCACCCACAGCACCCACAGGAAATGATAATAGCAACAGCCTTCACGACTGTGCACAGCCTACCGTGTCTTATAAACACTCTCATGTTGAGCATCTCATTCAATGCTCACTACACTCTCTGAGGTGGGTATTATTGTCCTGATTTTAGAGACGATGAGAAAGAAGCTCAGAAAGGCTAAGAGACTTACCCAGGTCACACAGCTGATGAGCAGTGATGCTAGGACTTGAGCTCAGGTCTGTGGCCCTGGACTCCATGCATGCTGGGCCTGGAGCCCTGACCCTGATTTGAGCCCCAGGCCCACCTGCTTGTTGCGGGGGAGAACACATAGAAAGCCAGGGGCTTCTCGCGCTGGTTGATGAACTGGATGGCCTCGTCTAGGCTGCTCACACACACTGTAGGTAACACTGGCCCGAAGATCTCCTTCTGCATCACTGGGGACCTGGGGTCTACGTCCACAAGGATGGTTGGGACTGAGGCGGGAACAAGGACTATCAGCAGGCTGCAGGCCCTTCTGCTTGTCAGCCAGTCCAAGTATCTAGACATTCCCTTTCACCTCTTCTGCAGATGCCGAGAACCAGAGAGGGCTCTTCCCATGGCTCCTCACCACCCAGGGCCTACCCCAGCAGACAATAGGGAGAAACGCAGAGTAACCTGTCTCCAGGGGAGCAGAGGGCCCCAGGGGGCTGTAGCATTTCAGTCTCCCTGGCAAATTGGGGGCCAAAAGGGGCCCATCTCGGGCCCCTACAGGCTCAGGCACGGGGGCTCCCTGGCTTGGCATACCTGGAGCCTCGAGTGTCCCCCCTCCAGGGGGCCTTGTCGGGAGAGGGGCTTCTGGGGCTGAAGAGGGGACTTCCAGAGGTTGTGCTGTCTGCTGTCTGCTGCAAGCCCCAGACCTCCCCACGATGGAAGCATTATCTTCTTGTCATGTATCTGTACCCACTTGCTACAAACTTGCTGGGAACCCTGGCAACCTGGCCGGGGAGGCAGAGCTCCTCAGGTCGAGGATGCCTACCTATGTAGCGGGCAGCCGCATCCCCAGTGCCGCCGTGGGTGACTCTCTGGCCCTCTATCAGGCCCATCGCCCTCTGAAAGTGACAGGATTTGATGATTCTCCCGTAGTCTCAGGACTTCTGGGCATCGTCCCTGTAGAACTCCTGTGGGGGGAAGGAGCACACGTGATCCAGGACTGTTAAAACTGTACTGCCGTGTGAGGAAAAAGCACGTCGATGTGCACGGATACACAGAAAGGAAAAGGCAGAGGGATGTACTCAAATGCCCACAGTGATTACCTTTGGGACATGGGATTCTGGGTAGGGCTTTTCTACTTTATATTCTTTATATTTTCCAGATTATCTACAGTGAGTATGCATTACTTTTATGCTCAGAAAACAAAACAAACAAACAAAAAGAACATATTTTTTGAAGCCCTGAAAGTTGCTAGTGACACGATGGCCACTCACTGCTCACAGCCTTCCCTCACGTACCTCCCCACTCCCAGCAACCCCAAGGGCCCACACTCACTTTCAGGCACTTTTTGAGCTTCTCCACAATTTGGCCCTGGATAGAGGAGTCATAGAGGATATAGTCGGGGGCCATGCAGGTCTGGCCACTGTTCATGAATTTCCCCCAGGTGATGCGCCTATGAAAACCCCAGATCAGACTACATCCCATAAAGACATTTCCCAAGGGCAGGATCTTATTTTATTTGCTCAAGGTCAAGGCACAACAGGCTCAGAGCTGGAGGCACCCTCGCTGGTCAGCAAAAACCCATAACTAGTTGCAGTCGAGTCAACCCTGACTCATGGCGACCCGATGTGTATCAGAATAGAACTGTGCTCCATAGAGTTTTCAATGGCTGATTTTTGGGGAGAAAATCACCAGGCCTTTCTTCTGAGGCATCTGTGGGTGGACTCAAACCTTTGACCTTTTGGTCAGCAGCCAAATTCATTAACTGTTTACACTACCCGATGACTCCAGCAGAAGCCTGGGGCTGTGAACTGTCTGCTGTGAGGCTTCCCTAAGTATCTTACTCACTTCTAGACATGGAGCCAATGCCTGAGCAGCCTAAAGACCTTCTGGAGCCCCACCAGTAGCCTAAAGGGGATCTCTGGGAGACAGCAGAGTAAGCCACTTTTGTGCCTCCCCAGTCACCCTCTTAGAGCCCTGCACAGCCGCATGTCACCTCACCCTCAGAGGGCCACACACATGGGGTATGGTACAATTCTGAGCAACAGGTGACCCTTGTCATCTCTTGTCCTCCTGCTTTCCAGGATTCAGCTCACCTACCTTCCCCGAGCCAGAGGGGTAGACTCAACAGCCTGCAACCTTGTCTGTTCCGTGAATGTCCTGGGCCTGCTTGTCCTCCAGTCTTCAAGGGGCTGCTCCCTTGGCTTGGGCCCCTCTTCCAAGGTGATGCCTACTCAGTACTCAGAGCTCAGCGTAGACCTCCCCCTGCAGGAAGCCTTCTCAGACTCCTTGTGACATGGCACCTCCCCAGGGAGGGTGGGGAGAACATTTGTGTTATTCAGAGTAGGACCGTGGCACTGCAGGCAAATGAGGAAGCCCCTGCCACCCAGATAGCCTGAGCCACTTACCTGCAGACAACATCTAGATCACAGCCCTTGTCCACATAGCAAGGGCTCTTCCCTCCCAGCTCCAGCATCACAGGCGTCAGGTGCTTGGCAGCCGCTGTGATAACAACCTTATCCACACCGGAGCTCCTGGCGTACAAGATGTGGTCAAATCTCTCCTTGAGCACCTCCGTGGTCTCAGGGACACCCCTGTTGATCACTGGGTACAAATCCTTCCGTGTGAGGCGGAAAGGGTCAGAAGAGACCGTAGTCCTTCTTTACTCCTGCACACTTGGGTGGACAGTCCTACAGCCAGCCCTGCCCATGTAACCACTGGCAAGAAGAGCCCCTCTCCTGGCTCAAAGGCAGACCCCAGCACTATTCATCCCAATGGGAGAGGGCAGCTGCTAGTGGCTGTCCTTGTCCCCACCCTGTGGCTCTCCCCTTGTTGTAAGAATTCACTCATTTTCAACCCCCAAAGACCCGGTCCTGAACACAGCTATGCTCGAGCCCTGGAGAGCGATTCACCTTGTCCAGGTACTGAGGGATGATGGTGGCCAGCAGACTTGCCATGTCCTCACTCAGCTCCGAGGGCTTGACGACCACCGTGTTCCCTGAAGAGCACACAGAGTCATGGCCACCCCACCAGAATCTCTGCCTCCCCTCCATCTTCTACATCCTCAGTGAGTGGACACGAGAGGGCCATACCCAGCCCACACATGGGTACCCCCTGGCTTAACTGTATCCCCTGCCCCTTAGCAGTTGCTCAGATTTTGGAGAGGAGAAAGGCGAAAGAAGAGCTCAAGGCCTTGTTGAGAGAGCACAGCTAGACCTTACTGGTAAGAACCAGTTGCCATGGAGTCAATTCCTACTCATGGTGACCAGAGTAAAACTGCCCACCATACGGTGTTCAATGGTTATGACATTTTGGAAGTAGATCACCAGGCCTTTCTTCAAAGGTGCTTCTGAGTGGATTCAATCTGCCAAACTTTCAGTTAGTAGTCAAGCACTTATTTTTTGCACCACCCAGGGATTTCCTGATAAATATCTGTTCAGAGCAGCCCTTGCCCTCACACACACAGGCATGGGGAGGCAGGCATAGAGGACTGACTAGGTCTCAGGCACCAAGAGGCTCAATAGTTTGCTCCTCTCAGCCCCCTGTGAAAGACAGAGTCCATTAAATCGTTATCTGACCTCAGGCCCTCTCTCCTCGAAGACTGAGCCCTTGCTTCCCTCTGCCGTTGGATGTCCCCTGCCCAGAACAGAGCCCTGGCACCCGCATCAATGGTGCCCACCATGGGCTGGATGGTGAGGTTGAAGGGGTAGCTCCACGTGCTGATGATGAGGACCACACCCAGGGGTTCTGAGTGGTTGTAGGGCTCATCTTGCTGGGTCTGGGGAGTCTTCTCCACAGGCTCATCTGCGGCCCACTCGGGGAGCTTCTAGATCATGTAATCAGTTTCTTCCAGGACATATACCACCTCCTCATAGTAGGCGTTCCATTCATTCTATGGAGAGGGCTTCACGTGAGCTTGCCAGCCCTGAGTGGAAGCCATACATCCGGGAGAGTAGGGGGGTGGAGAGCAAATGGGGGTCATTCAGGTTTGGTCGTGGGTCCTGGGGTCTTGAACAAGCTGCTGAATTGCTCCTAACCGCAGGCTCCCAATTTACAAAGTGAGAGCATGAGCTGTACCCTGTGGGGCTGTTGAGCAGGTGCTTTAGGCAGTACTGGAATGCCCAGCTGGCTCCAGAGATGGGAGCTGTTGCCATGGGTACCCAACCCAGGAAAGGCCCAGAGAAGTTACCCAGGGAGTAGAGCTGAGGATTAGCCATTGGGTCCGCAGGTCTGTGAGGGTCCCTTTTCTGCCAGTGTCGAGGACCCAGGTAGATTTGGACATGCCTAGTCTGAGCTGCCTGAGGGACCCCCAGGGGCGGGAGCAGTAAATGATACGGCACCCGGGGCCAGGTCTGGGCAGTGGGTGATTGGTGAGTGGTGAGAACTGGCGGACGAGTGGTCTGGGAACACTTAGAGTCTTCTCTGGAATAACATGTGCACTGTGGCAGGAGCCCTAAGGAGACCTCTGTGAAGTCTTGGGTAGAGGAGAGTGGAGAGTTAGGAGAACGTCCAGGAGACACGGGCGTCAGGCGGCTGAGGGGTGATAACCTCAGCCCTCCCCAGCAACAAGGAAGGTGTGAGCAGGCAGCAAGACCAAGCTTGGAGCCTCCTGGAATAGTTGGAAGAGCCAATGTGCAGCACTAGGAGGGGAGATCAGGACTGGAGGAGGGGGAGCAGCGTTGAGACATACAGCTGTCTCACGCAGTTTGGCTTCAAAGAGCAACAAAGAAGTTGTAGAGGCAGCAGAGTGGGTTTTGTTTTTGATTTTAAGAGAAAAATATTGAGAAGTTAAAAAAAAAAAAAAAACAGGAGCAATGGCCATGGTAGTTGGTGGGGTGAAAGCCCTGAAATAGTGGGAGATGCACTCCCAGCTCTGGACCCCAGAGAGGATATCTCCTCTCCGCTTCAAGCCAGGATGGTGGAGGAAGTAGGTCCTGACAAGGTGGGGGCAGCCAGCGGATGGCTTGTGAATTTGGAGGTCCCTGGTTTTGCTCAGGGTGAGGGGACACAGGGAGCTTGAGGGAAGTAGGGAAGGATGGAGGAGGGAAGGCAGTCGTGGAGGGTGGAGCCAGGCCCTCTGGGGTGGCAGACTGTGTGCTGCCTCTGGGGGGACCTAGGGATTTGAGGGCTGCAGAAGTGAGGAGGCAGGAAGTTTGGGGCGTCATGTCTGCGGAAGATGGTTGAAATGGTTGGGCTCCCGCTTCAGGCTGGATGGAAAGGAATTGAAGCCAGGAGGGAATGGTATGCAGAAGGGGAAAAGGAGAGGCCCTGGAGGCGGAAGTGGCCAGCGAGAGGGAAAAACGGCGGTTGGTAAGGCGGCAGGTAAAGGGGAGGCAAGGCTCCGGGAAGGCTGCGAGCTGTGTCTCAGCCGCTCCAAGTCGCTACTTGGCCTTTCTGACCTGCACTTTTCCCATCTATGAAATGGACTAGTGAGGATCTATGTAAAGCTCTTATAGAGCATCTGGCCGCGGCAGGAGCCCCCTGGCCTCAGTGAGGTGACAGCCCTATGGCCCTTCCACGTGGCGACAGAAGCTGGCTTCCCACTGCCCCGCAGGCCCCCGCATGCGAGTTTTGGCAGGTGAGAAGAGGCTGTCTTTGGGTTGAAGCACCTTGTTGAGGTCGGCACCCAGCGCCTCGGCGATGTCCGTCTGGCGTTCCTTGGTCATGCGCCGCAGCGCCTCCAGCTGCTGAACCCGGAACTGCAGCGGGCGCGTCCTGCCCGAGCTGAAGGCGGCTCTGGCCTGCTTCACTGCGTCGCTGATTTTGTTCATGGTGCCTGGGGAAGGAGAGCGCCTTAGAGCAGGGAGAAGAGGGTGCGTCCCTGGCCCAGGGCTGCAGTCTGGCGTCTCAGCCAGTCCCTGGGACCACCTGTAGCGCCATGGGCAGAGCTTCACTGCTCCTCCACCGCGGTCCTCTACGGGAAGGGGCCTGGGGAAAATGACACTCCCACCATTTCCCCTTTTCTGCCTTCACCTTTCTCAGCTCCCTACCCCAGATGTCCTGGCTTTTTTTGATGTCCTGGTAGCCTCCTGAGCAGGTGGCAAACTCATTCCTAGGATCCGAAGTCCATTTGCCAATGGTGGGGTTCTCTGCAACCAGCTGGCTTGTCTCAGGTCCTCCCACCTCCTCCACAGCAAACATCCAAAAGGAAGGACAAGCAGAGCCAGACCACTTTCCAAAGTGGTGGCAATTGTTGGGGGGAGGGGGGCTGGAGGGGGTGGAATCTTTATCCACGATCTTTGTTTTCGTCTTCTGTAGTGTTTGACCTCCATGTCATGAGCTTATATTTTTTAAATGTTTGTTACATATTTGAATAAGTAATACATGGTCATGGTAGAAAATTAAAAGCTACAAGAGGGGACACAAAGAGCAAGTCTCCCTATCCCTGTCCATCAGCTGCCCAGTTCCCCTCCAGAGGCAGCCCCTGTGACCAAGCCCTTGCCCTCCTTCCTTTCTCTTCTGGAGATATCCCTTCCAGAGACACTCAGCCCCTTATAGACACTGTGTAACATTAAACATCAGGAGAAAAAAACCAATAAGGCTACTTCCATTTGGGTAAAAAAAGGTATATATGTATACCTTTTACATATAAAAAAATATATATATATAAATTTTTTTATATATATATATATACCTTTACATATATATATATGTATTGCCTTCAAGTCCATTCCGACTCATAGCGTCCCTGTTGGACAGAGTAGAACTGCCCCATGGGGTTTCCAAGGAGTGGCTGGTGGATTCAAACTGCCGACCTTTTGGTTAGCAACCAAGCTCTTAACAACTAGGGCTCCATAGACATAAAATTGTATAATTTATATATGTGTATGTATGTAATCCTGTTTCCAATTCCACCACCTCCCCTCCCCAAGGTGCTGACCCTAAACCCAGCCCCAGGGCCTTCTGTGCGGGGAAGATTGACCGTGCTGGCCATGCAGTGCCCTCTCCCTACAGGCTGACGGCTCCCCTGGGCCAGGCCCTTCTGCTGACCATGGCCTGAGATCACTGCCCCGCAGGAAGATCCCTTTCCCTCCTGAGCCTCTTATGGTCGAATCAGGGCAGCAGCCTCTGGCCACCAGAAAGCAGGATGGACCAGGTCAGTGGGCCTCTCTGGGCCTCCTCATAAGCCAGTGTGATAATATCTCTGCTTCCTAGTTATTACAGGATGTTTGGAGAAGTAAAGCATTTAAGCAGGCTGGCACTACCTGGCAGCTATTTATATATTCCAGGTCCGCTTTCAGAACCTGTCTGGTTCTGATCCACCTCGCTCTCCAGCACCTACTTCCCTCACCTATGCCACCTTTGCCCTCAGGTGCCAGCTGACTGCTCCACCTCCATCACCTCCTTTGATTCTCACAAAAACCTTGCCCAGGAAGAAGGAACCATTAGGAATCCAATTAACAGATGGGGAAAGCCAGCCCAGAAAAGTGGACTGCTCTGTCTTTGTTCTCATAGTCAGCAAGTGGCAAATCAAGATTGGAACCAGATCTATCTTGTGCCTTTAGCTTTCCCTGTGAAAAACTCTTCTGATTGTACATCACACCTTCTCCACTGACAACCCCTCCTTCCCCCAGATCCCAGGACCTCATCCCCCTGGAGCTCAGGATGTACAGCAGAGCTGCAGAGATGTTCCTTGCACCAGCTTCCTTGATGCAGGAAGAAGGAGGACTTCCAGATACTCCCACCTAGAGGGAAAACAGACCCCAGAGCCAGATGATTACCTTTGACACAGCCTCTCCCAGTGACCTGAGCTCCAGGAGTGAGCAAGAGGCAAGAGGAGACGTGCTTAAGGACCCTCCTTCCTGTGCTCTCAGCCCTTGGAGTCCCTGCCCAGGAAGTTTGCGTGGCAAGAAAAAAAATAATATTCAAATGTGGGCTATAGTGTAATCTCTGCAAGCCTCCTTTTTGGGGGATTAGGTCTTGAGTTGTCTGCTTTGTTCTGCCCTGAAATGCAAGAATGTGGCTGTGAAGGCTTGGACAGGGCACTCATCCAGTTTTCAAATGGAAACCCTGTGTTTGCCCTGGGCATGGAGGCCCCTGATTGATTCTTTCCAGCTTTCCAAGGTGCATTTGCTAGGTTCCAGGCTCCCAACTTGCTGGGTTACATAAACTCATCAGCAGATGAAGGGCAAGTCACAGTGAGTGTGCAACAGCTCCCGTTGCCACCGACAGGCCACCACTGCCTGTTCTCATACCTTACCCCCATGCGTGCCAGTCAGTGGCTGGGTCCCACAAGGCAGGACTTGAACCCCTGGGAGCCAGAGGCTGGGTTTCAACAGGGCCCACTGACATCTAGTTCTGCCCTTGTTGAACAAAAGAGAAGAGGGTCAAGAACTAGTGAGGCTGGCCACAGGCATCTCTCCATGTATTCACCCCAGACACCAGTGATGCTCAGAATGGAGGGACCCTGGAAAGCCACGCCATTCCTCTGTATCTGTGCTGTTCAGCTGAGGTGCGCTGGACCCTGCTCACAGAGCTGCTAGCCTCCACTGCCCCAGAGACACTGGGCTCCTTCATCTCACACCTCCTACCAGGTGCCTCCTGCCACCTGGCAGCCTCTTCTCCAACAGCTGTCAGTATCCTTGCTTTCCATCTCATTCAGGGTAGAGTACAAGGCTCTCGTCATGGCCAAATTTCTTGGCATAGATGAAGTGAGCACTTCCAGTGCTGTATCTGTTTGTTGAAGTATCTCAACTGGTATTCTATCAGTTCCTGGAGCCTTGTTTTTCACCAATGACTTCAGTGCAGCTTGGACCTCTTCCTTCATCACCATTGGTTCTTGACCATATGCTACTTCCTGAAATGATTGAACGTTGAACAGTTCTTTTTGGTACAGTGACTCTGTGTATTCCTTCTGTCTTCTTTAGATGTTTCCTGTGTAGTTCAATATTTTGTCCATGGAATCCTTCATTATTGTAACTTGAGGCTTGAATTTTTTCTTCAGTTCTTTCAGCTTGAGAAATGCCAAATGTGTTCTTCCCTTTTGGTTTTCTAACTCCAGGTTTTTGCACTTGTCATTATAATACTTTGTCTTCTTGAGCCCCTCTTTGAAATCTTCTGTTGCTGTTTTACTTCATATCTCTCATTCGCTTTAGCTACTCAACGTTCAAGAGCAAGTTTCAGAATCTCTTCTGAGATCCATTTAGTCTTTTCTTTCTTTCTTTAATATATTCTTTTTTTTTTAATTGAACTTGAGTTGAAGGTTTACAGAACAAACTGGTTTCTCATCAAACAGTACACATTGTTGTATGACATTGGTTAACAACCCTAGGACATGTCAACACTCTCCCTTCTCAACCCAGGGTTCCCTGTTACCAGGTTTCCTGTTCCCTCCTGCCTTCCAGTCCTTGCTGCAGGGCTGGTGCGCCCCTTTAGTCTTGGTTTCTTCCATGGACCTGTTCAATCTTTGGCTGAAGTGTGAACCTCAGGAGTGACTTCATTACTGAGCTGAAAGGGTGTCCAGGGGCCATACTCTCAGGGTTTTTCCAGTCTCTGTAAGGCCAACAAGTCTGTTCTTTGAGTTAGAACTTTGTTCTACATTTTTCTCCAGTTCTGTTTGGGACCTTTTATTGTGATCCCTGACTTTCCTTTCTTTCTTTCTTTTTTTTTTTTTAATAATTTTTATTGTGCTTTAAGGGAAAGTTTACAAATCAAGTCAGTCTCTCACACAAAAACCCATCTACACCTTGCTACAGACTCCAAATTACTTTCCCCCTAATGAGACACCCTGCTCTCTCCCTCCACTCTTTCTGTTCCTGTGCTTTTCACCAGCTTCTAACTCCCTCCACCGTCTCATCTCCCCTCCAGGCAGGAGATGCCAACATAGTCTCAAGTGTCCACCTGACCCAAGAAGCTCACTCCTCACCAGCATTCCTCTCCAACCCATTGTCCAGTCCAATCCGTGTCTGAAGAGTTGGCTTTGGGAATGGTTCCTGTCCTGGGGCAACAGAAGGTCTGGGGGCCATGACCACTGGGGTCCTTCCAGTCTCAGTCAGACCATGAAGTCTGGTCTTATGAGAATTTGGGGTCTGCATCCCACTGCTCTCCTGCTCCCTCAGGGGTTCTCTGTTGTGTTCCCTGTCAGGGCAGTCATTGGTTGTAGCTGGGCACCATCTAGTTCTTCTGGTCTCAGGATGATGTAGTCGCTGGTTCATGTGGCCCTTTCTGTCTCTTGGGCTTTTTATTACCTTATGTCCTTGGTGTTCTTCATTCTCCTTTGATCCAGGTGGGTTGAGACCAATTGATGCATCTTAGATGGCTGCTTGCTAGCGTTTAAGACCCGAGATGCCACTCTTCAAAGCGGGATGTGGAATGTTTTCTTAATAGATTTTATTATGCCGGTTGACTTAGATGTCCGCTGAAACCATGGTCCCCAGACCCCTGCCCCTGCTACACTGGCCTTCGAAGCATTCAGTTTATTCAGGAAACTTCTTTGCTTTTTGTTTAGTCCAATTGTGCTGACCTCCCCTGTATTGTGTGCTGTCTTTCCCTTCACCTAGAGTAGTTCTTATCTACTATCTAAATAGTGAATACCACTCTCCCACCCTCCCTCCCTCCCCCCTCTCGTAACCACAGAAGAATGTTTTCTTCTCAGTTTAAACTATTTCTCAAGTTCTTATAATAGTGGTCTTATACAATATTTGTCCTTTTGCAACTGACTAATTTCACACAGCATAATGCCTTCCAGGTTCCTCCATGTTATGAAATGTTTCACAGATTCATCACTGTTCTTTATCAATGCAAAGTATTCCATTGTGTGAATATACCATAATTTATTTATCCATTCATCTGTTGATGGGCACCTTGGTTGCTTCCATGTTTTTGCTATTGTAAACAATGCTGCAATGAACATGGGTGTGCATATATCTGTTCCTGTAAAGGCTCTTATTTCTCTAGGATATATTCCGAGGAGTGGGATTGCAGGATCTTATGGTAGTTCTATTTCTAGCTTTTTAAGGAAGCACCAAATCGATTTCCAAAGTGGTTGTACCATTTTACATTCCCACCAGCAGTGTATAAGTGTATAAGTGTTCCAATCTCTCCACAACCTCTCCTAACATTTATTATTTTGTGTTTTTTGGATTGATGCCAGCCTTGTTGGAGTGAGATGAAATCTCTCTGTAGTTTTGATCTGCCTTTCTCTAATGACCAATGATTGTGAACATTTCCTCATCTATCTGTTAGCTACCTGAATGTCTTCTTTAGTGAAGTGTTTATTCATATCTTTTGCCCGTTTTTTAATTGGGTTATTTGTCTTTTTGCAGTATCATGTAGATTTCAGAGATCAGGCACTGATCAGAAATGTCATAGCTAAAAACTTTTCCCCAGCCTGTAGGTAATCTTTTTACTCTTTTGGTGAAGTCTTTGGAGAAGCATAGGCATTTGATTTTTAGGAGCTCCCAGTTATCTAGTTTTTCTTCTACTTTCTTTATAATGTTTTCTATACTGTTTATGCCATGTACTAGGGCTTCTAATGTTGTCCCTGTTTTTTCTTCCATGATCTTTATCGTTTTAGATTTTATATTTAGGTCTTTGATCCCTTTTGAGTTAGTTTTTGTGCATGGAGTGAGGTATGGGTCTTGTTTCATTTTTTTGCAGATGGATATCCAGTTATGCCAGCACCATTTGTTAAAAAGACTGTCTTTTCCTCATTTAACTGTTTTGGGGCCTTTGTCAAATATCAGCTGTTCATACGTGGATGGATTTATGTCTGGATTCTCAATTCTGTTCCATTGGTCCAGGTATCTGTTGTTATACCCGTACCAGGCTGTTTTGACTACTGTGGTGGTATAACAGGTTCTAAAATCAGGTAAAATAAGGCCTCCTACTTGGTTCTTTTTCAGTAATGCCTTATTTACCCGGGGCCTCTTTCCCTTCCATATGAAGTTGGTGATTTGTTTCTCCATCTCATTAAAGAATGTCTTTGGGATTTGGATCGGAATTGCATTAAATGTATAGATCGCTTTTGGTAGAATAGACATTTTTATAATGTTAAGTCTTCCTATCCATGAGCAAGGTATGTTCTTCCACTTGTGTAAGTCTCTTTTGGTTTCTTGCAGAAGTGTACTGTACTTTTCTTTGTATAAGACTTATACATCTCTGGTAAGATTTATTCCTAAGTATTTTATCTTCTTGTGGGCTACTATAAATGCCATTGATTTGGTGATTTCCTCTTCGATGTTCTTTTTGTTGGTGTAGAGGAATCCAACTAATTTTTGTATGTTTATCTTGTATCCTGATACTCTGCTGAACTCTTCTATTAGTTTCAGTAGTTTTCTGGAGGATTCCTTAGGGTTTTCTGTGCATAAGATTATGTCATCTGCAAATAGAGATACTTTTACTTCTTCCTTGCCAATCTGAATGCCCTTTATTTCTTTATCTGGCCTAATTGCTCTGGCTAGGACTTCCAGCACAATGTTGAATAAGAGTGGTGATAAAGGGCATCCTTGTCTGGTTCCCGATCTCAGTGGGAATGTTTTCAGGCTCTCTCCATTTAGGGTGATGTTGGCTGTTGGCTTTGTATAAATGCCTTTTATTATGTTGAGGAATTTTCCTTCTATTCCTATTTTGCTGAGGGTTTTTATCATGAATGAGTGTTGAACTTTGTCAAATGCCTTTTCTGCACCAATTGATAAAATCACGTGATTCTTGTCTTTTGTTTTATTTATGTGGTGGATTTCATTAATTGTTTTTCTAATGTTGAACCATCCCTGCATTCCTGGTATAAATCCCACTTGGTCATGGTGAATTATTTTTTTGATATGTTGTTAAATTCTATTGACTAGAATTTTGTTGAGGATTTTTGCATCTACATTCTTGAGGGATATAGGTCTATAATTTTCTTTTCTTGTGATGTCTTTACCTGGTTTTGGTATCAGGGATATGGTGGCTTCATAGAATGAATTGGGTAGTATTCCATCCTTTTCTATGCTGTGAAATACCTTTAGTAGTAGTGGTGTTAACTCTTCTCTGAAAGTTTGGTAGAACTCTGTAGTGAAGCCGTCCAGACCAGGGCTTTTTTTTGTTGAGAGTTTTTTGATTACCTTTTCAATCTCTTCTTTTGTTATGGGTCTATTTAGTTGTTCTACCTCTGTTTGTTTTACTTTAGGTAGGTAGTGTGTTTCTAGGAATTCATCCATTTCTTCTAGGTTTTCAAATTTGAGTATAGTTTTTCATAGTAATCTGATATGATTCTTTTAATTTCAGTTGGTTCTGTTGTAATATCGTCCATCTCATTTCTTATTCGGGTTATTTGCTTCCTCTCCTGTTTTTCTTTTGTCATTTTGGCCAGTGGTTTATCAATTTTGTTGAGTTTTTCAAAAACCCAGCTTTTTGTCTTGTTAATTCTTTCAATTGTTTTTCTGTTTTCTTTTTATTTCATTTAGTTCAGCTCTAATTTTTATTATTTGTTTTCTTCTGGTGCCTGTGGGTTTCTTTTGTTGCTCTCTATTTGTTCAAGCTGTAGGGATAGTTCTTTGATTTTGGCCCTTTTTTCTTTCTGGATGTGTGCATTTATTGATATAAATTGGCCTCTGAGCATCGCTTTTGCTGTGTTCCAAAGGTTCTGATAGGAAGTGTTTTTGTTCTCATTGGATTCTATGAATTTCTTTATTCCATCCTTAATGTCTTCTATAATCCCGTCTTTTTTGAGCAGGGTATTGTTCAGTTTCCAAGTGTTTGATTTCTTTTCCCTGCTTTTTCTGTTATTGATTTCCACTTTCACGGCCTCATGGTCAGAGAAGATGCTTTGTAATATTTCAATGTTTTGGATTCTGCTAAAGCTTGCTTTATGACCTAATATGTGGTCTATTCTAGAGAATGTTCCATGTGCACCAGAAAAGAAAGTATACTTGGTTGCTGTTGGATGGAGCGTTCTGTATATGTCTATGAGGTTAAGTTGGTTGATTGTGGCATTTAGATCGTCCATGTCTTTATTGAGCTTCTTTCTGGATGTCCTGTGCTTCACCGAAAGTAGTGTGTTGAAGTCTCCTACTATTATTGTGGAGCTGTCTATCTCACTTTTCAATGCTGATAGAGTTTGTTTTATGTATCTTGCAGCCCTGTCATTGGGTGCATAAATATTTAATATGGTTATATCTTCTTGGTGTATTGTCCCTTTAATCATTATATAGTGTCCTTCCGTATCCTTTCTGATGGATTTAACTTTAGTCTATTTTTTCAGAAATTAATATGCCACTCCTGCCCTTTTTTGATTGTTGTTTGCTTGATATATTTTTTCCCATCCTTTGAGTTTTAGTTTGTTTGTGTCTGTAAGTCTAAGGTGTATCTTTTGTAGGGAGCATATAGACGGATCTTGTTTTTTAATCCATTCTGCCAGTCTCTGTCTGTTTATTGGTGCATTTAGTCCATTTACATTCAAGGTAATTATGGATAGGTATGAATTTAGTGCTATTGTTTTGATGTCTTTTGTTGTGTGTTGACAGCTTCTTTTTCCCGCCTGATTTTATGTGCTGAGTAGATTTTCTTTATATATTGTCCTTTCCACATATTTGTTGTTGTTGATTTTGTTTCTACTGAGTCTGTATTTTTCCCTTGTATTTTATTTTGATGAGTAGGATAGTTTGTCTCCTTTGTGGTTACCTTATTATTTACCCCTATTTTTCTAAATTTATAAGTAACTTTTATTTCTTTGTATCGCTGTATCTTCCTCTCCATATGGAAGGTGTATGATTACATTTCTTAGTCCCTCTTTATAATTTTAATGTTGTCTTCTTTTATATAATAACATCACCGTTACCATGTGTTGGGCTTTTTTTTTTTTTTTTAAATCTTGGTTTTTTTTTTTTTTTTGGAGTTCCCTGTCTGGGTTGACTTCTGGTTGCTCTGCCCACTGTTCTCGTCTTGGGTCGATACCTGATATTATTGATTTTCTAACCAAAGAACTCCATTTAGTGTTTCTTGTAGTTTTGGTTTGGTTTTTACGACTTCCCTCAACTTGTGTTTATCTGGAAATGTCTTATTTCACCTTCATATTTAAGAGGCAGTTTTGATGGATATATGATTCTTGGCAGGCAATTTTTTCCTTCAATTTTTTAAATATGTCATCCCATTGCCTTCTTGCCTGCATGGTTTCTGCCTAGTAGTCCGAGCTTATTCTTATTGGCCCTCCCTTGTAGGTGACTTTTCTTTTATCCCTCACTGCTCTTATAATTGTCTCTTTATCTTTGATTTTGGCAAGCTTGATTATAATATGTCTTGGTGACTTTCTTTTAAGATCTACCTTATGTGGAGTTTGATGAGCATCTTGAATAGATATCTTCTCATCTTTCACAATATCAGGGAAGTTTTCTGCCAACAAATCCTCAGCAATTTTCTCTGTATTTTCTGTTATCCCTCCCTGTTCTGGTACTCCTATCACTCTTAGGTTATTTCTCTTGATAGAGTCCCACATGATTCTTAAGGTTTCTTCATTTTTTGAAATTCTTTTATCTGATTTTTCTTCAAATATATTAGTGCCAAGTGATTTATCTTCGAGCTCAGAAATTCTAGCTTCTACTTGCTCAATTCTGCTCCTCTGACTTTCTATCAAGTTATCTAATTCTGTAATTTTATTATTAATCTTCTGAATTTCTGAATGCTGTCTGTCTATGGATTTTTCCAGCTTATTAAACTTTTCATTATGTTCCTGAATAATCTTTCTGAGTTCTTCAGTTGTTTTATCTGTGTGTTCCTTGGCTTGTTATGCGTTGCCTCATTTCCTCCCTGATGTCTTGAAGGGTTCTGTATATTAAACTTTTTTATTCTGCATCTGGTAATTCCAGGAATGCACTTCCATCTAAAAGATCCCTGGATTCTTTGTTTTGAGGGCCTATTGAGGTGATCATGGCCTGTTTCTTTACGTGACTTGATATTGACTGTTGTCTCCAAGCCATCTATAAGTTATTGTATTAGTTTATGCTTGCTTACTGTGTCGTAGCTGCTTGCTTTGCTTTATTTTGGTATACCCCTGTGGATTGCTTGAGTGAGCTAGCTTGATTATTTTCACCTTTGGAGCTCTGGTGTCCTGTCCCCAGCTGGCTAGAGCTGTTATCAGGTATATCAGTCTAGGAATCCATTCAGTTTTCTTGTATGAATTCAGCTGAGGTTTCCAGGTAGCTGATATCAAGTGTGTGGTACAGGCTGTGCCCTACAGTCTTAGAGGGGCAGGGGTGATTGGTGTATATACCGGTAACTGATTGCAGCAGGAGGTCATGCTCTGAACAAGGCAGGGGACTGAGATCCGACCCCCAAGTGTCTCTGAGGAAAATACATCTGTGTTCCCTAGAGCGTGCTGGTGGGTGGGCTCTGCAGAGGGACCATGAGCACCCAAGGATTTTGTTGTAAGGACAGGGAGGTACCAGTTATCCCTGGGGCCCTGTCGTGGGTGGCTTAGCGACCCAAGTGGAGCCACCAGTCCTTAGGTCCCTGTTGTGGGTAGGTGAGGACTTTGTTTAATAGGCAAAGCAATGTCAAATGTCAAACACCCACCTCTCCACCGCACGGGTGAAATGGTTGGAGTTTGCCAACAAGGGCCTATTCTCCCCAAATAGGCCCACACAGGTCCATGCAGAAGGGAACGGTGCTCAAGTTCCATGAACGGTATATGCCTGGACAGGAGCTGCTTCTGTCCTGAGCCCCCCAGTTAATGGAGCTAGCAAATTATCTTTTCCCCCCAGTTGGAAATTTTTTCCTCCCCCAAGGCTGGGAGGATGGCTCCAGGTGCTCACCAGAGTCTATCTCAGGCCTAGGGATTCAGCCGCTGAAGCTGGGTTGGGGGTTGGGGGGTGCGGGGGTTGGGGGGTGCGGTAAAATATACGCAAGTACTTAGCTTTTGCCAAGAGCGCCCTTCTCCTCAGGTTCCGGAGATGCAAGTGGGCTGTGTGGCTGGCTGCCTCTCCCTGAGGAAACTGCGCTGAATGCTAGGACCAGTCCGCTCCGGGAAAGGTGCCTAAGGGCTCCCCGCGATTCAGGTCCGGCAACTCCTCTCCGCTTCTGAAAGGTCTCTTCCTTCCCCTACCCCTCAATTCATTGTCTAAGCTTGCCTTTGATGCTCAGGGCTCCCAGCTTGTCACAAATATACTCGTTTCACTTGTTTTTTCGGGTCTTTGTTGTAAAGAGGGCTTGACCGAAGTGTCTGTCTATTCTGCCATCTTGGCTCTGCCTCTCCTTTCCTTTCCTTTCTTTTTAATGACCTCTTGCTTTCATCATGTATGATGTTCTTGATGTCCTTGGTCATTAGCGTTCACTGCATCAAATCTATTCTTGAGATGGTTTCTAAATTCAGGTGGGATATACTCATGGTCGTACTTTGGCTCTCGTGGACTTGTTCTACTTTTCTTCCACTTCAACTTGAACTCTTATCTGAGCAATTGATGCTCTGTTCTGCAGATGGCCCCTGGCCTTGTTCTGACTGTCAATATTGAGCTTTTCCATTGTCTTTTTCCACAGATGTGGTCAATTTGATTCCTGTGTATTCTATCCAGCAAGGATGTTGTTGAAAAAAGGCATTTGCAATGAAGAAGTCTTTGGTCTTGCAAAATTCTATCATGTGCTCTCCAGCATCATTTCCATCACCAAGGCCATAATTTCCAACTACCTATTCTTTGTTTCCAATTTTCCTATTCCAATCACCATAATTACCAATGCATCTTGATTGCACGTTTGATCAATTTTAGATTGCAGAAGTTAGAAAAAATCTTCAATTTCTTTAACTTTGGCCCTAGTGGTTTGTGCGTGAATTTGATTAATAGTCGTATTAACTGGTCTTCCTTGTAAGCATACAGATATTATCCTATCACTGACAGCATTGCACTTCAGGATACATTTTCAAATGTCCTTTTTGCCAATGAATGCAACATCATTCCTCTTCAAGTTGTCATTCCTGGCATAGTAGACCTTATTATTGTCTGATTCAAAATGACCAATACCAGTCCTTTTCAGCTCACTGATGGCTAGGATAATCTGTGTTTATGTGTTCCATTTCATTTTTAACGATTTCCAGTTTTCCTAGATTCATACTTTGTACATTTCACGTTCTGATTATTATTGGATGTTTCCAGATGTTTCTTCTCATTTTCAGTCATGCTACATCAACAAGTGAAGGTCCTGAAGGCTTGACTCCATCCATGTCATTAAGGTTGACTCTACTTTGAGGAGGCAGCTCTTGCCCAGTCATATTTTGAATGCCTGAGGGGCTCATCTTCTGGCAGTATAGCAGACACTGCTGTTCATAAGGTTTTTACTTGGTAATTTTTTTTCAGAAGTAGACCACCGGGTCCTTTTTTCTAGTCTGCCTTAGTCTGGACACTCAGCTGAAACCTGTCTGCCATGGGTGACCCTACTGGTATTTCGATACTGGTGGCATAGCTTCCAGCATCACAGCAACATGAAAGCCCACACAGTACAACAAACTGACAGACCTGTAGGGTACTGGTGGCACAGCTTCCAATATCACAACAACATGCAGGCCACTACAGTTGTAACTAGCTGACAGAGGGGTAGTTGGCATCATGGTTGGCAGAGCGTCAACAGAAATGAAGGAAACCTTCAATGTGATAGATTGACTCAATAGCCATTAATAATGGGCTCAAACATATCAACAGTCATGGAGATGGCCCAGCGACAGGCAACATTTTGTTCTGATATGGCCATGAGTTGGAGCAGACTAAATGGCAACTAACAACAACAACATCTGGCACAAAATAGCAAGGATGCTTGGAACTGTGAAAGCAAATGGCCAGTGGCAGGCAGGATCAAAGTAGGGTGTGCACAGTAGTTGGTATTGCTAAGGTGTTAATGGCAGGAGATGAGGAGGTGGGCTGGGGATGAGGGGCTTATGGAGTCCCCACCCTCACAGCCAGACCAAGCTGTGGGCATGGGGAGCATTAAAGAGCCTATCATAGGGACATAAGTCTGAATTTTTGGTTTTAGAGAAGCACCCTGGATACTGTATGAGCTCAGAAGGATTCAGGCAGAAGGCTTCAGCTCCCAGTAATGCAGGCAAAAAATTTTCATATTACAAACAAAACAGAACAGGAAGCATTCCAAAAATAGCCAGAAGGAAAAACCGGCCAGAGTTTGTCCTGTGGGGCCACAACCAGGTGGTGGCAGATGGTGGGCATTCACTGCAAAGGGAGAGCTGGTACTGGGTGTCTGTTGTTGGGCCCGCCCACCTCCTCCTCCTCCTTCTTTGGTAGCAGCAGCTGATTTTCTTTAGAACTGACCCCTTCCCCACTGCTTGTAGACTTGGTGGGGTAATCAACCAAGGCACCCTGCCCAAACCCAGGGTCTTAGGTTGAGTTCTCAAGAGAAGCAAATTCAGTGAAGCATACACACACACACATATATACACACACATAGAGAGAGATTTATGTCAAGGAAAAGGTTCACATAGTTGCAGAGAATGGAAAGTCCCAAGCCTGTGGGTCAGACTGGAGGCTTCTCTTGACTCACATAGCTGCAGGGGCTGGAGAATCCAAGATCAGCAGGTCAGACAGCAGACCTCTGGCTCACAAGCTGTAAAGACTGACAAATCCCAAGATTGGCAGGTAAGTTGGCAGGCTTCTAACTCACAGGCTGCAGAGGCTGATGAATGCCAAGATCAGCAGGTAAGCTGCTAGCTCAAGTCCTAAGAACTGGTGCAAACAAAAGCCCTAGCTTTGCCAGAAAGTTCACCTACATTGGATGCAGGCCACACCCCCAAAGAAACTCCCTTTTAACTAATTGGCTGCTCATAGCAGATCTTATCACGGAGGTGGTTACATTATTTCAGTTTTCATTATGGAGGTGATTACATCATTATATAGCTGCCAAACTACATCATAACTGCCAAACCACTTAGAATCATGGCCCAGCCAAGTTGACACACAACCTTAACAAGCACACCTGGCCAGTGGTAGGCCTGTGTCCCCCACGACGCCTCCCAGGCTAGCCCAGGAACATGGATTGTAGTAGGGGGCATGAAGTAGCTGGACCTGACTCGTGGTGACAGTGCTGCCATGAAAGACCACCAACTCCTCCTGCTTCCTAGATCCCCAAGCTTCCCTGGCTCCCATCCAGTTGATATTTGATTCCTGCACCATCTCTCTTTTTTTTTTTTACTATCTCTTTAGGTTGATGGAAATGTCCACCAGACTGTCAATCTTGCTCGCTGTCTCTTCTTAGAAAAGTTTTCTAACTCCTCTGGGCCTCAGTTTACTCATCTGAAAAATGGTATAGTGGAAAGAAGCTGAAAGGTGAGTTCTTTGAGCCCCATGCCTCTCTGACCCTGGACTCTACCCCCACCTCACTTCTTGAAACTCCTGTGCAGTTTTCATGGCCTCTAAGTCACCTTTGTTCACCTTATTTCTTCCTTCCTCTTTCAGCATGACTTCCCTGGGGAGAACCATGGAGCCAATTGGAAAAAACAAAGCAAAGGCAGCAATGAGCTAATACACATAAAATGATTAGAATCTTCTTGATATTTATATGAGAAAGCCTTATATAAATATTAGATGGTGTTGCAATTGTTACAAGCAGTAACAGTGATAGTAACAGAACAAAGAGTCTTGAAACTAGTTTAAATCTATGCAGAACAAAGTCTCTAGATTTTTGTAGCTGTTCTTAGAAGTTTCAGTGCTGGCATAAGGTTGGGTGGTAATAAAAACTTGTAAAAATACATGTATTTCTGATTTTTAATCTTTGCAAGGCCTAATACTTAATCCTCAATGTCTCATCCTTGTCTAGGCCACTCTCTCTCCTGGGCCATTGTTATTGCCTGCTCGCTGTCCCTGAGTCCATGCTTACCTCCCCACAGTACCTTCTCCAGACAGCTGTCATGGGGACCTTTGGCAATGAAGATCTGGGCATGTCTTTCCCCTGGTTAACATTCTTCAATGGCTTCTGGTCACTCTTGGAATAAGAAAGACCAAACTCCTTCCTACAGCCTTGGAAGCCCTGCATGGCCTGACTCCTGGCTGCCTCTCCAGCCTCATTTTGTACTGCTTCCCATGATTTTCACTACATTCCAGTCCACTGGCATTCCTTGAATGGGTCAGGCAATTTCCAACCTCAGGGCCTTTGCACATGCTGTTCTCTCTCCCTTGAGCACTTTTCCCTCCACTTAACACCAAGCTAACTCCTACTTATGTTTACATCTCAGCTTCCCTGACCCTTCCCTGCAAAATTAATTAGATCTCCTGAACCTTATACTTTTATTTCCAGGAGACTGTAACCATTTGTAAGGTATATTTGTTGTGTGACTACTTGTTTCCTGTTTCTCTACTTGTCCCTCTGGACTCTAATTTCCATGAAGGCAGAGGTCTCAACCTGTTGTTCAGAACCCAACCCCAGCACTCAGCATAGCTCCTGGCACCTAAGAAGGCCTCAGAAAGTATGGAAACAGCTCAGTTTACCAAATCATTGAGCAGATGGGGCTGGGTAGGGCCTAAACTAAAACTGAAAGAAATTATTAATAATTGAGTAAGTTGATTTTCAGCAAATTCAACTACGGCTAGCAAAAAAAAAAAAAAATTTTTTTTGCTGAATGTATGCATTTGCCTAAAAGTTAGTTTGCTTAAATTTCAAGGAATGTTTAAGTTAAAAATACTCATTGGAATGGGGAAATGCAGATTCCTGGGCCCAACTCCAGACCTACTGACGCTGAAACTCTGGAAAAGGGCCCAGCAAGCTGTGTTTCACAAGCCCTCCTGGTGGCTCTGACACTCAGTCAAATTAGAGAACCACTGTTTTAGGTAGTTATTGATAACATCTCACTGGGAGAAATTCCATCTTATCTATGAGTTTATGGCTTTATGAAATTGCTGGGTATATATTACGGTTTTGATAAAGAGTGATATTTTGCAAAAAAAGAGAAGCGGCTGGGGAAATCTATGGTAATAACATGAAGCTCAGAGAGAACCTGTACCTCTTGTCACAGCCAGATTTTACATCAGGATGCGGCACAGAGTTCAGCTCACAGTTTCAAGTGACCAAGCAGCACGGGGAAGGCACAGCCTCTTATAAAAAAGTGTTCTGAGGGACAAATAAAACACATTTAGTGGCAAGCGTGAAGTTATTGGATCACGGTAAGTGTCCTGTGAGTCATTATTCCAGGAGTGTGTCGCACCTCTGCAGTTTCTTGTGGTCACTGTGATGCCATTTATAGAGCACTCCCTTTCTGCCATGAAGTGAATGTATGTTTCCTTCAATTATTGTTTTACAAGAAGTGTGTTATTGCCCCCATTCTACAGAAGGGGACCTGTCAGTTTGTCATACTGTGGTGGCTTGTGTAGTGCTGTGATGCTGGAAACTGTGCCACCGTTATGTCAAATATCAGCAGGGCCACTCATGGTGGACAAGTTTCAGGGGAGCTTCCAAATTAAGACAAACTAGGAAGAAAGGCCTGGCGATTTACTTCCAGTCACAACAGAACATTACCCAATATAGTGCTGGAAGATGAGCCCCTTAGGATGGAAGGCACTGCAACAGCTGTAACAATGGACTCGACATACTGATAATCATGAGAACGGGGCAGGACTGGAAACGTTTTGTTGTGTTGTACGCGGGGCCACCATGAGTCAGGGGCTAACGTCACAGCAGGTAACAAAAACAGACAGAAGGGAAATGGAGGCTTGTAAACAAAATTTTGCAGGCTCTCACAACTCTTCGGTGGCAGAACTAGGACTTGAACCCAAGCTTGGCAGGCACCAAAGCACAGGCTCAGTCACCGAATCCATGCTGTCTCCCTAGTAAGTGAAATGCACCTCCAGGGACCCCATGGGAAGTGTTGGAGCCCGTGTACCTCCCTCACAGCTAGCCCCTCCAGCCGTCTGCAGGACATATTGATTCTTACTATACACATGATTCTAACAAACTTGGGGTCTGGTCTCTCAGTCCCAGGGGATTAGACACAGTAGATGGAAAGAGGAAGAGTGGGGAAGAAAAACTGTTGTGAAGAACATGGAGGAGAGATGCTGATCACCTAATGAGGGATAAACTGGGAAAACCACAAAAAAGTAGACACAAAAAGTAGAGCCATTCAGGGCACAGGAACTGCCCTTGAGAGAAATGGCAAACGATGATTGCTATTTATAGGAATGATTCTGAGGTATCGAAGGACAGTTACACTTATTAGAATTAATAAATGAGTTTAGTAAGGCTGCAGCATACAAAATGAATATAAAAAACTGATAGTGTTTCCGTACATGAGCAATGAACATTCAAAAATTGAAACTAAGAAAATAATTTCATTTATAATAGCATCAAAAAGAATAAAAACTTAAGGATACGTTTAACAAAAGAAGTGCAAGTCTTGTGCACTAAACACTAGAAAACTTCATTGTTTCACAATGAAAGATTTTCATGTACACAGATGAGAAGACTTACTATTGTTAAAATGACAATATTCCCAATTTGATCTACAGGTTCAGTCCAATCCTTATCAGAATTCCAGCTAGCTTTTTTGTGGAAAATTGACAAGCTGATCCCGAAATTCATATGGAAATGCAAGGGCCTCAGAATAGGCAAAAAGAAGAACAAAGTTGGAGGACTTACACTTCCTGATTTCAAAACCTTATTACAGAACCCCTGAGGGAGCAGGAGATCAGTGGGATGCAGACCCCAAATTCTCATAAAAAGACCATACTTAATGGTCTGACTGAGACTAGAGGAATCCCGGTGGTCATGGTCCCCAAACCTTCTGTTGGCACAGGACAGGAACCATCCCCGAAGGCAACTCATCAGACATGAAAGGGACTGGACAGTGGGTAGGAGAGAGATGCTGATGAAGAGTGAGCTAATTATATCAGGTGGACACTTGAGACTGTGTTGGCATCTTCTGTCTGGAGGGGGGATGGGAAGATAGAGTGAGTTGGAAGCTGGCAAAATTGTCACGAAAGGAGAGACTGGAAGGGCTGACTCATTAGGGGGAGAGCAAGTGGGAGTAAGGAGTAAGATGTATATAAACTTATAAGTGACAGACTGACTTGCTTTGTAAACGTTCATTTGAAGCTCAATAAAAGTTAATAAAAAAAAAAAACCTGGGCCACATGAACCAGAGACCTACATCATCCTGAGACCAGAAGAACTAGTTGGTGCCCGGCCACAATCGATGACTGCCCTGACAGGGAGCACAGCAGAGGACCCCTGAGGGAGCAGGAGATCAGTGGGATACAGACCCCAAATTCTCATAAAAAGACCAAACTTAATGGTCTGACTGAGACTAGAGGAATCCCGGCGGCCATGGTCCCCAGACCTTCTGTTGGCACAGGACAGGAACCATCCCCGAAGACAACTCATCAGACATGAAAGGGACTGGTCAGCGGGGGGGGGGAGAGAGATGCTGATGAAGAGTGAACTAATTATATCAGGTGGACACTTGAGAGTGTGTTGGCAACTCTTGTCTGGAGGGGGGATGGGAGGATAGAGAGAGAGGGAAGCCGGCAAAATTGTCAAGAAAGGAGAGACTGAAAGGGCTGACTCAAGAGGGGGAGAGCAAGTGGGAGTAGGGAGTGAGATGTATGTAAACTTATATGTGACAGACTGATTGGATTTGTAAACGTTCACTTGAAGCTTAATAAAAGTTATATAAAAAAAAAAAAACCTTTTTACAAAGCTGCCATAAGCAAGACAATGTGGTACTGGCATAAGGAGAGACATATAGATCAATGGAATAGATTTGAGAGTTCAGAAATAAACCCATACATGTATGGCTAATTGGTTTTCGGTAAGGGTGCCCAGTTCACTCAATGGGGAAAGAATAGTATTTTCAACAAATGGTGTTGGGACAAATGGATCTCCACTGCAAAAGAATGAAGTTGGGCCCCTACTTCATGCCATACACATGCCTCCAGGTGGGACACGGGGTTGGATTCCCTGCCAATGTGCCTCATGCATAGCCACCACCCATCTGTCGGTGGAGGCTTTTGTGTTGCTATGATGCTAAACAGGTTTCAGTAGACCTTCCAGGCTAAGATGAACTAGGAAGAAAGGCCTGGAGATCTACTTCCAAAAGATCAGCCAATGAAAAGCCTATGGATCACAGTGGTCTGACCCAACACTGATCACGGGAATGGCAGGACCAGGCAGCATTTCTTTCTGTTGTGCAGGGGGTCACCATGGGTTGGGGCACATTCCAGGACAGCTGGAAGATTTGCATTTTTTTTTTTAATAGATGCTGCCTGGTGAACCTTTCACCTAGGTGACCCACTCCTCATTGCTGCCAGCAGAGTAGCCTATCCCTGCATTCCACCAGCAAAGTTGTTAGAGTACCCTGTGTGAAGTGCTCTCTGGACTTCCTTCCATGGGTTTTCCTGAATCCTGGAAAACATCAGCATTTCTCACACATGCAGGCTACTTCCATTTGCAATCCTTGAACTGCCCTCCTTTGCCCATTTGCTCTGTTAGCTTTCCGTGTTTTCCTTGTTAATTTTTAAGAGTTTTTTGTGTATTATACACATCTGTTACTAATATTTTCCTCAATCTAGCCTTAGTCTGTGTTATGTTGTGGTTAGTTGCCAGCAAGTTGCTTCCGACTCTTAGCGACTCTGTGAACATTACAGAAGGAAACACTGCCTGGTCCTGCGCCATCCTCACAATCGTTGTTATACTTGAGTCCATTGTTGCAGACACTGTGTCAAGTCATCTCGTTGAAGGTCTTCCTCTTTTTTGCTGACCCCCTGCTTTACCAAGCATAATGTCCTTCTCCAGTGACTGATCCCTCCTGATAACATGTCCAAAGTATGTGAGACGATGTCTCAACATCCTTGCTGCCAAGGAGCATTCTGGCTGTACTTCTTCCAAGACAGATTTGTTTGTTCTTCCAGCCAATGATGGTATATTCAATATTCTTGGCCAACACCATAATTCAAAGGCATCAATTCTTCTTCCATCTTCTTTATTCATTATCCAGCTTTCATATGTACATGAGGCGATTGAAAATACCATGGCTTGGGACAGGAGCACCTTAGTCCTCAAATTGACGTCTTTACTTTCCAACACTTTAAAAAGTTCTTTTGCAGCAGATTTGCCCAATACAATACATCCTTTGACTTCTTGACTGCCGCTTCCATGGGCGTTGATTGTGGATCCAAGTAAAATGAAATCTGCCAACTTTGATATTTTCTCTGTTTATCCTGATGTTGCTTATTGGCGCAATTGTGAGGATTTTTGTTTTCTTTACGTTGAATGTAATCCATTCTGAAGCCTGTAGTCTTTGATCTTCATCAGTAAATGCTTCAAATCCTCTGTGCTTTCCACAAACAAGGTTGTGTCATGTGTATAACGAAGGTTGTTAATGAGTGTTCCACCAATCCTGATATGCTGTTCTTCATACAGTCCAGTTTTTCGGAGTATTTGCTCAGCATACAAATTGAAGAAGTATAGCGAATGGGTACAACCCCGACACGCACCTTTCCTGATTTTAAACCACGTAGTATCCCCTTGTCCTGTTCAAAGGACTGCCTATTTGTCTGTGTACAGGTTTAGCACGAACACAATTAAGTGTTCTGGAATTCCCATTCTTCACAATGTTATCCATAATTTGTTATAATCCACATAGTCGAATGCCTTTGCATAGTCAATAAAGCACAGGTAAACGTCTTTCTGGTATTCTGTGCTTTCAGCCAAGATCCATCTGACCTCAGCAACGATGTTTCATGTCCTCTTCTGAATCCAGCTTGAATTCTGGCAGTTCCCGCTGATGTACTTCTGCAACCACTCTTGAATGATCTTCCCCCAAATTTTACTTACATGTGATATTTGTTTTGTTGTGTGATATTAGTGATATTTTTCAGTAATTTCTGCATTCTGTTGTAACACCTTTCTTTGGAATGGGCACAAATATGGGTTTCTTCCAGTCAGTTGGCCAGGTAGCTGTCTTCCAAATTTCTTGGCTTAGATGAATGAGTATCTCCAACACTGCATCCATTTGTTGAAACATCTCAGTTGGTATTCCATCAATGCCTGGAATCTTGGTTTTCGCCAGTGCCTTCAGTGCAGCTTGAACTTCTTCGAGAATACCATCAGTTCTTGATCACATGCTCCCTCCTGAAATGGCTGAACATCGACCAATTCTTTTTGGTACAGTGACTCTGTGTATTTCTTCCATCTTCTTTTGATGACTTCTGCGTTGTTCAATATTTTGCCCATAGAATCCTTCACTATTGCAACTCGAGGCTTGAATTTTTTCTTCAGTTCTTTAGGTTGAGAAATGCTGACCTTGTTCTTCCGTTTTGGTTTTCTAACTCCCTTTGCACATTTTATTATGATACTTCACTTGTGTTTTCAAGGCACCATTTGAAATCTTCTGTTCAGCTCTTTTACTTTACCATTACTTTAGATACATTCTCTTTAGATACTCTATGTTCAAGAGCAAGTTTCAGAGTCTATTCTGACATCCGTTTTGGCCTTTTCTTTCTTTCCTGCCTTTTTAATGATCTCTTTCTTTCTTCTGTTTTTTTCTTTCTTTTTTTAATTGCACTTTAGATGAAGGTTTACAGAGCAAATTAGTTTCTCATTAAACTTGTAATACATATATTGTTTTGTGACATTGGTTGCCAACCCCATGACATGTCAACACTCTCCCCTTCATGACCTAGCTTTCCTGTCCCCTCCTGCCTTCTTGTCCTTGCCCCTGAGCTAGTGTGCCCATTTAGTCTTCTTTTGTTTTATGGGCCTGTCTAATCTTTGGCTGAAGGGTGAACCTTGGAGTGACTTCACTACTGAGTTAAAAAGGTGTTTGGGGGCCATACTCTCGGGGTTTCTCCAGTCTCTGTTAGACCAGTAAGTCTTTTTTTTTTTTTTTTTTTTTGAGTTAGAATTTTGTTCTACATTCTTCTCCAGCTCTGTCCGGGACTCTCTATTGTGATCCCTGTGAAAGCAGTCAGTGGTGGTAGCTGGGCACCACCTAGTTGTGCTGAACTCATTCTGGTGAAGGCTATTGTAGTTGAGATTCATTAGTCTTTTGGATTAATCTTTCCCTTGTGTCTTTGGTTTTCTTCATTCTGCCTTGCTCCCAAAGGGGGAGACCAGTGGAATATCCTAGATGGCCACTCACAGGCTTTTAAGACCCCAGATGCTACTCATCAAAGTAGGGTGGTAGAACATTTTCTTTATAAACAATGTTATGTCAGTTGAGCTAACTGACTCTGAGACAATGGTCCCCAGCCCTCAGCCCAGTAATTTGGTTCCTCAGGAACTTTGGATGTGTCTCTGAAACTTCTATGACCTTGCCTTGGCCAAGCTGTGCTGACTTCCCCAGTACTGGTACTGTGTACTGTCTTACCCTTTACCAAAGTTACCACTTACCTATTGTCCAGTTAGTGTTTTTCCCTCCCCACCACCGCCCTCCCTAGTAACTATCAAAGATTGTTTCTTTCTGCGTGTAAACCTTTTCAAGAGTTTTTATAATAGTGGTCTCATACAGTATTTGTCCTTTTGTGATTGACTTATTTCACTTAGCATAATGCCCAGATTCATTCACGTTGTGAGATGTTTCAAAGATTCATCATTGTTCTTTACTGTTGCGTAGTATTCCATTGTGTGTATGTACTGTAGGTTGTATATCCATTCATCCGTTGATGGGCATTTAAGTTGTTTTCATCTTTTTCCTACTGTGAATAATGCTGCAGTGAACATGGATGTGCATGTATCTCTTCAGTAATGGCTCTTATTTCTCTCAGCTATATATTTTTTTTATATTCCTAGGAGTGGGATTGCTGGAACATATGGTATTTCTATTTCTAGCTTTTTAAGGAAGCACCATATGGTTTTCCAAAATGTTTGTATCATTTTATATTCCCACCAGCAGTGCATAAGAGTTCCAAGCACACTGCAGCCTCTCATTTGTCATTTTCTGTTTTTTGGTTCATGCCAGTAATGTGGGGGTGTGATGGTATCTCAATGTAGTTTTGATTTGCATTTCTCTAATACCTAGTGATCTTGAGCATTTCCTCATCTGTCTATTAGCTGCCTGAATGTCTTCTTTGGTGAAGTGTCTATTCATATCTTTTGTCCATTTTTTAAATTGGATTGTCTTTTTGTTGTAGAGGTGTTGGTTTTTCCTATAGATTTTAGAGGTTAGACCTTTGCCAGATTTTTCATAGCCAACAGTTTTTTCCGAGTCTGCAGGTTCTCTTTTTACTTTTTTGATGACTACTGTGGCAGTATGATAGGTTCTAAAATCAGGTAGTGTGAGGTCTCCCACTTTGTTCTTCTTTTTCAGTAATGCTTTACTTATCTGGGGCCTCTGCCCTTTCCAAATGAAGTTGGTGATTTGTTTCTCCATCTCATTAAAAAATGCTACTGGAATTTGGATCAGGATTGCATTGTATCTATAGATCACTTTGGGTAGAATAGACATTTCCACAATGTTGAGTCTTCCTATCCATGAACACAGTATGTTTTTCCACTTATGTAGGCCTCTTTTGGTTTCTTGCAGTACTGCCCTGTAGTTTTATTTGTGTGGGTTTTTTACATCTCTGGTTAGATTTAGTCCTAAGTATTTTACCTTCTTGGGGGTTATTGTAAGTGGTATTGATTTGGCGATTTCCTCTTCGACGTTCTCCTTGTGGTATTCAGGAATCCAACTGATTTTTGTATGTTTATCTTGTATCCTGATAAATTGCTGAATTTTTCTATTAGTTCCATTAGTTTTCTTGTGGATTCTTTGGGGTTTTCTGTGTACAAGATCATGTCATCTGCAAATACGGATACTTTTACTTCTCTCTTACAAATTTGTATGCCCTTTATGTCTTTATCTAGTTTAACTGCTCTGGCTAGGACCTCCAGCACAATGTTGAATAAGAGTGGTGATAAAGGACATCCTTGTCTGGTTCCAGTTCTCAAGGGGAATGCTTTCAGACTTTCTCCATTTAGGATGATGTTGGCTGTTGGCTTTGTATAAATGCCCTTTATTATGCTGAGGAATTTCCCTTCTGTTCCTATTTTGCCGAGAGTTTTTATCATGAATGGGTGTTGGACTTTGTCAAGTGCCTTTTTTGCATCAATTGATAAGATCATGTGGTTCTCGTCTTTTGTTTTATTTATGTGATGGAATTCACTGGTTGTTTTTCTTATGTTAAACCTTCCCTGCACACCTGGTTTGAATCCCACTTGGTCATGGTGAATTTTTTTTTTAAATATATTGTTGAATTTTATTGGCTAGAATTTTGTTGAGGATTTTTGTAAGTTCATGAAGTGTGTAATTTTCTCTTTTTTTGCGGTGTCTTTTCATGGTTTTGGTATCAGGGTTATGCTGGCTTTATAGAATGAGTTTTGTAGTATTCCATTCTTTTTGTACTCTGAAATACCTTTGGTAGTAGTGGTGTTAGCTCTTCTCTGAAAGTTTGGGAGAATTCTCCATTGAAGCCATCAGGGCCAAGGCTTTTTGTTGTTGTCATTTTTGGGAGTTTTCAAAACTTCTTTTGATTTCTTCTTTTGTTATAGGTCTATTTAGTTGTTCTACCTCTGTATTAGGTTAGGTGGGTCATGAGTTTGTAGAAATTTGTCCATTTCCTCTAGGTTTTCAAATTTGTTGGAGTAATATTTTTCATAGTATTCTGTTATGACTCTTAATTTCTCTTGGGTGTGTTGTGATATTGCCTATCTCATTTCTTATTTGTGTTGTTTGCTTCCTCTCCTGTTGTTCTTTTGTCAGTTTGGCTGATGGATTATCAATTTGGTTGATCTTTTCAAAGAACTAGCTTTTGGTCTTCTTAACTGTTTTAGTTGTTTTTCTGCTCTCCATTTCACTTAATTCTGCTCTAATTTTTATTATTTGCTTTCTTCTGGTACCTGAGGACTTCTTTTGCTGCTCTCTATTTGTTTGAGTTGTAGGGATAATTATTTGATTTTGGCCCTTTCTTCTTTTTGGATGTCTGCATTTATTGCTATAAATTGACCTCTGAGCACTGCTTTAGTTGTCTTCCAAAGGTTCTGATAGGGAGTGTTTTCATTCTCCTTTGATTCTATGAATTTCTTTCTTCTGTCCTTAATTTCTTCTATAACCCAGTAGTTTTTGAGCAAGGTGTTGTTCAGTTTCCATGTGTTTGTTTTCCCTGCTTTTTCTGTTATTGATTTCTACTTTCATGGCTTTATGGTCAGAGAAGATGCTTTGTAATATTTCAATGTTTTGGATTCTGTTAAGGCTTGCTTTATGACCTATTATGTGGTGTATTCTAGACAATGTTCCATGTGCATTGGAAAAGAAAGTATAATTGTTTTCTGTTGGGCGGAGTGTTCTGTATATGTCTATAAGGTCAAGTTGGTTGATTTGTGGCATTTAGATCTTCTGTGTCTTTATTTAGCTTCCTTAGGTTCTGTCCTTCACTGAAAGTGGTGTGTTGAAGTCTACTAACGCTGTGGAGCTGTCTAACTTGCTGTTTAATGCTGTTAGAGTTTGTAGTATGTATCTGGAAGCCCCGTCGTTGGGTGCGTAAATATTTAATATGGTAATATCCTCCTATTATATTGTCCCTTTAATCATTATATAGTGTCCTTCCTTATCCTTTGTCATGGATTTAACTTTAAAGTCTATTTTGTCAGAAATTAATATTGTCACTCCTGCTCTTTTTTGCTTGTTGTTTGCTTGATATGTTTTTTCTATCCTTTGAGTTTTAGTTTGTTTGTCTCTTTAAGTCTAAGGTGTGTCTCTTTTAGGTAGCATATAGTCAGGTCGTGTTTTTTTTATCCATTCTGCCTCTGTTTCTTTACTGGCGCATTTAAACCATTTACATTCTGTGTAATTATGGATAGGTATGAGTTTAGTGCTGTCATTTTGATGCCTTTTGTGTGTGTGTTGTTGACAGTTCCTTTTTTCCTCTCAAGTTTTTGTGCTGAGTAGTTTTCCTTCATATGGTGTCTTTTCCTCTTTTTCATTGTTGTTAATTTTGTTTTTGCTGAGTAGTTACGTTTTTCTCGTATTTTATTTTGTGGTGTAGGACTGTTGTTCTCCTTTTGGCTGCCTTATTATTTATCCCTATTTTTCTAAGTTTAAACCAAACTTTTATCTCTCTATATCACCTTGACTTCCTCTTCATATGAAGGATCTATGACTAATTTTTTTAGACCCTCGTTATTGATTTAGTGTTATCATCTTTTACATAATGATGTTTCTGTTTCCCTGTTTTGAGTGTTTTTTTTTTTAATAACTTTTATTAAGCTTCAAGTGAACGTTTACAAATCCAATCAGTTTGTCACATATAAGTTTACATACATCTCACTTCCTACTCCCACTTGCTCTCCCCCTCTTGAGTCAGCCCTTTCAGTCTCTCCTTTCTTGACAATTTTGCCAGCTTCCCTCTCTCTCTATCCTCCCATCCCCCCTCCAGACAAGAGTTGCCAACACAATCTCAAGTGTCCACCTGATATAATTAGCTCACTCTTCATCAGCGTCTCTCTCCCACCCGCTGACCAGTCCCTTTCATGTCTGATGAATTGTCCTCAGGGATGGTTCCTGTCCTGTGTCAACAGAAGGTCTGGGGAGCATGGCCGCCAGGATTCCTCCAGTCTCAGTCAGACCATTAAGTTTGGTCTTTTTATGAGAATTTGGGGTCCGTATCCCACTGATCTCCTGCTCCCTCAGGG
Source organism: Elephas maximus indicus (assembly GCF_024166365.1). Classification (NCBI taxonomy): domain Eukaryota; kingdom Metazoa; phylum Chordata; class Mammalia; order Proboscidea; family Elephantidae; genus Elephas; species Elephas maximus. Next base: position 212,782,289 of record NC_064820.1, on the reverse strand, counting down.
ATCCTCTGCTGTGCTCCCTGTCAGGGCAGTCATCGATTGTGGCCGGGCACCAACTAGTTCTTCTGGTCTCAGGATGATGTAGGTCTCTGGTTCATGTGGCCCTTTCTGTCTCTTGGGCTCTTAGTTGTCGTGTGGCCTTGGTGTTCTTCATTTTCCTTTGCTCCAGGTGGGTTGAGACCAATTGATGCATCTTAGATGGCCGCTTGTTAGCATTTAAGACCCCAGACGCCATATTTCAAAGTGGGATGCAGAATGATTTCATAATAGAATTATTTTGCCAATTGACTTAGAAGTCCCCGCAAACCATGTTCCCCAGACCCCCGCGCTTGCTCCGCTGACCTTTGAAGCATTCATTTTATCCTGGAAACTTCTTTGCTTGTGGTCCAGTCCAATTGAGCTGACCTTCCATGTATTGAGTGTTGTCTTTCCCTTCACCTAAAGCATTTCTTACCTACTGATTAATCAATAAAAAACCCTCTCCCCCCCTCCCTCCCTCCCCACCTCATAACCACAAAAGTATGTGTTCTTCTCAGGTTTACTATTTCTCAAGATCTTATAATAGTGGTCTTATACAATATTTGTCCTCTTGCCTCTGACTAATTTCGCTCAGCATAATGCCTTCCAGATTCCTCCATGTTATGAAATGTTTCAGAGATTCGTCACTGTTCTTTATCGATGCGTAGTATTCCATTGTGTGAATATACCACAATTTATTTACCCATTCATCCGTTGATGGACACCTTGGTTGCTTCCAACTTTTTGCTATTGTAAACAGAGCTGCAATAAACATGGGTGTGCATATATCTGTTTGTATGAAGGCTCTTGTATCTCTAGGGTATATTCCTAGGAGTGGGATTTCTGGGTTGTATGGTAGTTCTATTTCTAACTGTTTAAGATAACGCCAGATAGATTTCCAAAGTGGTTGTACCATTTTACATTCCCACCAGCAGTGTATGAGAGTTGCAATCTCTCCGCAGCCTCTCCAACATTTATTATTTTGTGTTTTTTGGATTAATGCCAGCCTTGTCGTAGTTTTAATTTGCATTTCTCTAATGGCTAATGATCGAGAGCATTTGCTCATGTATCTGTTGGCTGCCTGAATATCTTCTTTAGTGAAATGTGTGTTCATATCCTTTGCCCACTTCTTGATTGGGTTGTTTGTCTTTTTGTGGTTGAGTTTTGACAGAATCATGTAGATTTTAGAGATCAGGCGCTGGTCGGAGATGTCATAGCTGAAAATTCTTTCCCAGTCTGTAGGTGGTCTTTTTACTCTTTTGACGAAGTCTTTAGTTGAGCATAGGTGTTTGATTTTTAGGAGCTCCCAGTTATCGGGTTTCTCTTCATCATTTTTGGTAATGTTTTGTATTCTGTTTATGCCCTGTATTAGGGCTCCTAGGGTTGTCCCTATTTTTTCTTCCATGATCTTTATCGTTTTAGTCTTTATGTTTAGGTCTTTGATCCACTTGGAGTTAGTTTTTGTGCATGGTGTGAGGTATGGGTCCTGTTTCATTTTTTTGCAAATGGATGTCCAGTTATGCCAGCACCATTTGTTAAAAAGGCTATCTTTTCCCCAGTTAATTGACACTGGTCCTTTGTCAAATATCAGCTGCTCATACGTGGATGGATCTATGTCTGGGTTCTCAATTCTGTTCCATTGGTCTATGTGTCTGTTGTTGTACCAATACCAGGCTGTTTTGACTACTGTGGCTGTTTAATAGGTTCTGAAGTCGGGTAAGGTGAGGCCTCCCACTTTCTTCTTCTTTTTCAGTAGTGCTTTGCTTATCTGGGGCTTCTTTCCCTTCCATATGAAATTGGTGATTTGTTTCTCTATCCCCTTAAAATATGACATTGGAATTTGGATCGGAAGTGCGTTAAATGTATAGATGGCTTTTGGTAGAATAGACATTTTTACTATGTTAAGTCTTCCTATCCATGAGCAAGGTATGTTTTTCCACTTAAGTATGTCCTTTTGAATTTCTTGTAGTAGAGCTTTGTAGTTTTCTTTGTATAGGTCTTTTACATCCTTGGTAAGATTTATTCCTAAGTATCTTATCTTGTTGGGGGCTACTGTGAATGGTATTGATTTGGTTATTTCCTCTTCGGTGTTCTTTTTGTTGATGTAGAGGAACCCAAGTGATTTTTGTATGTTTATTTTATAACCTGAGACTCTGCCAAACTCTTCTATTAGTTTCAGTAGTTTTCTGGAGGATTCCTTAGGGTTTTCTGTGTATATAATCATGTCATCTGCAAATAGTGATAACTTTACTTCTTCCTTGCCAATCCGGATACCTTTTATTTCTTTGTCTAGCCTAATTGCCCTGGCTAGGACTTCCAGCACGATGTTGAATAAGAGCGGTGATAAAGGGCATCCTTGTCTGGTTCCCGTTCTCAGGGGAAATGCTTTCAGGTTCTCTCCATTTAGAGTGATATTGGCTGTTGGCTTTGCATAGATGCCCTTTATTATGTTGAGGAATTTTCCTTCAATTCCTATTTTGGTGAGAGTTTTTATCATGAATGGGTGTTGGACTTTGTCAAATGTCTTTTCTGCATCAATTGATAAGATCATGTGGTTTTTGTCTTTTGTTTTATTTATGTGATGGATTACATTAATGGTTTTTCTGATATTAAACCAGCCTTGCATACCTGGTATAAATCCCACTTGATCAGGGTGAATTATTTTTTTGATGTGTTGTTGGATTCTATTGGCTAGAATTTTGTTGAGGATTTTTGCATCAATGTTCATGAGGGATATAGGTCTATAATTTTCTTTTTTTTGTAATGTCTTTACCTGGTTTTGGTATCAGGGAGATGGTGGCTTCATAGAATGAGTTGGGTAGTGTTCCGTCCTTTTCTATGCTTTGAAATACCTTCAGTAGTAGTGGTGTTAACTCTTCTCTGAAAGTTTGGTAGAACTCTGCAGTGAAGCCGTCCGGGCCAGGGTTTTTTTTTGTTGGGAATTTTTGATTACCGTTTCAATCTCTTTTTTTGTTATGGGTCTATTTAGTTGTTCTACTTCTGAATGTGTTAGTTTAGGTAGGTAGTGTTTTTCTAGGAATTCATCCATTTCTTCTAGGTTTGCAAATTTGTTAGTTTTTTTTTTTTTTTTAATCTTGATTTATTTTTGTGATTTCCATATGTCTGTTGATACCTGGTTGCTCTGTCCTGTGTTCTAGTCTTGGGGTGCTATTTGACGTTCTTGATTTTCTAACCAAAGGGCTCCCCTTAGTATTTCTGGTACTTTGATTTGTTTTTTACAAATTCCCTAAACTTCTGTTTATCTGGAAATGGCCTAATTTTGCCTTCATATTTAAGAGACAGTTTTGGTGGATATATGATTCTTGGCTGGCAATTTTTTCCTTTAAGGCCTTATATATGTCATCCCATTGACTTCTTGCCTGCATGGTTTCTCCTGAGTACTCCAAGCTTATTCTTACTGACTCTCCTTTTTAGGTGGCTTTTCATTTATCCCTAGCTGCTCTTAAAATTCTCTCTTTATCTTTCGTTTTGGCAAGTTTGATTATAATATGTCTTGGTGACTTTCTTTTGGGATCTACCTTGTGTGGGGTTCAACGAGCATCTTGAATAGATATCTTTCATGACACCAGGGAAAGTTTCTGCCAACAAATCTTCAACAATTCTCTCTGTATTTTCTGTTTTCCCTCCCTGTTCTGGTACTGCACTCAGTCGTAGGTTATTTCTCTTGATAGAGTCTCACTTCATTCTTAGGGTTTTTTAATTTTTTTTAATTTATCTGATTTTTCCTCAAATATGTTGATGTCAAGTGATTTATCTTCAATCTCACTAATTCTGACTTCCATTTCCTCAACTCTGCTGCTGTGAATTTCTATTGAATTGTCTAATTCTGAAATTTTATTGTTAACCTGAATTTCTGTTTGCTGTTTATGGATTCTTGCAGCCTATTAAATTTGTTATTATGTTCTTCTCTTTTCTTATGTTCCTCTAATGGTATGTCTGTGCATTCCTTGGCTTGTTCTGCGTTTTGCCTGATCTCCTTCCTGATCTCTTAAAGAGCTCTGTATATTAATCTTTTGTACTCTACCTCTGGCAGTTCCAGCAAGTTCTCTTCATCCAGAAGATTTCTTGATTGTTTTGGGAGCTTGCTGAAGCCATCATGGTCTGCCTCTTTACATGATTTGATATTGACTGTTGTCTCTGAGCCGTAAGTTATTGTATTAATTTATTTTATGTTTGCTGACTGTGTTCTAGCTTATTGCTTTGTTTTGTTTTGATATGCCCAAATAGGCTCCTCAAGTGAGCTTGATTATCAGTGCCTTTGACGATCTAACATCCTGTCACCAGGTGTTTAGAGCTGTTACTACATATATTGAACCCAGGTGTCTGTTTACTTTTCTTGTATGGATTCAGCTCAGATGACCAGGTATTCACCAAGTGCGTGATCAGTCTCTCACCTACAGTCTTAGATGAGTAGGGGTGATTGGTGTAGGTACAGGTATCTGGCTGCAGTATGTGGTTGTGCACTGAGCAAGGCAGGGGACTGACAACTGCCCCTGAGTGTCTGTGAGGAAAGCATGTCCCAGTTCCCTAGGGTGCTTAGGTGGGTGGGTATCAAAGTTAGACTATGTGCAGCCAATGCCGTTGGCTGTAAGGACTGGGAAGCATTACTTATCCTTGGATCCCTGTCGAAGGTGGCCAGGTGAAGCCACCAGTCCTCAGGCCCCTGATGTGGGTAGGTGAAGACCCTGCCTTCCCACCATATAGCTGAAACATTTGAAATTAGACGTCAAGTATTACCCTGTTGTACTGTGCTAATGAGGGCCTAAACTGTTGAAATGGGCCACACAGGTCTATGCAGGGGTGAAAGGCATTCAAAGTTCATGGACCGCTTCTGCCTGTGCCTAGGCAAAGGAGTTGTTTCTGCCCTGAGTTCCCAGCTTAGGGGCACCAGCAGGTTATTTTTTCCCCATTTGTTAATTTGTCCCTTCTCCATGGCCAGGAGGATGGCTCAGTGCATGCAACATGTCCTACTTCCAGCCCAGGGAAAGCAGCTATTGCTAAAGTCAGCTCAGGACACTGTGCAGAGCAGGGAGGGATTAAATAGAAGGGAGTTTTTTTCAAAGGGGTGTTTTTTGGTACACACAGTAGATTAAACACAAGTATTTATCTTTTGCCAAGAGGGCCACTTTTCACTGATTCTGGAGGCATGAGTGAAGTCTCTGCAACTAGATCTCTCTCAATGTGGAAAATATGTCCCGAACACCACTGCTTGCCTAACTGCGTTTGTGCCAGTGGATCTGGTGTGCAGGGTGCCGGTTCCTGCTGGGTCAGGTCTGGCAACTGGTTGGTGCTTCTGAACTGTTTCTCCCTTCACCTGCTACTGTCTGATTCCTCAACTTTGCCTTTGATGTTCAGGGCTCCTAGATTGTCATATACAATCGATTCTCTTGTTTCTTGAGTCTTAGTTTTAAGAGGGACCACTGGAAGCATCTGACTACTCAGCCATCTTGGCCGACCTCCTTGCCTCTGGGGTCTTAAAAGCTAGCCAGCAGCCATCTAAGAGGCATCTATTGGTCCCAACCCACCTGGAGCAAAGGAGAATGAAAAACACCAAAGACACAAGGAAAATATTAGCCCAAAAAACAAAAAGGGCCACATAAACCAGAGACTCCATCAGCCTGAGACCAGAAGAACTAGATGGTGCCCAGCTACCACCAATGATTGCTCTGAGAGGGACCACAACAGAGAATCCCTGACGGAGCACAAAAAAAGTAGGGTACAGAACTCAAATTCTAGTAAAAAGACCAGACTTAATGGTCTGACTGAGACAGGAGGGACCCCAGAAGACATGGGCCCTGGACTCTGTTAACCCAGGACTAAAACCTTTCCTGAAGCCAACTCTTCAGACAAAGATTAGACTAGACTATAAGATATAAAATGATATTCATGAACAGTGTGGTTCTTAGCTCAAGTATATACATGAGACTAAATGGGCAGCTCCTGTTTGGAGGTGAGATGAGAAGTCAGAAAGGGACAAAAGGTGATTGAACAGACATGGGAAATTGGAAGTGGAAAGGAGGAAGTGTGCGGACATGTTACAGGGATGGCAACTAGGGTCCCATAATAATGTATGTACAAATTTTTGTATGAGCTGTAAACTTTCACTTAAAGCACAATTGAAAAAAAAAAAAAGACAAACTCAGGCAATATTCTGTGACTTACAGGGTTTTCACTGACTTTCAGAAATATATTGCTTGGTCTTTCTTCCTAGTCTGTCTTGATCTGGAAGCTCCATTGAAAGCTGTCCACCATGAATGACCCCACCGGTCTTTGAAATACCAGTGGCATAGCTTCCACTGTCACAGCAACACATAATCCACCGTGAGTATGAAAAACTGACAGACAAGCAGTGGACACATAGTGTAGAGATACTGATACCCGGATCAGCTATAATTTAATTGTGTTTAGAATTTTCTAAAAACAGTCCTCTTCAGTACATTTTGTCTGGAAGTTCTATTTGCAAAGCTATTTCCTATCAAATTTGCAAGTGTTTGTCACAAATAAGAGAGGGATTTTTTTTTTTTTTTTTTCTGTTAATGGTCCCAAAGCAGTAGTTACATCCACCTCTCTTTTAAGGAACTAATCACAGTTGCCATGTTGTATTTATCAAAATACTGTCTAAAGTGCACACTCCATGAGGGCAAGACCTCTTTGTTCACTGCTGTATCCCCAGTAGTTAGCATAGTGACAACCACACAGTAGATACTTAAACATTTTCAAATGCATGAGTGAAGCTGAGAAAAGAGCAGATTCAGAGCCAAACACCAGCATTCCTTGAAGTTTATTCATTAGCTTCTGGCATGGGAAACATCTCATAGGGGAGGGAATTCCTTCTCTAGATCCTTGCCTTGCAGTCTATCTCCTCACACCAGACCCCTCTTGTCTGAATTCTAGACCTTCTCCCCTAACTCCAATAAGCAGAACAACTTGTCATTTTTATTTTCTCTACCTGGTTTGTTGGAGGCCTTGCCTGTCTTACCCACAAAAGGCATTTAGGGCTATCCTCAGCGTTTCCATCCACTTCCCTGTTAAGAAGATGAAGGCCTCTAAGAGGCAAAAGAAAGAGCCCTGATGTTGTAATGGTTAAGTGCTTGGCTGTTAACCAAAAGGTTGGGGGTTCAAACCCACCCTGTGGCTCTGTGGAAGAAAGACCTGATTATCTGCTTCTGGAAAGATTACAGCCAAGAAAACCCTATGAGACAGTCCTACTCTGTCGCATGGGGTTGCTCTGAGTTGAAAATTGACTCAATGACCACTCAACAACAGGAAGCAGAAGGGATAGCAGTCAGTTGGTGATTTAAATTACCATGCCTTCCCCCTCAATTCAGGCTTCTGCCAAGCAGAAGAGTCCAACTGAACTATTTTAAGAGCAGCCCTTCCCTCCTGGGGGAGGCTCAGCTCAGAGTCCTCCTGGATTCTGTCTTTCCTGAGGGGCAGCCCCAGGAGGAGGTTCGGGGAATCTTTGGGACAGGAGAGCAGAGTTCTCTTGAGAGAATAGAGCATTCAGGGCTCATTTTACCGCTTCCCTTGGGAAAGGAGATGGCTTTTGGAATGCTCCCAGTCCCCGTACTGGGACAAGCTTAGTGCCAAGGGGCAGTCCTCAATGGCTGTGTCTGTGTGTGCTTGTGCACTTTACCTTAAGTTTTCCTCAGGCTCTCAAAGGGGTCCACGATGCTGATTCCAAAGAAGTTAAGAACACCTCACTAGAGGGTTTCTGTTTTTATTTTACCGTTTGGGGAGGAGTTCCCTAATTGTATCTTCCGCCTCCCAGACTCCCCACCTTTCCCACACAAGAGACACTGTCTTTTCTCAGGGCGCCATTCAGGAAGTATCCCTGCCCCGTTCCCATAGCCCAGCCCCAGTTCCTAGCCCGCGGGGGCAGCCAGGGAGCGGCAGTGCTGGGGGTGGACGCCCTCTGTTGGCCTCAGGTGGGATGGCAGAGAGGCATGCAGTAGGTCACCAAGGGCTAGGGATGGGCACCCCCTGCCCCCTTTGCCGCTGCGCAAGGCCTGGAGTGAGGTGGAGACCGCGGTCAGTCCCGGGTTTTGGAGGCTGGAGAGTGGGGCGTGGTTGGGGAAGCTTCCCCATCTGAACAGGAATCCTCCCTGCTTGGGACTCACTGAGCTTCTGTTAAGCGGGATGGTGTAATTTGCGAGCAAATACAGATGATGATGCTTGCACATGATGAACATAATTAACGTCAGAACATTAATGGCACTGAATTGTACATGTGAATAGCGTTAAAATGTCAAAATACTTTGTAACATGTATATTTACCATTATTTAAAAAAACCCTTCCCCCGATTTTTGGCATCTTTTGATGATGCGTACTTTCACAAATAACTTCAGTGACAAGTTGGTTTTGTTTTATATCCAGTAACCTCTGATGGTTAAGAGCTTGGCTGCTAACCAAAAGGTTGGCATTTCCAACCCAGAAGCCACTCCTTGGAAACACTCTGGGGGAGTTCCACTCTGTCCTATAGGGTTGCTCTGGCAACCCTATGGCAACAGGTTTGGTTCTCTGGTTAACCTCTAAATAGGGAGTCCCTGAGTAGCGCAAACAGTTAAGCACTCAACCATTAGCCAAAACGTTGGCAGTTTGAACCCACCGAGAGGCACCTCAGAAGAGAGGTCTGGTGATCTGCTTCTGAAAGATCACAGAACTGTTACTAGGTGGTGGCTATAACGAATTTACTCACAATTTAGGAGGCTAGAAGTCCAAACTCAGGGCATAAGCTCTAGGGGAAGGCTCCTTCTGTTGGCTCTAGGGGAAAATCCTTGTCTTAACTTCACTTTGGTTGCTTGGTGAACTCCACATACCAAAAAAAAAAAAAAAAAAGAAAAAAACCACCAAAAAAACCCATTGCCATCAAGCCGATTCCAACTCAAAGTGACCCTATAGGACATAGAACTGCCTCATAGGGTTACCAAGGCTGTAAATCTTTTTGGATTCAGACTGCCTGCCACATCTTTGTCCTGTGAAGCAGCTGGTAGGTTTGAACCACATCTTGGTTAGCAGCCAAGCACTTAACCACCACATCACCAGGGCTTCAATTCCACATACCATCTCTTTTCCCCATTTCTGCTGTCTGTGTGTCGAATCTGCTCTCTTTTGTATCTCCAAAGTGATTAGGCTTAAGACACACTCTATACCAACATAGCCTCATTAACATAACATGCTACAACATTAACCTTGAAAACATTATGCTAAGTGAAATAAGTCAGTCACAAAAGGACAAATAGTGTATGATCCCACTTATTTGAAATATCTAAAACATATATAGGCCTAAAGGAGCCTTGTGGTGCAATGGTTAAGTTCGCAGCTGTTAAATGTAAGGTTGGTGGTTCAAGCCCATCCAGCCACTCCCCAGGAGAAAGACCTGGTATTTCTGTTACAGCAGCAGTAAAAAACAAAGAGATCTTCTCGTAATTTTTTTTGTGGGGAAAATGTTCTTTGCACACTGCCTAGCACCTAGCAAGTGCACAATAATGGTGGTAGTTTTGTGTTTTTACTAAAAATAAAACTAGGTAGGTCTCTTCCTGGCTGGTCTTCATGCCCCCGTTCAGCCACTGGAGCTCTTCTCACTGCTAAATGTAGCATTCATTCATGACAGAATGCCAAGGGAATCTGCCCTTGGACCCTTGCCTCATCTCAGGAGGCTATGTGGTGTTTTTGTAAAGCAAGTTCCAGTGCCTTTTGGTGTCGTGCTGACAAAGAAAAATTGGGCCAGCACTCTGATTGTCCTGTCAACATTTCAGCTGTTTTTTTAAAAAATAAATTTGTTTTAATTCTTTTGTGTATGTAAATTGAAGCAAGTAATTTTCTTGGGGGCCACAGGTCTTGGGACCCCCATGCCCACATACTATGCCTGAGGTAGCCCTACTCCTGGAAGCCAGTTCCCCACCTTGGTGCCTTCTATGGCCCTATGAAGAGCAGACATTTTCTGTCTGGGGTCTTAAAAACTAGCAAGCAGCCATCTAAGACGTATCAACTGGTCCCAAACCACCTGGAGCAAAGGAGAATGAAGAACACCAAAGACACAGGGAAAATTTGAGCCCAAGAGAGAGAAAGGGCCACATAAACCAGAGACTGCATCAGTCTGAGACCAGAAGAACTACATGGTGCCTGACTACCACCAATGACTGTCCTGACAGGAACACATATATCAGAGAGTCCCTGATGGAGCGAGAGAAAAGTGGGGTACAGAACTCAAATTCTAGTAAAAAGACCAGATTTGATGGTCTGAGACTGGAGGGACACCAGAAAACATGGCCCATAGGCTGTTGGCCCAGAACTAAAACCATTCTCGAAGCCAACTCTTCAAAGATTAGGCTGGACTAATGGACATAAAATGATCCTGACCAAAAGTGTGCTTCTTGGCTCAAGTAGACTAAACAGGCAACTCCTTTCTGGAGGCAAGATGAGAAGGCAGAAGGGGACATGAGCTGGTTGAATGGACACGGAAGATACCAGGTGGAAAGGAGGAGTGTGCTGTTACATCATAGGGAGGGCAACTAGGGTTACATAACAATGTGTGTATTAAGTTTTTGTATGAGAAACTTACCTGAAATGTAAACTTTCACTTGAAGCACACACACACAAAAAGAGTATTTTCATGATTGTTATTCAGAGGTGGTGGTTGTTGTCAGTTGCCCTGAAGTTAATTCCAACTCACAGTGACCCCATGTGGGCAGAGTAAACTATGCTCCATAGGGTTTTCAGGGCTGTGACCTTTGAGGAGCAGATCATCAGGCCTGTCTTGCGAGTCCATACTCCCTCCCCACACATACACCATGGCCAATTCCAGGACTGACCACGCTCTCCACCTCACTCCAGGCAGCAGGAAGGCAAAGGGGTGGTGACTGGGCGCACTCAGCCTGAGCCTGGCACCCTGCTGTGCGCCCCACAGCCCTCCCACCTCTGGCCCACCGCAATCGCTCCCAGCACTCTCGTCCTGAGCGTCACGATTGGCCAAGGATTGGTGCTGGGCTGCAGGAATGGGGCAGGAATGCTTCCTGCAAGGTGTGCTGAGAAAAGAAGGTGTCTTGTGTTTGGGGGAGTCTGGCAGGTGGAGCACTCTGAAAACTCCCTACTGTGCCGTCGGAGTTTATACTTGGCACAGATGGCCATTTTAATTTGTTGTCAGAAAGGTTTTTCACCTGGCAGGGACATTAATTTTTAGGTAATATTTAACAGTTCCCACTTTTGGTCAATTTTTCCAACTTATATTGGAAGTCTGACCAACTAGAACTTTGGTCACTACCTCATATAGTCGCTTTTGATCATTTCTCTTAAGTTTTTAATTTTATAATCTTAATTGGATTGATGTTAGTTCTTTGGTCTAGCAAAGTCTTATTTGGAAATCTTTTGGTGGCTGCACAGTTACATTTAAGACTTTGGAGGTCTGTGGGAAAGAAAAGGTGTTGCTTTTTTTTTTTTTTTTTTTAAACTGAGTACAAGGGGCCAAATTGGTACTTACAGTTTGGGCTCACCATATTAGCAACTATCATGCCAATTTTTTGTTGTTTATGTAATTGAAGCATTTGTTGAGCTACTGGGGAAGGGAATAAGTGTGGAGTATAATAGTTTAAAAATTATATTAGTATAAAGTGAAAATATACATCATGACAATAAGTAAAGCATGATTATTTTAATAACATTTTCTTTAAAATATATTAAGCTATGACTGAAGTCTAGGAATGGGTCTATTGAAAAGTTTGGGCTTATCTAATTTGATGAATTACTTGTAATTGTTTTTTAAGTATATTGAAATTGTTGGTTGCTTGTTGAGGCTGGTTTATGTAAAAACACTGGTCATGAACTACATGGCACATGCTCTGCCTTATTGGGCAGTGAGGGTATTTAAAATCGTATGCTTTGTAAGACTGCAGAAGAAAAATGATCCTTTTTAAAGACACTTAAGTGTTGAAAATAGAATTAAAACTTCATTTTATAACCTTAGATATGTTTATGACTTTTCCTTTAATTACAGGTTTTTAATTAGGGGAAAATATGATAGAATGAAATTTGGTACTGTGGTAAACTAAAAGGCTTTTTATTACATCTCTTCTTCTGGGAGGCAGGGGATAACCTGATGTACAAAAGAACCAATTAGTAACCTGACTAGCACCGAGGGTAGGAGTATGGTCAAGGAAGATATTAAAAAGCCAAGATTACACTGTTTTGACTGATTGAGAGGCAAGCTTTTGGAAATTTTATTTCCATATTGGAAAAATAACAGTTTTGGCTGAAGAACTAGTTAGGTTTTTGTCAAGTCTGCTATTGGTGGACAAGTGAACAGAATGACTAGTATGAGGGCAAAAGGGGGAACTTGGAGTAGAGGGAAGGATAAGAAGGGTGGTTGCTTAGACGGGAAAGAACCCCACAATAATTATTAAAATTGTTATCAAAGCCAAGGAAGGCACGAGGAAACCCATGGAGTCTTGGGTCTACTTCTGTGGCGTCATCTATAGCTGCTTCCCGAAAGGCACAAAGGTGCCAGGGAGGAGGTCATTCCATTGCCCACATGGATGACTTGGAAAAGCCCTTCTGGAGATGGGCCCACGCCCACCCCACTACCTTCCTCCTCATCCTCTCCACTGAACTCTATGCCGGGCAGGTCCTCGTTGAGAACGTGAGGCTGCACAGCCCCAACAGGAACAGCCTAAGAAAAGGACAAACCCAAACCAAACCAAACCCACTGCCCTCAAGTTGATTCTGACTCATAGTGACCCTACAGGACAGAGCAGAGCTGCTCCACAGAGTTTCCAAGGAACGCCTGGCAGATTCGAACTGCCGACCTTTTGGTCAGGAGCCGTAGCTTTAACCACTACACCACCAGGGTTTCCAAAACCAAACCCGCTGCCATCAAGTAGATTTTGACCCATAGTGGCCCTAAAGAAAAGGACACTCATTGAGAAAAGAACTATGTCTATTGCCACCAGAGAGAGAACTGGTCCCAAGAGTTGTAAAGGGTCCCCTTGGCAAACCTGGAATTTAGGTTCCTCCCATCTTATACCTAAAAATTCCCCACTGCTTAATCTCAATACAAAACAATAAAGACAACACAGAAAAACTGGAAACAGGAAAACTTTATTAACATGTCACAGAATCCCTTTTCAGTGGGAGACTCAAGAGTGATTTCTGAAACCTCCAGTTCAGTCCCAAGTGGGGCTGCACAGAGCTCTTTAACCTCACTTGCTTCTTGAAATTCTGCTGCCATCTGTGAAGCAGCAGATGGTCCAGCAGGGGATATTTGGGTACCAATGGCATAAAGCTCTTCTTTCCTTCCCCTCTTCCTGTATATCATCAGAAAGGAAGCCTTAAAAAGCCATGGTAGTGAGCGTCTGAGATTTGCTAAGGGTGAGCTGCCTGGGGATTTAGGTCTGGGCCGTAGGCACATCCTGTGGAGTGGTGATGCTCACTGCACTTGGAGCTCCCACCCAGCAGACTGGGAGTCCAGCCCCTGACAGTGGTCTGCTTCTGTCACTACCTAGCTGTGTGACCTTTCTCTTGGGGAAATTACTCTCTAAGTCTGTTTTTCCATCTGTACAATGGGGCAAGCAAGGGTTGGTGTGAGTCAAATGAAGTAATAAATAATAGACTGAAGCAAACATTTAATTAAAACAGCCATATTAAAATAGCAACTTAAAGAATGTCTGAAAGCAGAGTACAACTTTTACTTAAAAACTATGTCCTTTCACCAGCTGCCCCAAAGAAATTATCCTTCACTCCTTCCTGTCTCCCCCATCCCCTAAAAGCAAAAACAGCAAGGAACTGCAGATGGGCAACTTCCACAACAGCTATTATATGTGCCAGGTGCTGTTCAGAGAACTTCACACTTAATAATTTATTTAATTTTTACCACAACTCTATGAGATTTAGTAGATATCTAATATTAATACATATTTAATATTTAATAGACTTATTTAGAAGACCTCTGAGATCTAGTTCCCCCATTTTACAGTTTGGAAAGGTTAGGTCACTTGCCCAAGGACATACAAAGATCACCGGTCTGCCTCCGGAGCTCACGCTATTAACTGTTAAGCTACACTGCTAAATTTAGTTGCAGAAATCCCAAAGTAGGTATAGAACAAGTGTCCAAGCTGGCATTTCCTAGACAGAAACTCTCAAAGAGCAGGAAGGGACTCTAAACTACACAGCCCTGAGATGGTGCTCCATGGGGGGCCTTTCCCAGATACCCTCGCCTGCCAGGAAAGGCCAACCTGTACCTCACACCTATGCAGACTTCGGAAGAGCATCCAGGCCAAAAGGTGAAAGGAAACTAATTCTGACCATCTGGGCCTCCTCATGCCCAGGCTTAGTCATTTCCACAGCCTCTCTGCTGGCTCCATGTCCACTCCCAGCAGGCACCATGGAGGGCTGTTAAAAGAGAACACATTAAACAACAAAAATGATCTTTAAGATACATTAAAAACTGGGTTGAAAAGAGGGCTTCTGTGAAAAGGGGAGAACCTATAGGTTGATTACACCTGCCAAGAGAAGTGACATGGCCTCACTGACCACGTGTGCCTCTGGGGCTCTGCGGTGCCCAGATCCTCCCTGTGGCTGTCTCTCCCACCCAGCCTCTGCTGGCTCACCTGCATAAGTTCACGCTGCTGGCAGGTTCTGTCTCCGTTCTCATCTCTAGTGTGGTTTGATCACTGAATTCACATAGGTCCTTTATTGGTGGGGCTTTGCCTCTTCCATAAATGCTGAGATTTCAGGGACTGTTGTCCTGAAGTGCAGTACTTTTCTACGTGGACAGTTTCTGATGTGTTTTCCTCTGATTCAGGTGCAGAAAATACCATCTTGACCCATCCCCCAAAGAAGGTGTTCTCACGAGGGCTTTGATACACAAAGATGAGACTCGGTTAGGACCTAAGAACTTCTGTAGCTACAGACTCAGGGTACAGGACCCAGAAGTAGATTGTCTAAGGAGTCTAGAGGTGGGCACAGATGTTTCTAAGATGCACCTATCAACAGTTTTAAGTTCTCTGACCAGTAGCTACTCCATGACAAGTGCATCAGCAGGCAATCCTGCTAGAGAAATATTGATCAACCTTGCTTTATTTCAAAAGAATTCCAGAAAGACTGCTTACAGAAACCAAAAGAAGGGGGGCATAAATTAAAAGTAGGAGTAGCCTTCCTATAAAGCCTGGGCTCAAACCACTTATACTGCCTCAGGACTTTTCAGATACCTGAATTAGTAGACTACAGGTATTTTTATCAGTCTTCTCTGAATATTGTTTCTCTCAACTAAATTTTTATCAAAATTGGGCAGAATTTTCAAACTTGATATTCCCAGACAAGCACCAGGAAAGCAGCTACTCTAAACTGCCAGTAGAGTACAGAAAAGAAAGCCTTAGCAGATGGGTGAGCTGGAAGGAGGGATACTATCCTCCTCTGGATTGAGGAAATCATAAGGATGGCAGCTCCAGACCACACCACCTTCATATAGAATGGAGGCATGAGAAATCAGGACATCGTAAATGCATAGGTTTGGGGCACCCACTCCATGCCCTCATGCCCACTGTGTCCAACTCAAATTTCTCCTTATTATCCTGTGGAGACTGAGGAGCCTACCCTAACAATAAGCCCCTCTCCTAGCTCTAATACCATGACTTTAGTAAGAGCAGAACAATTCTTGCTCTCGTTATTCTTCTTGGTGGGGAGATGGGAAAAAGGGACTATGGGAAATAACTATTTAGAGCACAAGCCCTCAAGCCCAATAAAGGCTAAAACAAATCCTTACAGCAGAAATAGCCAGTGAGCAAATTCACTGATTATTCCTCTATTTACATTTGTATGCTCAATAATTTGCTAGGTTATGGCTTGAATACAGACGTCAATCCATGAATGTGTGCACTGGTCCGTTTTCATTTTAAGAAAGATATAAAATTTAAAAATACTCATGGAAGCATAAAGCATTTGTTTATTATTGCTATAATCAAGGCAAAATCTCTTCAAACAATTAGCCTTGATAAGGGAAGTATAATCAGAACCATTATCCATGACTTTACAATTTGTTCTTCCCTGCTGTTTAGACATAACTGTTTCACACATACCATCTACCACAAGCGCTTTATTACACAGAGGAAGAAAAATGAAATTGAAAGTCACAACACACAGCTTTAGCCACTTCTTTAGTTACCTGATACACTCTCTGAGCCTGTTTCATGTGTGTTAAAAAAAAAAGGGTGGGAGGAAGGGAGAAAATAAACCTACCCACATGGAGGAGCAACTGAGATAACACAGGTGATAACTGAGATAACAAATGAAACTGCACTGTAAACTCCGAAAAATTATACAAAATACATTATCATTAACAACAGTGTTTATAACCCCCTCCAAGGAGGGACAGGAATCCTCGCTCAACATTCATGCTCCTGGCAGCCTGCATGACAGTCTCCAAGAATCAAAACCTGGGGCAGGACAAAGGATATCAATGACCAAGTCTCCAAACTCACTGAAGAACTATCAGGGCTTGACAAGCCACTTAACATGGATTCAAATGTACCCTAGAAACACTTTGTCAGTTTTATTTTACCTTAATATACATTTGTACAGGCAATAATAAAAAGGCTATTACACAACAATTCAGTGAGTTTACCTAGTTTCAAGAATAATGCATGCAGTTACAAATTGAGAGGTAGAAACACTGTATTAAAGACCTAAAAATACAAACATCATACAAATAAATGTTCAAATTAACTGCTGGAATTTCATACAGATAAATAAGGTAAAAATTACATTACTGTGTCAAAGTAAAGTAAAAACCATGTTTGTTTTTTTATCAGTACACTAAAGTTAGATTAATGCCAAAGAACTTTCATGTAATTTGTTAGAGTTCAGGTTACAGTATCTGAAAGGATTAAAATAAAAGGATTAAAACTGGAGAATGGTTTATTCAAGTATTCAAGCAGGTAAGTAAAAGAAACAAAATAATATATAAAGTTGAAACATTTCTGGAAGGATGTTAACCGTCTGCATTCTCCATGACTAGATATTTGGTGAACTGTCAGGATTAACATGAAAAATACCCATAAGGTTGGAGAAAGCTGCCCATTTTCCTAAGAGAATATCAACTTCATTTTTCACTAACTTTATGTAGAAATTCCACATCACTAACAAGCATTTAGGTCACCACTTTGTTTTGGCCCTATTAAAATTCTGGAGAATTCCTCTTGAGTATATGTGTTTTAACACTGCCCAAATAAACCTACCAGTCTTTAGTAAATTTAGAGGTCACAGCCATCAATGCACATTCTGCATGCACCATAAAAAATGCAACCAAAAGCAAACAACCAGCAACTCCAAACATTACAGAGAAAAACCTGTAGTTTTTGATGAATAGGTTAAAAGGAAAAAAAAAAAAAAATGCAAAGGTTTACATGAATACAGTTTTTTTTTTTCCAACCTTGAAAAGTCCACTAGAGATTATATTTGAATTATGGAAAGGGTGTATGTATACAATCAAGTAAAATATTTTAAGTAAGTCCATTGTGCTGCATTTATTTTTAAATTGCAAAATCCATTACACAGTTATTTTAATAAATTAGTGCAATATGAAATATTTTGGAAGATTAACATGTGGTCACATAAGAGCAAATTGAAGACTTCAAAATTTCTTCCTAGAGCCATTGTTTGCTTCTTCTTAAGCTGTTGCTTGCTGAGCTGTTTTAGGATATGTGCTAAGATTTAGACAAACTTACCCCAGATATCAAACTGCCTGGATGAGATGGAGATTATTTCAGTTTTACGCCTCAATAATTTTCTAGTAGTTTGAGACAGGCAAACTAAACAACTTGTCATCATTCTCATCCACATGGAATTCACACATTGCTCTAGTGAAGTGAGTGAAGGGTCACTCACTTTGTTGCATTCTTAGTTATCCTTAAGAATAACTGTACTGATAATTCTAGTTCTAAGGTACATTTATTTACCAGGTTCAAAACTGAGAGCCAAGTGAACTATTCTTGCTTTACTTCCACAAAGAAAAAGGGAAGGGGTGACTTCTCCAATAAGGCAGATTTCCTACAAATGTGTAGTTCTGGGATTGTTTTTCCTTTTTGAAACCACTGCGTGTTCTTTGGTAGTCACCAGTTAAGAAACTACAGTTTCCTAGGGATAGGGCAACAGAACCCAAGCTAAACTCCCCAACGTATCACCTCACAATCCCACTGACTGGTCCACGGGGTAAGCCTGCTGCTGCTCACATCGTCACGGTGCTACAGCAGAGTGTTGACAATCTTCTTTCAATACTGGACTTATCTAGAAATAAAATAACAAAAATTAAATTCATAATAAAAATCACTTATATTTTCCAGACCAAGGAGAGAAGAACTAATGAACATCCTTTTGAAAATCACTCTACCTACCTCCTCCTGTCTGTTCTATCTTTGCCCCAAAGTTAACAGTCCTGAGTAATGTTTCTTCTTTCTGCCTGGGAATAGTTTAGGTATGGTTTCTAGCTTAGTGCTGCAAAGTGGTAAAATTTACATAAGCATGTCAAATAAAGAACAATTAGATTTTAATAGCTTCCTCACAATTGCAAGTAATTTTAGGATTGCCATCCCCTTGTGGCTATTAAAAAATGTAGTACACTACATACACTACACGGGATCCACCACCACCTGCTCAAGATTACTGGGTTTGTATTTGTTAAGTAATATTATCCTGGCATCCTATCAATGTCTACTCTGCTATCTATACCAAATCTCCAGTACATCAGGTCTATCTTCTCTAGTCACTAAGCCCATGAGGCTTAAAACAGTTGCATTTAATATTAAAAGCGAAGTGTTTCTACACACCCAAACACATGCTTACCAACGTAGTACTGCAGTGTAAGAATCTAAAGACTAGTGACAAAAGCCATCAGTGCTTTACATATATTACCTCTAATCCTCACAACAACTCTGCAAGGTAGCCTTTTTATTTTAATAATAACCTATGTGTTCTTTTTATCTTTTTAAAAAATTACTTCTTTGTCGTCATTGAGAATATACATAGCAGAACATACACTACTCAGTAACTTCTGCATGTACAACTCAGTGACACTGAATAAATTCAAGTTGTGCCACCATTCTCACCCTCCTTTTAACACAAACTCACTGCCCCCTCAATTTCCTATCTACTCTTTTGAGTTCCTGTTGTCATTTGATCCCATATAGATAGTTCTTAAAAACAGCACAATGTCCAAGGCAGACATTCTTTACTAATTAAGCTGAACTACTGTTTGGTTTAAAAATGACTTTACGGGATATTTTTGGCTTAATATTTAACGATTATCTCAGGGCAACAGTTTCGGGTTCATCTAGCCTCAAAGGCTCTAGAAAGTCTGGAGCCTTTGAGACTAGATAAACTTCCATGAGAATTTGAAATCTTCTACATTTTCCCCCTTTTGATCAGGATGCAAAGTAGGCTTTGTCATCATCCCCATCTTATAGGAGAAAGAAAAATTAAATAATTTGCTCAAGGTTGGAAGGCTCAGATTCAAACCTAGGCAGTGTGATTTCAAACTCTTTCTACTATACCTGTTGGAGACAAGTTAAGTAACAATCAATACACTATAAGCCAACTTACATTTATGTACATTTTCAATATCTGCAGGGTCCTGTAAAATCTTAGTTAGTCCTTCGAAAAGAAGGGCTGCCTTATGATAGCGATAAACAATATCTTCAGTCTGCTGAAACATCTCATCCAGGGCTGCAGACTGAACCTGGAGCCAGTCAACAAAAACGAGAAGATTCTCAACTTTTTTTAAGAAAACGGAAATTCATCTGAGCAATGTAGCTTTAAATGGAATATATCTAGAATTAACAGAAACTATGGAATTTTTATATTATTCATATGGAAACCCTGGTGGTGTGGTGGTTGAGAGCTACAGCTGCTAACCAAAACGTCAGCAGTTTGAATCTACCAGGTGCTCCTTGGAAACTCTATGGGGTAGTTCTACTGTGTCCTTAGGGTCGCTATGAGTTGGAATTGACTCGACGGCAATGGGTTTGGTTTTTTATATATGGAGACCTGGTAGTGCAACAGTTAAGTGCTTGCCTGCTAACCAAAAGGTTGGCCATTCAAACCCACCCAGCAGCTCTGCAGGAAAAAGACCTGGCGATCTGCTTCTGTAAAGATTACAGCCAAGAAAATCCTAAGGAATAGTTCTACTCTGTTACATGGGATCACTATGAGTCAGAACCAATTCAACAGCACCCAACAACAATGACCAATCTATATAAAAGATTCATCGGGATGATAGATACAAAGAAGTTTCTTGACAAAAGAGTTATTGTGTTTAAACATAGCCTTGCAGAGAACTCTGAGATTCATGGCTCAGAAAATTTATACTAGAGGCCTTCACTGGCTGTTCTATGACTTCACTAAAAAGTTTATTTTAAACATATACACTTTCACACTAGGGTAACCAAGCATTTCATTAATATAGATTTTGTTCCAATAATATAATTAAATGATGTTAAAAATCACTTATTGTCCTCTTTTCCTAGTTAAAGAATTTCCTTGTCTAGTCTTTTAATTCATTCACTCATTCATTCAAAAATATTTACAAAATGACAGGTACTGGGCACACAGTGAAGGCGAGTTCACAGTCTGGAGGGAGATAAAAAAAAAAAAAAAACCCATTGCTTTCCAGCTGACCTTGATTCACAGTGACCCTAGAGAATAACTGCCCCATAGGCTTTCCAAGGAGCACCTGGTGGATTCGAACTGCTGATGTCTTGGTTAGCAGCTGTAGCTCTCAACTACCATACTCCCAGGGATTTTATGGAAGCAGACTGCCAGATCTTTCTCCCCTGGAGGGCTAGTGGGTTCAAACTGCCAACCTTTTGGTTAGCAGTCAAGAGCTTAACAACTGCGCCACCAGGGCTCCTTTGGAGGGAGATACAGGCACACAAAAATGAAAATTTAATTCCAGGAAATATGTGGTCCTATAGGAAGAAGCAGCAGATGACACGGAGTTCCCAGGAGGGGCATCTAACCCACACTATGGAAGGAGGAGAAGATCAGGGAAGCCTGCAGGGAGTGTTGTTTAGGCACAAAAGTAGGAGTTAGTAAGGTGAAGACAGGAAGGGTAAGAGCTTTCTAGGAAGAAGGGACAGTTGTATTAGTCACAGGGTTAGAGGTATTTGAGAGTTTTTCCTAACAGCATTCTGATTTTTCCTTTGATCATTAAATGCCAGAACTGTCAGCAATGCAGCATCCTAACTTGTTAACATGTCTGTCTCTTTCAAAAATTAATTTAAAGCTGCTTACAGTAAGGTAAACAAAATGGATACAGAAAACCAGAGCGATGAAAAGGAATAAGAAATACATACCTAAACGTAAGTGCTAATACCACAAAGCCTGCTAAACAACCAGGGCAAAGGAGGAGCTTACTAAAGTCACAGGGCTCTTATCAGAAAGGAAGGAAACTTCATAAGTCCCTATGAGATGACATTTTCCAGACACAAAATTCTAAAAGAAATTTACCACATACAGTCTTAATTTGGTATAGAGTAATACAATGAGTATTACTCATGTTAATAGTGATACAAGTTTATCATTTTTGTCAACAGTTTATATTCCAAAGTTATTTTCATGTGACTTTATTATAATGACTTTCAAAAAAGACCACGGGTATAACAGTACATTTTAAAGAAGACAAACTTGGGAGGAATCTATTATGTTACTGTGGTATAAATAAGATTGGCCAATAGTGGTTTTCCCCATCTCTTTAACAGTCTCTATTTTTATCTATGGAGTCCTGGTGGCACAGTGATTAAGAGCTTGGCTGCTAACCAAAAGGTCGGCAGTTTGAATCCACCAGCCGCTCCTTGGAAACCCTATGGGGCAGTTCTACTCTGTACTACAGGGTTGCTAAGAGTAAGAACTGACTCGATGACAACAGGGTTTTTTTGGTTTATTTTTATCTATACTTCAGAACAAGTATAGATTAAAAAAAAAAAGACAGAGACAGCAAATAAGTTATTTCTAATAATACTGTTGTTGTATGCTGTTGAGTTGATTCTGACTTGTAATGACTGTATAGGATAACGCAGAACTGCTCCATAGGGTATCCAGTATAACCAGACAACTGGAAAGTAGATTTTACTTTGTATCTATTCTTAACTAAGGACAGTAAGTAGAATCTCAGCACATGAAATTTACAGATTGGTTAACAAAGTAGCATTTTTTCTAGTAGCTTTATCAGGGCAAAGTTTTCTAAATATCCAGTGCTCTTTCTATACAGTCAGGGAATTATCTTAGCACCTTTCACTGAAGAACCCTTATTCCCGCCGACACCAATCTGAAATGCCACTTTAACATAAATTACATTTTCATAGGCATTTAAACCTGCTTCAGGACTCTCCAGCCCAAAGGTTCTCAATCCTGGTTGCACGTGAGAAACATCGGTGGCATTTTAAAAAATACTGATGCTCAGGTCTACCCAGCTGGATCAGAACATCAGGGGCAGGCAGGGCTCAAGCATTGCTTTGTTTTTCAAAGCATTTTGGGTGATTACAAGTACAGCCAGGGCTGAAAATCCCTGCTCTGTAGTATTCATTTGACTCATCTAGCGCTTTCCTTTTCTCTACCAAACGTGTTTTAACAGGGTTGGCCCCTTGTCATTCTTCTTCTTCTTCTTGGCCATTCTACACATGTGTACTTTTCCAGATGAAGTTTTTTTTTTCATTCTGTCAGTTCAAAAAAACCCAAAAACCTGTTGTGATTCTAATCTGGGCTATAGTGACCTTACTTCCAGCCAACAAATCTGCTATGTGCGAGGCACTGTTCTAGGCAGTAGGGACACAGAGGTAAACAAAGAAAAAAAGAAAAATTTTCTAAACAGCGGAAAATGCAGAAACAGATCCAGCTAAAGCTTTTAGATGCAAACTATGAAAAGATCAGATCAGGTTTAATGTTAGCAAATTTTAAGAGGAATCATCAAATTTTATCAAATGTCATAACAGGATTTAAAAGCTACATTAAATGTTACTTAAATATTATAAAGGATTTAGGAGGTAATCCACAATACTTGAGACTTAGGGGTGATAGGGCATAAACATTTAAAGAGGAACATAAAAAATAAAAGAGGAATATACGGTATCAATTCAAAAAACTCTTAGAGATAAAATAGTGCTATACAATATTAAATCTTAAAAAAAGTTACCATTTCTACAGCACAATTATAGATGAGTTTCTCTGCAGTTACACTGTTGATTTCATCAATAAATCTCTGTTTGTCAGAGAAGAAGCGATTCAGCTTTTCTGTAAGTTTCTTGCACATGGCGATGCAAAATTTATATCGTTCATTCAGATCTTTGACAACTGAAAAAGTTGAGATGGGAATTAATTTTAGTTTTTCTTCAGAAATAACACAGTGGCATGTATTTTTCCTGCTGATAAATGGAAAGTGACACTAAGTGATCACTGAAAAAAAAATTACTGGAAAATCAGAATCTTTCATATGCTCTCTTTTTCGGTTAAGAAAAGATTGAGAAAAAACACGACACTTTTATCCATCAATTAAATGCCAAAAAGCAAAAAACTCCATATACCTGAAGCCCATTTTCAACTATATCAGCTATAAGGGGAAGTCGCAGATTCACGACATTTGACACTGCCATGACTATTAAGCAGGGTCCTCACCTACAGACATCAGGGGCCAGAGGCCTCGTGGCTCCTCCACCCATGCCACCTAGCCACTCATGACAGGGGTCCAAGAATAAGTAGTGCCTCTCTATTCTTACAGCTAACAGCATTGGGTGCACATAGTGTGGCTGCAAAATTCACCAAACTAGGAAATCTCGGGATCAGGGACACGCTTTCCTCCCAGACACTCAGGGGCAGCTGTCAGGCCCCAACATCGCTCAGCACATGACCCCTACCGCAGCTGGATACCTGTGCCTACTCCAACCATCCCTTCCTATACAGAACTGTAGGTTAGAGCCTACACCAACACTTGGTGACCAACTATCTGGACACCCGAGCTGAATCCATACAAGGAAATTAAATGGACTCCTGGGCTCACATACCTAGTAACAGCTCTAACCACCTGATGACAGGACGTGAGACCTTCAAAGATACCAATAATCAAACTAGCTCACATGACCAGCCTATTTGATCATATCAGAACAAAAGGAAACAAGGAGCTAGGACAGAGTAAGCAAACATAAAATAAATAATTTATTGATGGCTCGGAGACAACAGGCAATATCAAATCACATGAACGAGCAGACCACGATGGCTTCAGCAAGCACCCAAAACAAAGAATTAAAAAAATCTTCCAGAGGAAGATAATTTTTTGTAAATACCAGAGGTAGAATTCAAAAGATGAATACATAGAGCTCTTCAAGAGATGAGGAAGGAGATCAGGCCAAATGTAGAATAAGACAAGTAACACACAGATAAAGCAAAAGAGGAACTTAAGAATGTTACACGAGCATAATGACAAATTTAACAGGCTGCAAGAATCCATAGAGAGACAGCAAACAGAAATCCAAAAGATTAACAGTAAAATTTCAGAGTTGGACAACTCAACAGAAAGTCACAGGAACAGAATCGATGCAGAACTGAAGTCTCAATTAGCGAGACTGAAGATAAAGGACATGACACCAAATCATTTGAGGAAAAATCAGATAAAAGAATTAAAAAAAATGAAGAAACCCTAAGAATTACATGGGACTCTATCAAGAGGAATAACCTATGAGTGACCAGAGTACCAGAACAAGGGGGATGACAGAAAATACAGAGAGAATTGTTGAAAATTTGTTGGCAGAAAACTTCCCTGAAATCTTGAAAGATGAGAAGATATCTATCCAAGAAGCTCATTGAACCCTGCACAAAAGAGATCCCAAAAGAAAGTCACCAAGACATAATTAAACTTGCCAAAACTAAAGATAAAGAGAGAATTTTTAAGAGTGGCTAGGGATAAACAAAAATTCATCTACAAAGGAGGGTCAATAAGACTAGGCTCAGACTACTCAGTAGAAACCATGCAGGCAAGAAGGCAATGGGATGACATATATAAATAAAGCCTTGAAGGAAAAAAAAATTGCGAGCCAAGAATTATATATCCAACAAAACTGTCTCTCAAATATGATGGTCAAATTAGGGCATTTTCTGGTAAACAGAAGTTTAGGTAATTTGTAAAAATCAAACTGAAATTACAAGAAATAGTAAAAGGAGTCCCCTGGAGAGAAAATCAGTAACATCAGATAACAACCCAAGACTAGAACACAGGACAGAACAACCAGATATCAACCCAGATAAGGAAGTCACAAAAATAAATCAAAGCTAAACAATGGAAAATATGGAAACAGAGATGTCAATATGTAAAAGATGACAACATTAAAACAAAAAAGAGAGACTAAATAACGTAGTCATAGATCTTTCATACGGAGAGGAAGTCAAGGCAATATAAACAAAAGATTGGTTTAAATTTAGAAAAATAGGGGTAAATATTAAGGTAACCACAAAGGAAACTAACAATCCTACACATCAAAATAAAAAACAAGAAAAACATAAAGACTCAGCAAATACAAAAGCGACAATGAAAAAGATGAAAACACATAATGAAAAAAGACTCAGCACAGAAAATTAAGTGGAACAAAAACGGTCAGCAACACACAAAAAAATACATGGAAATGACAGCACTAAACTCATACCTATCAATAATTACACTGAATGTAAATGGACTAAATATACCAATACAGAGACACAGAGTGGCAGAATGGATTAAAAAACATGATCTGTCTATATGCTGCCTACAAGAGACATACCTTAGACGCAGACACAAATTAAAACTCAAAGGATGGAAAAAATATATCAAACAATCAAAAAAGAGCAGGAGTGGCAATATTAATCTCTGACAAAATAGACTTGAAAGCAAAATCAACCACAAATGATAAGGAAGGCACTATATAATGATTACAGGGTCAATACACCAGGAGGACATGATGATAAATATTTATGCAACCAACAACAGGCCTCTAAATACATAAAACAAACTCTAACAGCACTGAAGAGAGTAATAGCTCCACAATAATAGTAGGAGACTTCAACACACCACTTTCAGTGAAGGACAGAACATCCGGAAAGCAGCTCATTAAAGACATAAAAGTTCTAAAAGCTACAATCAACCAACTCGATCTCACAGCCATATATAGAACACTCCACCCAACAGGAGCCAAGTACGCTTTCTTTTCCAACGCACGTGGAACATTCTCCAGAACAGACTATGTATTAGGCCACAAAGCAAGCCTTAACAGAATCCAAAGCATCAAAATATTACAAAGCATCTTTTCTGACCATAAAGCCATAAAGTAGAAATCAATAAGAGAAAAAGCAAGGAAAAAAAAATCAAATGCATGGAAACTGAGCAACACCTTGCTGAAAAACTACAGGGTTACAGAAGAAATTAAGAATGGAATAAAGAAATTCACAGAATCAAATGAGAATGAAAACACATCCTACCAGAAACCTTGTGACAAAACAAAAGCAAAGCTCAGAGGACAATTTATAGCAATAAATGCATACATCCAAAAAGAAAGGCTTAAATCAAAGAATTATCCCTACAACTTGAACAAATAGAAAGAGAGCAACAAAAGCAAGCCATAGGTACCAGAAGAAAGCAAATATTAAAAATTAGAGTAGAATAAAATGAAACAGAGAATAGAAAAACAACTGAGTTAACAAGACCAAAAAGTGGTTCTTTGAAAAGGTCAACAAAATCAATAAACCACTGGCCAAACTGACAAAAGAAAAACAGGAGAGGAAGCAAATAATATGAGTATGAAATGAGATGGGCGATATCACAACAGACCCAAATGAAATTAAAAGATTTTCAAATTTGTGCTCTAACAAATTTGAAAATCTACAGGAAATGGACAAGTTTCTAGAAACATACTACCTACCTAAACTAACACAAACAGATTGAACAACTAAACAAACATATAAAAAAAGAAGGGATTGAAGAGGTAAAAAACAAACAAACAAAAAAACTCCCAAGCAAAAAAAGCCCTCACCCTGACAGCTTCACTGTAGAATTCTACCCTGAAATATCTCTTTCAGAGAAGAGTTAACACCACTACTACTAAAGGTATTTCAGAGCATAAAAAAGGATGGAGTACTCCCAAACTCATTCTCGGAAGCCAGCATAATCCTGATAACCAAAACCAGGTAAAAAGACACCACAAAAAAAAGAAAATTACACATCAATATCCCTCATGAACTTAGACATGAAAATCCTCAACAGAATTCTAGCCAACAGAATTCAAAAAATCATTCACCATGACCAAGTGGGATTCATACCAGGTATGCAAGGGTGGTTCAACATTTGAAAAACAATCAATGTAATCCATCACATAAATAAAACAAAAGAACCACATGATCTTATCAATTAAAACGCATGTAACAAAGTCCAACACCCATTCATGATAAAAACTCTTGGCAAAACAGGAATAGAAGGAAAATTCCTCAACATAGTAAAGAGAATTTACACAAAGCCAAGAGTCAACATTATCCTTAATGGAGACAGACTGAAAGCTTTCCCCTTGAGAATGGGAACCAGATGAGGATGCCCTTTTATCAACACTCTTATTCAACATTGTGCTGGAGGTCCTAACCAAAGCAATTAGGCTAGCTAAAGAGATAAAGGACATCCAAATTGGCAAGGAAAAAGTAAAAGTATACCTATTTGCAGATGATACAATTTTATACACAGAAAACCCCAAAGAATGCACAACAACTGGAACTAATACAAGACTTCAGCAAAGTATCATGATACAAAATAAACATACATAAATTGGTTGGATTCCTCTACACCAACAAAGAGAACATAGAAGAGGAAATCACCAAATGAGTACCATATACAATAGCCCCCAAGAAAAGAAAATACTTAGGAATAAATCTAACCAGAAACATAAAAGACCTATACAAGGAAAACTACAAGATTCTACTGCAAGAAACCAAGAGACCTACATAAGTGGAAAAGCATACCTTACTCTTGGATAGACTCAACATTGTGAAAATGTCTATTCTACCAAAAGTGATCTACAGATACAATGCAATCCTGATTCAAATTCCAACGACATTTTTTAATGAGATGGAGAAAAATCAGCAACTTCATTTGGAAAGGGAAGAGGCCCTGAATAAGTAAACCAT
The DNA here is from genome assembly GCF_024166365.1 of Elephas maximus indicus. NCBI lineage: Eukaryota > Metazoa > Chordata > Mammalia > Proboscidea > Elephantidae > Elephas > Elephas maximus. Next base: position 212,754,088 of record NC_064820.1, on the reverse strand, counting down.
TGCTGAAGAAGAAAAACAAAGTAGGAGGCCTCACACTACCTGATTTTAGAACCTATTACACCACCACGGTAGTCAAAACAACCTGGTACTGCTACAACAACAGATACATAGACCAACGGAACAGAATTGAGAATCCAGATGTAAATTCATCCACCCATGAGCAGCTGATATTTAACAAAGGACCAAAGTTTGTTGAATGGGGAAACAGACATTCTTTTTAACAAATGGTGCTGGCATAACTGGATATCCATGTGCAAAAAAAGGAAACAAGACCCATACCTCATACCATACACAAAAACTAACTCAAAATGGATCAAAGACTTAAATACAAAATCTAGAATGACAAAGATCATGGAATAAAAAACAGGGACAGTGCTGGGAGCCCTAATAACAACATGGTATAAACAGACTACAAAACATTACTAACAATGCACAAACACCATAAGAGAAACTAGGTAACTGGGAGCTCCTAAAAAAATCATACACTTAGGCACATCAAAAGACTTCACCAAAAGAGTAAAAAGGCAACCTACAGACCGGGGAAAAAAATTTGGTTATGACATATCTGATCAGGGTCTAATCTCTAAAATCTACAAGATACTACAAAACCTCCACAACAAAAAGACAAATAACCCAACTAAAAAATGGGCAAAGACACACAAATCAGAGACTATATCAGCCTCAGACCAGAAGAACTAGGTGGTGCCCGGCTACAGCCAAAGACTGCCCTGACAGGGAACACAACAGAGAATCTCTGATGGAGCAGGAGAGCAGTGGGATGCAGACCTCAAATTCTTGTAAAAAGACCAGACTTAATGGTCTGACTGAGATTAGGGGGACCGTAGAGGTAATGGCCCCCAGACCTTCTGTTAGCCCAAGACTGGAACCATTCCTGAAGCCAACTCTTCAGACAGGAACTGGACTGGACTGTAAGAAAATGATACTGGTGAGGAGTGAGCTTCTTGCCTCAAGTAGACAGATGAGACTATGTGGGCAACTCCTGTCTGGAGACGAGATGAGAAGGCAGAGGGGGACAGGAGCTGGTTGAATGGGGAATACAGGGTAGAGAGGAGGAGTGCGATGTCTCATTAGGGGAAGAACAGCTAAGGAGTACATAGCAAGGTGTATATAAGTTTTTGTATGAGAGACTGACTTGATTTGTAAACCTTCACTTAAGGCACAATATATCAAAAAATAAAAAAGAAATAAAATGCCTGCTCCAGAATATAATACTTTCAGAATTCTTGTACATTTGAAGTTATTCACAAACACACAAATGTGAATCTATATGTGTCACAGGTCTAACGGACGTATTTATTTGCAATAAGTAGTATCTATGATTTCTTTTAAAATAAAGGTAGATAATCAAAGAAAGCATAAAAAAAAAAAAAAAGGGCAAAGGATATGACAGTCAGTTCACCAAAGAAGACATTCAGGTGGCTAACAGGTACATGAGGAAATGCTGCTATCATTAGCCATTAGAAAAACGCAAATCAAAACTAAAATGAGATTCCATCTCAGCCCCAAACGGCTAGCATTAACCCCAAAAACACAAAATAATAAATGTTGGAGAGGTTGTGGAGAGACTGGAACACTTAATATGCTACTGGTGGGAATGGAAAATGGTACAACCACTTTGGAAATCAATTTGGCGGTTCCTTAAAAAGCTAGAAGTAAAACTACCATATGATCCAGCAATCCCACTCCTTGGAATATATCGTAGAGAAATTAGAGCCTTCACACGAACAGATATATGCACACTCATGTTCACTGCAGCACTGTTTACAAAAGCAAAAAGATGGAAGCAACCAAGGTGCCCATCAACAGATGAATGGATAAATAAATTATGGTATATTCACATAATGGAATATTACACATCGATAAGGAACAATGATAAATCCGTGAAACCTAATATGGAGGAATCTGGGAGGCACTATGCAGAATGAAATTAGTTGGCTGCAAAAGGACAAATATTGTATGAGACTGCTCTTATAAAAACTCAAGACACATTTTAAACACAGAAGAAAATATTCTTTGATGGTTACACGGGTAGGAGGGAGAGCTGTATTCACTAATTAGATAGTAGACAAGAACTGTTTTAGGCAAAGGGAAAGACAACACACAATACAGAAGAGGTCAGCACAAGTGGACTAAACCAAAAGCAAAGAAGTTTCTTGAATACAACCAAAGGCTTTGAAGGCCAGAGTAGCAGGGGCAGGGGTCTGGGGACTATGGTTTCAGGGGACATCTAGGTCAACTGGCATAATAAAATCTATTAAGAAAACATTCTGCATCCCACTTTGGCGAGTGGCTTCTGGGGTCTTAAATGCTAGCAAGCAGCCATCTAAGATGCATCAATTGGTCTCAACATATCTGGAGGAAAGAATGAAGAACCCCAAAGACACAAGGTAATTATGAGCCCAAGAGACAGAAAGGGCCACATAAACCAGAGACTACATCAGCCTGAGACCAGAAGAACTAGATGGTGCCTGGCTACAACCGATGACTCCCGACAGGGAACAAAACAGAGAATCCCTGATTGGGCAGGTGAGCAGGAGGATGCAGACCTCAACTTCTCATAAAAAGACCAGACTTAATGGTCTGACTGAAACTAGAAGGACCCTGGAGGTCACGGCCCCCAGATCTTCTGTTAGCCCAAGACTGGAACCATTCCCAAAGCCAACTCTTCAGACAGGGATTGGACTAGAGTGTAAGACAGACAATGATACTGGTGAGGAGTGAGCTTCTTGGCTCAAGTAGACATATAAGACTATGTGGGCAGCTCCTGCCTAGAAGGAAGAAGAGAAGGCACAGGGGGACAGAAGCTGGCTGAATGGACACAGGGAATACAAGGTGGAGAGGAGAAGTGTGCTATCTCATTAGGGGGAGAGCAACTAGGAGTATAAAAAATATATAAATTTTTGTATGAGAGACTGGCTTGATTTGTAAAGTTTCATTTAAAACACACACACACACACACACAAATTAAAGCTAGAAATAGAAGTACCCTGAGATCTAGCAATCCTACTCCTTGGAATATAGACTAGAGAAATAAGAGCCATCACATGAACAGATATATGCACACCCATGTTCACTGCAGCACTGTTCACAATAGCAAAAAGATGGAACAACCTCGGTGCCCATCAACGAGTGAATGGATAAACAAATTATGGTATAGTCACACAATGGAATATTACACGATAAAGAACAATGATGAATGAGCAAAACATCTCATAACATGGATGAATCTGGAAGGCATTATGCTTAGTGAAATTAGTCAGTTGCAAAAGGACAAATATTGTATGAGACCACTATCATAAGAACTCAAGGAAAGTTTAAACACAGAAGAAAACATTCTTTGATGGTTGAGAGAGTGAGGAAGGAGGGAAAGGGATATTCACTAACTAGACAGTAGACAAGAACAATCTTAGGTGACGGGAAGGACAACACACAATACAGGGGAAGTCAGTACAACTGGATTAAACCAAAATCTAAGAAGTTTCCTGAATACAACCAAACACTTCGAGGGACAGAGTAGCAGAGGTGGGGGTCTGCGGACTATGGTTTTAGGGAATATCTAGGTCAATTGGCATGATGAAGTTTACAAAGTAAGTGTTCGGCATCTCACTTTGGCGAGTGGCGTCTGGGGTCTTAAAAGCTAGCCAGCAGCCATCTAAGATGCATCAACTGGTCCCAGCCCACCTGGAGTAAAGAAGAATGAGGAACACCAAAGACCCAAGGAAAGTATTAGCCTAAGAAACAAAAAGGGCCACATAAACCAGAGATTTCATCAGTCTGAGTCCAGATGAGTTAGATGATGGCCGGCTACCACCAATGACTAGCCCGATAGGGAACCCCACAGAGAGTTCCTGATGGAGCAGGAAGGAAGAGGGGTGCAGAACTCAAATTCTATCAAAAAGACCAGACTTGATGGTCTGACTGAGACTGGAGGAACCCCAGAAGACAAGGCCTCCAGGCTCTGGGTCAACCCAGAACTAAAGCCATTCCCAAAGCCAACTCATCAGTCAAAGATTAGACTGGACTATAAGACATAAAATGATACTTGTGAAGAGTATGACACTTAGTTCAAGTAGATACATGAGACTAAATGGGTAGTTTCTGTCTGGAGGGGAGATAAGATGGCAGAAAGGGACAGAAGCTGGTTGAATGGACTTGGGAAATCTAGGGTGGAAAGGAGGAGTGTGCCGACTTATTACTGGGATGGTAACTAGGGTCACATAACAATGTGTGTATAAATTTTTGTATGAGAAACTTGAGTTGTAAATTTACACTTAAAGCCCAAAAAAAAAAAAAAAAAAAAACCTGAGCAAGGCCATGGCTAAATGCAAATAAATACAATTTACTACTTAAAAACAACAACCAAAAACCAGCCTCTTTTCTCTTTCGATTAAGAGTGATTCCTCATCAAAAACTTTCTTTCTTGGCATAATGAAAATAGGGGCAACCTGGGTACCCCTGGAGTCACACTGGCCATGCTCACCCATACCTTGTTTCACAGCCGTGGAAGGACTCAGCTTCCCGGACTTGATCTGAGCTTTAGCGAGATGCAGAGAAGCTGCTAGCAGCTGTGCTGCTTTCATGTATAATACCAGCTGTTCCACCCGCCTGCACCGAGAAGAAGAAGAGAGTCATCTTGAGAACTAACATGCCAGAATGGACTCTCCTGCACATCAGGGCACCATGAAAATAGCCACTGTAAGGGACACTGGAGCTCTGGTGGCACAGTGGTTAAGAGATATGGCTGCTAACAAAAAGGATGCAGTTCGAATCCACCAGCCGCTCCTTGGAAACCTTAATGCACAAACAAGCCCTGAAGGGAGAGGACTGGGCATGGAAAAGGACGTGTGTACTTTGAAAGCCATGAATACACTTAGGTAAAAATCAATAGTTACTTTATCATCATATATCTTTAATAGCATAATTTACAGGGAAAAGGCAACACAATGGTTGCAGAATCTCAAAGTTGTGCTTCATACAGTGAAATCTAGTATAATAACTAAGATACTCCCCCGAAGCTTTTAATAATGAGATACCATCTTCAGTGGGTGACAAACTCCTACATCTCAGATACAAGTTTACAGAAAGCATGAAGAATTTGGAAAAGACTGACAAATGAGGTACCTACCCCCAGTCTTTGCTCAGTTGGCTGATCTGGTCCACAACCACACTCTCTTGAATCTGGTACAAGGAGACAGCAGATGTGCACAGCTCTGGGTTTCCTCCCCGCGTGGCTGTCAGATCCAGGACACACTCAGTAAACATCAGCATCATATTCAGATGGCGTAAGGTGTCTGTGTGTTCTCGCTGTAGCAAAGCCAATTTTTCTTAGAAATTTTCAGAGTAAGAATCATAAGTACATGCTCGTTTCTCTATATAAAACACAGCCATTACTACTGTTTTTCTATACATACATGTATCGGAATGATGACAGGAGACTGAGATTTTTAAACTTCAGGAGACTAGCAAGAAAAGAAACACAAATGAAACCAAATGTGGGTGTGTGTGCATGTGTCTGTGCCGGAGCACCCACAGTCAGCTTGAAAGATATGAGATCGCTGTTTTTATCAGAAAAAACTGAAAAACTAAATGATTAAATCAACATGCATGAGACAAAAACATGACAAAATAGGTATCAATATTCTCAGCGAATTCTACTGACTTCTTATAATTTCAGAGATACTTTAATTTTGGACGTTGTTTCAGTTAACCAAATTATTAGCACAAATGCCAAAGCTCTAAGTGTCTGCAACTTCTTCAGGTAACTGAAGAGGGAAATCTGGGCATATCAACATCCAGAGAGGTGTCATTTAAAATTGATATATTAAAATTAATGTCGTTTTCAGATTTGTTTTTTTAGTTATATACGTATTTTTCAAATCTTAAATAAGACTATAAAAATTTCTCATCCTCCTTTTACATTTAAAAAGGATTAAGCATCGCTTTCCCAGAGACAGGAGAATAAACCAACCAACTTTTAAAAGCCTCTCTGCTCCATGACAGAATACTGGACTCTATGTTCCAATACATTGGGTCACATGTAACATACTGAATTTATGTTTAATTTGGACACTGAAAAAACTCTGAGGATTGTTTTTCTAATCTTAACCCCCATATTAGACATACTAAAATTTCTAAATTATAATTAAAATTAGTACAAAATCACTGAAATTTTGCATACAATATTTTATAACTTTTATGTGAAATATTTATTTTAATTCTCATTTATGCAAAGTAGAAATTTTAGAGGGCCTACATGGAAAGAGAATTTGCTCTTCAGTTAGCCTGGAGAGTGGATCACTGTAATTAAAAACTCAAGCTAACTCGGCACTGCAGCTAGGTACTGGGGACACATGAGTCCACTGAAGATCGTTCAAGAGTCAAGATAAGGAATTGACTTGGCAGTCTTTCAAATCATAAAATTAACTTCTCTTGTTCTAAATTTACTGGAAACAATGGTGGCACAGTGGTTAAATGCTATGGTTGCTAACCAAAAGGTTGGCAGTTTGAATCCACCAGCTGCTCCTTGGAAACTCAACAGGCAGTTCTACTCTGTACTATAGCGTTGCTATGAGTCAGAATCGGCTCAATGACAATGGATTTTGGGTTCTAAATTTGTGTTTTTTTTTCCTGTAGAATTGGCTCCAGAGAGGGCAAGTCCTATTCTACAAAAGGAAGGATTCAGGCTGCTGGACAGGTATATTTCTCAGTGTTAATGGTGAGGCTGGTTTATTATTTTTTTAAACCTAAGTTTAAATGTATTGTTTTTATCTTATTAAAAACCAAGCTCTGAGATTAAAAATTTATGATTTTAGGACAAAGATTATGTTTTAAATATCCTATAAGCAGTAAATAAACTTCAGATAAAAAAAGAACACTTACCAGTGGAGTTAACTTTGCCTACCCGTAGAGTAAGAAAGCTAACTGCCTGTGTGCAGGAGGCTTTCTGGTGGAGTGGGGTGCCTCCAGGCACTTATTGGTGGGCTACTGAGCTTTGGAACACTTGCCCCATCAGGGCAGATGCAGGCATGAGCCCCAAGGAACCAAGAGGCCAAGAAATCAGGAAGCAGGGGCTGAAGAGACAACACAAGAAGTCGAGCTGCTTCAGTCTCAAAAGGTACGGCCATGACCTCAGGGGTTTCAAAGGGTGGAGCCATGGCCTCTGGTGTTTCTAAGAGTGGAAGTGCCACTCAGATGGACTAGGAAAATGGTGCACTGAAAGCCCAGGGAGCAGAGTTGCTATCCTAGTGGGCCTAGAGGCCAGAGCTGAAGCCCAGGGCCGAGGGGCCTCCACTCAGAATCTGGAAAGTGTGGCCAATACCTACAGTCTGTAGGGCAGGGCTATTGTGTAAATGGTCTCAGAGAACAGAGGATTATTTTCAAAGCCATGAGGGCTAATATAATGTGTTCTACTGACTTGCTTGGTGCCTGTTATGCCTTCTTTCCCTCCAATTTCTCCCATTTGTAATGGAAATGGCTAGCTTGTGGCTGTTCTGTCATTGTACCTTTGGAAACAGATAATTTGTATTCTAGATTTCACAGAAGAGAAGTTTTGCAATTTTGTACTTGGAGTTAAGACTTTTGCTATGATACGATGGGATGAATGTTTTACACGTTGCAAAAATGTGACTTTTTGGGGGCCAAAGGGTGGGATGTCATGGATTGAATTATGCCCCCCTAAAAGTGTGTACTAACTTGGTTAGGCCATGATTCCCAGTATTGTGTGGTTGTCCTCCATTCTGTGATTGTAATTTTATGTTAAAGAGAATTAGGGTAGGATTGTAACACCCTTACCAGGTCACATCCCTGATCCAATATGAAGGGAGTTTCCTTGGGGTGTTGTCTGCACCACCTTTTATCTCTCAAGAGATAAAAGGAAAGGAAAGCAAGCAGAGAGGTGGGGACCTCATACCACCAAGAAAGCAGCACCGGGAGCAGAGCGCGTCCTTTGGACCTGTGGGCCCCGCGCCTGAGAAGCTCCTCAACCAGGCAAAGATTGAGGATAAAGACCTTCCTCCAGATCCGACAAAGAAAGTCTTCCTCTGGAGCTGATGCCCTGAATTTGGACTTTTAGATTACTTTACTGTGAGGAAATAAACTTCTTGTTAAAGCCATCCACTTGTGGTATTTCTGTTATAGCAGTACTAGGCGACTAAGACAACCCACTTTCATCACTGCTGTTAAATGCTGTACTAGGAATCAGGCAAAAAGAAAAATAAATGAAAGGCATCCAAATTGAAAAGGAAAATGTAAAACCATTTCAATTTACTGATGACATGATCCTAAATACAGACAGTCCCAAAGAATCCATAATAAAGCTACCATAGCTAATAAACGAATTCAGCAAAGTTTTAGGGTACAAGATTAACAAGCAAAAATCAGTTGTGTTTCTATACATAAGCAGTGAACAAGCGGAAAAGAAACTAAGCAAACAACCCCATTTACAATAGCACCTAAGAGTAGAAAATATCTAGGAATAAATTTAATGAGGAGTAAAAAGACTGCTACCATGCTGAAAGAAATTAAAGAAGACCAAAACAAATGGAAAGGCATGCTGTGTTCATAGATTGGATGATTTAATATTGTTTGATGTCAATACTATCCAAAGCAATCTACCGATTCAATGCGATCTGTATCAAATTCCAACAGTCTTTATCGCAGAAACTGAAAAGCCGATCTTCAAATTGACAGGAATTGCAAGAGGCTCCAAAGAGCCAAACCAATCTTGAAAAAGAACAAAGTAGACTCACACTTCCCAACTTCAAAACATACTTTAAACCAAACTAAACCAGTTGCCATCAAATAGATTCCGACTTATGGTGACCTCATGTGTGTCAGAGTAGAGCTGCCCTCCACAGGGTTTTCGATGGTGATTTTTCAAAAGTAGATACCAGGTCTTTCTTCTCAGGCACCTCTGGGTGAACCTGAAGTGCCAACCTTTTGGTTAGCAGCTGTGCATTAACAATTTGCACCACTCAGGGACTCCAAAACATACTATAAAGCTATAGTAACCAAAACAGTGTGGTAGCAGTGTAAGGACAGACATACAGGTCAATGGAATAGAATTGAGAATGTAGAAATAAACCCATACATCTATGTTCAATTGATTTTGAAAAGGTTCCAAGTCCACACAAGGGAGAAAAAGTAGTCTCTTCAATAAATGGTGCTTGGACAACTGGATCTCCACATGCAAAAGAATGAAGCTGGACCAATACCTCACACCATAGTCAAAAACAAAAAAAAATGACCAATGACCTATGTATAATAGCTAAAATCATAAAATTCTTAGAAGAAAACACGGGGGTAAAACTTCAAGAACTTGTTTTTGGGAATGGAATTTTAGATATGACACCAAAAGCATAAGCAACAGGAGGCAGGGCCAAGATGGTCCCTCTTACAACAACGACCCGAAAAAACAAGTGAATATATATATGACAAGCTAGGAACCCTGAACATCAAAGGCAAAGTTAAGAAATCAGGCTGAGTGACAAGCGGAGAGAGAGATGGTGCAGAAGCAGCAAGGAGTTGCCAGACCTGACTTGGTGGGAACCAGCACCCCTCAGCCCCTATCCCCAGGCGCAATTGCAGTGGGGCGGGCAGTAGCATTCAAGGTGCAGTTACTTCAGTGAAAGGAAACAAAGTGACGCAGCACTGATCCCCTTGTGGGACTGTGGTGGGGCTGGTGGTAGCATTCGAGACATAGCTGCTTCAGTGAACGAAGGCAAGCAAAGTGGCACAGCCCTGATCCCCTGAAGCAACTGCACAGAATCTATGCACGGCCCTGGAATCAGCAAATAAATAGCACTCTCAGCACGAGATAAGTGATTTCGTCTAATTTACCACGTGGATCTAACAGCAATTTCTTTTGAAAAACCTCTCTCCCATCTATCTGATCCCTCCTCCCTCTTCCCCACCTGGCTTCAGTGACAGCTGGTTCCCTGGGCCTGAGATAGGTCCTGCTGTGCTGCCTGAGCCATTCTCCTGGCCTTGGGGAAGGAATAAATTAACAAATGGGGGAAAAAAAATTTGCCAGCTTCCCTAATGCGGAAATGTACAGCAGAAGCGGCTCCTGTCCAGGCACAAGCGGTCCAAAGATTTTGAACGTCTTTTACCCCTGCATGGACCCAGGTGGCCCCATTTCAAAAGGTAGGACCTTGCTGTTATATTGCAAAGGTGAATGTACTTGAGGTCTAACTGTGTTTCGGCTTAGCAGTGGAGAGGTGGGATTTTTGACTTTTGATACCACTCTGCCTATTAAACAGGGTCCTCACCTACCCGTATGAGGGGCCTGAAAACTGGTGGCTCCACCCATACCACCTAGCAACTCACAAAAGGGGTCCAAGGATAAGTGGTGTCTCCCAGCCTTACAGTTAAAACCACTGGGTGCCTATGATATGGCTGCAGAGCCCACCCACCAGTGCGCTCTAGAGAACAGGGACGCACCTTCCTCACACACACTCAGGGGAAGGTTGTCAGCCCCCTGCCTTCCTCAGAGTCTGACCCCATGCTGCAACGAGAAACCTGTGCATACACCAATTACAACTGCTCCTCTAAGATCGTAGGTGAGAGCCTGCACCACATCCTAGGTGACCAACTACCTGGACACCTGAGCTGAATCTATACAAGAATAGTGAATTGACTCCTAGGCTCATATACCTGATGAAACCTCTAGCCATCTGGTGACAGGACATTAGTGCTTCAAAGTCTCCGGTAATCACATTAGCTCACTCCAGTAGCCTATCTGCATATATCAAAACAAAACAAAGCAAGAGGCTAGGACACAGTGAGCAAACATAAAATACATTAATACAATAACTTTTAGATGGCTCGGAGACAACAGACAATATCAAATCACATAAAGACGTAGACCATGATCGCTTCAATCAACTCCCAAAACAAAGACTCAAGGAATCTGCCGGATGAAGATGTATTCCTAGAATTACCAGATGTACAATACAAGATTAATATATAGAACACTTCAAGACATCAGGGAGGAGATAGGCAAAATGCAGAGCAAGCTAAGGAGCACACAGATAAAGTGGTCAAGGAAATTAAGATTTCCAAAACATAATGAAAAATTTAATAGCCTGCAAGAATCAACAGAAATAGCAATCAGAAATTCTGAAGATTAAGAATAAAATTTGAGGATTAGACAACTCAGTAGGAAGTCGGCAGAGCAGAATTGAGGAGATGAAAGTCCAAATTAGTGAGACTGAAGATAAAACACTTGACACCAACATATTTGAGGAAAAATCAGATAAAAGAATTAAAAAAAATTAAGAAACACTAAAATTTATGTGACTATATCAAGAGAAATAACTTACAAGTGATAGGAGTGCTAGAATAGGGAGGGAAAACAAAAAATACAGAGAATTGTTGAATATTTGTTGGCAGAAAACTTCCTGATATCAAAAAAAGATGAGAAGATAACTATTCAAGATGTTCATCGAACCCCATATAAGCTAAATCCCAAAAGAAAGTCACCAAGACATATTATAATCAAATTTGGCAAAACCAAAGATAAAAAGAAAATTTTAAGAGCAGCAAGGGATAAACAAAAACTCACCTACAAAGGAGGGTCAGTAAGAATAAGCTCGGACCACTCGGCAGAAACCACGCAGGCAAGAAGGCAATGGGATGACACATACAAAGCCTTGAAGGAAAAAAATTGCCAGCCAAGAATCATATATCCAGCAAAACTGTCTCTCAGAAATGAAGGTGAAATTAAGACAGTTCCAGATAAACAGAATTTAGGGAATTAGCAAAACCAAGCCAAAACTACAAGAAATGCTAAAGGAAATTCTCTGGTTACAAAATTGGTATCAGATATCAACCCAACACTACAACACAGTACAGAGCAACCAGATTATAAACCCAGAGAGGGAAATCACAATAATAAATCAAGACAAAAAAAACACTCAAAACAAGGAAATAACGATGTCATTATGTAAAAGATGACAATATTAAATCAATAAAGAAGGACTAAAAATGTAGTCATAGATCTGGAGAGGAAGTCAAGGTGATAACGGGGAGAAAAAAACTCTGGTTCAATCTTAGAAAAATAGGGTTAAATAATAAGTAACCACAAAGTAGGCTAACAATCCTACACATCAAAATAAAATACAAGAAAAACATAAAGACTCAACAAAAACAAAATCAACAACAATGAAAAAGAGGAAAACACAATTTAAAAAGAAAAACTACTCGGCAGAAAAAATTAAATGGAAAAAAGAAACTGTCAACAACACACAAAAAAAGACATCAAGATGACAGCACTAAACTCATACTTACCCATAATCACGCTGAATGTAAATGGACTAAGTGCACCAATGAAGAGACAGAGTGGAAGAATGGATTAAAAAAAAAAAATCTGTCTATATGCTGCCTACAAGAGACACACCTTCGACTTAAAGACACAAACAAAAACTCAAAAGATGGAAAAAATACAATCAAGCAAACAACAATCAAAAAAGAGCAGGAGTGGCAATACTAATTTCTAATAAAACAGACTTCAAAATTAAATCCACCACAAAGGATAATGAAGGTCACTATATAATGATTAAAGGCGCAATATACCTGGAGGATATAACCACATTAAATAGTTATGCACCCAATGACAGGGCTGCAAGATACATAAAACAAACTCTAAGAGCATTAAAAAGTGAGATAGACAGCTGCACAATAGTACTAGGAGACTTCTAACACACCATTTTCAGTGAAGGACAGACATCCAGAAAGAAGTTCAATAAAGACACAGACGATCTAAATGACAAAATCAACCAACTTGACCTCACAGACATATATAGAACGCAACCCAACAGCAGCCAAGTATACTTTCTTTTCCAACCCCACACGGAACATTCTCTAGAATACACTACATATTAGGCCATAAAGCAAGCATTAGCAGAATCCAAAACACCAAAATATTACAAAGCATCTTCTCGGACCACAAAGCCATAAAATGAGAAATCAATAACAGAAAAAACAGGGAAAAGGAATCAAACACATGGAAACTGAACAACACTCGGCTCAAAAACGATTGGATTACAGAAGAAATTAAGGACAGAATAAAGAAATTCATAGAATCAAAGGAGAATGAAAACACTTCCTATCAGAACCTTTGGGACACAGCTAAAGCAGTGTTCACAGGTCAATTTATATCAGTAAATGCACAAATACAAAAAGAAGGGCCAAAATCAAAGAATTATCCCTACAATTTGAACAAACAGAAAAAGCAACAAAAGAAACCCACAGACACCAGAAGAAAGTAAATAAAAAAATTACAGCAGAATTAAATGAGAGAACAGAAAAACAACTGAAAGAGTTAACAAGGCCAAAAGGGGGTTCTTTGAAAAGATTAACAAAATCGATAACCACTGGCCAAAGTGACAAAAGAAAAATAGGAGACGAAGCAAATAACCAGGATAAAAAATGAGATGGGTGATATCATAATAGACCCAACTGAAATTAAAAGAATCATAACAAAATACTATGAAAAACTGTAGTCTAATAAATTTGAAAACCTAGAGGAAATGGATGAATTTCCAGAAACACACTGCCTACCTAAACTAACACAAACAGGGGTGGAACAACTAAATAAACCTGTAACAAAAGAAAGGATTGAAAAGGTAATTAAAAACTCCCAATAAAAAAAGCCCTGGCGCTGACAGTTTTACTGGAGAATCCTACCAAACTTTCAGAGAAGAGTTAGCACCACTAATACTAAAGGTATTTCAGAGCATAGAAAAGGATGGAATACTCCCAAACTCATTCTAGGGAGCCAGCATAACCCTGAAACCAAAACCAGGTAAAGACATCACAAAAAAAGAAAATTACGCACCAATATCCCTCAGGAACTTCGACATGAAAATCCTCAACAAAATTCCAGCCAACAGAACTCAACAACATATCAAAAAAATAATTCACCATGACCAAGTGGGATTCATACCAGGTATGCTGGAAAGGTTCAACATTAGAAAAACAATCAATGTACTCCATCACATAAATAAAACACAAGTCAAGAACCACATGATCTGATCAATTGGTGCAGAAAACGTATTGACAAAGTTCAATACCCATTCATGGTAAAAACTCTCAGCCAAATAGGAACAGAGGGAAAATGGAAACCCTGGTGGTGTAGTGGTTAAGTACGACGGCTTCTAACCAAGAGGTCAGCAGTTCAAATCCACCAGGCGCTCCTTGGAAACTCTGTGGGGCAGTTCTACTCTGTCCCACAGGGTCGCTATGAGTCGGAATCGACTCAATGGCAACAGGTTTGGTTTGACTGGTTTGCCTCAACATAATAAAGGGAATTCATACAAAGCCAACAGCCAACATCATCCTGAACGGAGAGAAACTAAAAAAATTCCGCTTGAGAATGGGAACCAGAAAAGGGTGCCCTTTATCACCACTCTTATTCGACAGTGTGCTGGATGTTCTAGCCAGAGCTATCAGGCTAGATAAAGAAATAAACGACATCCAAATTGGCAAAGAAGAAGTAAAAGTGTCTCTATTTGCAGATGACATGATCTTATACACAGAAAACCCTAAGGAATCCTCAAGAAAACTACTGAAATAGAGGAGTTTAACAGACCATGACAATACAAGATAAACATACATGAATCAGTTGGATTCCTCAACACCAACAAATAGAACATCAAAGAGGAAATCAGCAAATCAATACTATTTACAATAGCTCCCCAAAAGATAAAATACTTAGGAATAAATCTAACCAGAGACGTAAAAGAACATACAATGAAAATTATAAGACACTACTGCAAGAAACCAAAAGAGACCTACATAAATGGAAAAACATACCTTGCTCATGGATAGGAAGACTCAACATTGTAAAAATGTCTTTTCTGCCCAATGTGATCTACAAATACAATGCAATCCTGATCCATATACCAGTGACATTTTTTAATGTGATAGAGAAACAAATCACCAACTTCATATGGAAGGGAAAGAGACCCCGGATAAGTAAAGCATTACTGAAAAAGAAGAACAAACTGGGAGAACTCACTCTACCTGATTTTAGAACCTATTATACCACCACAGTAGTCAAAACAGCCTGGTACTGGTACAACAGATACATAGACCAAAGGAACAGAATTGAGAATCCAGACATAAATCCATCCACATATGAGCATCTGATATTTGACAAAGACCCAAAGTCTGTTAAATGGGGAAAAGACAGTCTCTTTAACAAATGGTGGTGGCATAACTGGATATCCATCTGCAAAAAAAATGAAACAAGACCTATACCTCACACCATGCACAAAAAGAAACTTAAATGGATCAAGGACCTAAATATAAAATCTAAAATGATAAAGATCATGGAAGAAAAAATAGGGACAATGCTAGGAGCTCTAATACATGGCATAAACAATATACAAAACATTATTAACAATGTTCAAACACTAGAAGAGAACTGGGAGCTCCTAAAAATGAAACACCTATGCTCATCCGAAGATTCACCAAGAGAGTAAGGAGATTACCTACAGACTGGGATAAAGTTTTTAGCTATGACATTTCCGATCAGTGCCTGATCTCTAAAATCTACATAATATTGCAAAAGCTCAACAACAAGAAGACAAATAACCCAATTAAAAAATGGGCAAAGGATATAAACAGGCACTACACCAAAGAAGACATTCAGGCGGCCAACAGATACATGAGGAAATGCTCATGATCATTAGCCATTAGAGAAATGCAAATCAAAACTACAATGAGATACCATCTCACTCCAACAAGGCTGGCATTAATCCAAAAAACACAAAATAATAAATGTTGGAGAAGTTACAGAGAGACTGGAACAATTATACACTGCTGGTGGGAATGTAAAATGGTACAACCACTTTGCAAATCGATTTGGCACTTCCTGAAAAAAGCTAGAAATAGAACTACCATACGATCCAGCAATTCCACTCATTGGAATATATCCTAGAGAAATAAACGCCTTTACACGAACAGACATATGCACATCCATGTTCACTGCAGCAGTGAATACGACAGCAAAAAGGTGGAAGCAACCAAGGTGCTCGTTAATGGATGAATGGATAAATAAATTATGGTATATTCACACTATGGAATATTATGTAACAACTAAGAACAACAATGAATCTGTGAAACATCTCTTAACATGGAAGAATCTGGAAGGCATTATACTGAGTGAAATTAGTCAGGTGCAAAAGGACAAATATTGTATGAGACCACTGTTATAAGAACTCTAGATACAGGAAAATACTCTTTGATGGCTACGAGGGTGGGAAGGGAGGGAGAGGCATATTCACTAACTAGATAGTGGACAAGAATTATTTTAGTGATGGGAAGGGCAACACACAACACACTGGAAGTCAGGACAACTGGACTAAACCAAAAGCAAAGAAGTTTCCTGAATACGACCAAATGCTTTGATGGCCAGAGTAGCAGGGACAGGGGTCTGGGGACCATGGTTTCAAGGGACATCTAGGTCAATTAGCGTAGCTAAATGTACTAAGAAAACGTTCTGCATCCCACTTCGGTGAGAAGCGTCTAGGGTTCTAAACGGTAGTAAGCAGCCATCTAAGATGCATCAATTGGTCTCAATCTACCTAGAGCAAAGGAGAATGAAGAACACCAAAGATATATGGTAAAGATGAGCCAAGAGACCGAAAGGGCCACGTAAACCAGAGACTCCATCAGCCTTAGACCAGAAGAACTAGATGGTGCCTGGCTACCACCGATCACTGCCCTGACAGGGAACACAACAGAGAATCCCTGATGAAGCAGGAGAACAGTGGGATGCAGATCTCAAATTCTGGTGAAAAAGACCAGGCTTAATGGTCTGACTGATACTGGAGGGACCCCTGACAGTCATGGTCCCCAGACCCTTTGTAAGCCAACTCTCTAGACGGAGATTGGAGTGGACTGTAAAATAGACAATGATACTGTTGAGGAGTGAGCTTCTTGGCTCAAGCAGACACATGAGATTATGTGGGCAACTCCTGTCTGGTGGCAAGATGAGAAGGCAGAGGGGGACAGGAGCTGGTTGAACGGACACAGGGAACATTGTGCGGAGAGGAAGAATGTACCATCTCATTAGGATGAGAGCATCCAGGAGTACATTGCAAGGTGTGTATAACTTTTTGTTTGAGAGACTAACTTGATTTGTAAACTTTCACCTAAAGCACAATAAATAAATAAATAAAGCACAAGCAACAAAGGAAATAAATAAACTGGACTCCATCAAAATTAAAAACTTTTGTGTATCAAAGGACATTATCAAGGAAGTCTTGACAACCTACAGAATGGGAGAAAATACCTGGAAACCATACATCTGATAAGGATTTAATATCGAGAATATATAAAGAACTCCTACAACTCATCAACAAAAAGGGAAACCACTCAATTAAAAAATGGACCAAAAACGTAATAGACATTTATCCAAGGAAGATAATACAAATGGTCAATGAGCACATAAAAAGACGCTCAATATCGTTAGGCATCAGGGAAATGTAAATGAAAACTACAATGAGATACCACTTCACACCCACCAGGGTAGCTATTATCAGAAAAAATAGAAACTAACATGTGTTGGGGAGGATGCTATTCCTGGTGAGAATGTAAAATGGTGCAGCTGCTGTGGAAATGTTTGGCAGTTCCTCAAAAAAGTTAAATATAAAATAACCATATGACCCAAGAATTTCACTCCTAGGTATATACCTGTAAGACTTGAAATCAGGGACTCAGACAGACACTTGTATACCAGTGTTCACTGCAGCATTATTCGTAATAGTCAAAAGGTGGAAACAACCCAAGTGTGCATCAACAGATGAATGGGTAAACAAAATGTGGTCTATACACGCAACAATGAAAAATGAAGTTGTGATACATGTTACAACATGGATTAACCTTGAAAACATTATGCTGAGTAAGTCAGACACAGAAGGACAAACATTGTAGGAGTCCACCTATATGAAATATGTAGAACAGGCCTATGTATAGAGACAAAAGTTTATTAGTGATAACCAGGTATTGGGAAGAGGTAGGGATGGGAATTATTGCTGAAGGGGTACTGAGTTTCTCTTTGGAGTGATGTACAACTTTTGGAACTGGACAGTAGTGATGGATGCACAACATGGTGAAAGTAATTACTGTCACTGAGCTGTATACTTAAAAATGGTTAAAATGGCAAACTTTCTATTATATATATTTTACCACAATGGAATTATAAAAAACACAAAATGTGGCACTTCCTATGAACCAAAACTTGTTATGGATGAGAATCATTACCGATGTTATTCTGAAAATATATCAGTGATGTTTATCAAATACAAACAAAAAGTTAAAGAGAAAAAAAAACACTACTCAAGAGTATTTTTTCTTTCATCATCACTAGAACACTCTCACATAGCGTCAAAGATTACATGAGCACAACACAACAGTCTTTCCTCTACCTCCATCAGTGTCTCCTCAGGCAGTTCAGGAGCTTCAAAGGTGATGAGCCCCTCTAAGCTGGGGGGTGAAGCACCATAAGGCATGTACCTCAGGCTGGGAGCTGCCTCTGCTCGTGGAGGGGAAGATCCTGAACACACACCAGGTGGGGAGCCCATACACACACGGCCACTCGCGGAGCAGAGGGAGCCTCCAGAGCTGCTGGACCCCACTGGAAGGAAACAGAACACACAGAGCAGTTTCCTGAGTTAGTTTGAGAAGTTAGGGACTTTTGTATCCACTTCTACTTTTACTTATTGAATAAAATCTATTATTAATAATGAAAAAATGTTAAAAGCCAGTAATCCCCTATTTGAGCGTATCAATGATTTTTATTTTTCCATGCTTACCCATCTGTCAGTTTGTTGTGCTATGGTGGTTTGCATGTTGCTATGATGCTGGATGCTATGCCACTAGTGTTTCAAATAGCAGCAGGGTCACCCATGGTGGATAGGTTTCAGCAGAACTTCCAGACTAAGAAAGACTAGGAAGAAAGGCCTGGGAAGGCAATCTACTTCTAAAAATTAGTCAGTGAAAGCCTTATGGATCACAACAGAACACTGTCTGACTCCCTTGCTTTGGCTATATCATTAGGAAGGATCGATAGTTGGAGGAGGACGTTATGTCTGGTGAGACAGAGGGACAGTAAGGGTGAGAGAAACCCTCATGAGATGAACTGGCACAACAGCCGCAAAGATGGACTTGAACATGCTGGTGATTGTGAAGACGATGCTATGTTTTATTTTCTTGTACATAATGAATGGTGTTGCATTCACTGTCAAAAGGAACATTTCAGTATCTATCCTAAAGTATAACGGTGTCAGTGATAAGATAATATCCATATGCCTACAAGGAAGACCAGTTCGATACAGCTATTATTCAAATTTACACACAACCACTAAGGCCAAAGATAAAGAAATTGAAGATTTTTATCAGCTTCTGCAGTCTGAAATTGATCAAACATGCAGTTAGGATGCATTCATTATTACTGCTGATTGGACTGTGAAAGTTGGAAGAAAAACGTTGGTAGTTGGAATATAAGGCCCTGGTGAAAGAAAAAATGCCAGAGATCAAATGAAAGAATTTTGCAAGACCAGTGACTTCACTGCAAATACTGTTTTTCACCAACATAAATGGCGACTATACACATGGACCTCACCAGATGGAACACACAGGAATCAAATCAACTACATCTGTGGAAAGAGACAATGGAAAAGCTCACTGTCATCAGTCAGAACAAGGCCAGGGGCCGACTGTGGAACAGACCATCAATTGCTCATATGCAAGATCAAGCTGAAACTGAAGAAAATCAGAGCAAGTCCACGAGAGCCAAAATACGACCTTGAGTATATCCCACCTGAATTTAAAGACCACTCAAGAATAGATTTGATGCGTTGAACATTAATGACTAAAGACCTTATGAGTTGTGGAATGACATCAAGGACATCATACATGAAGAAAGCAAGAGGTCATTGAAAAGACAGGAAAGAAAGAAAAGACCAAGATGGATGTCAGAGGAGACTCTGAAACTTGCTTCCAAATGTCAAGCAGCTAAAGCAAAAGGAAGAAATGATGAAATAAAACCGCTCAACAAACAACGTCACAGGGCGGCTCCAAAAGACTAAATAAGGTATTATAATGACATGTGCAAAGAGCTGGAGATAGAAAACCAAAAGGGAAGAACATGCTTGGCATTTCTCTAACTGAAAGAGCTGAAGAAAAAATTTAAGCCTCCAGTTGCAATAGTGAAGGATTCTATAGGGAAAATATTAAACGACGCAGGAAGCATCAGACGAAGATGGAAGGAATACACAGAGCCATTACACCACAAAGAATTAGTCGATCTTCAATCATTTCAAGAGGCAGCATGTGATCAGGAACCAATGGTACTGAAGGAAGAAATCCAAGCTGCACTGAAGGAACTGGCGAAAAACAAGGCTCCAGGAATTGACAGAGTATCAGTTGAGATGTTTCAACAAACGGATACGGCACTGGAGGTGCTCACTCATCTATTCCAAGAAACTTGGAAGACAGCTATCTGGCCAACCGACTTGAAGAAATCTGCATTTACGCTATTCCCAAGAAAGGTGATCCAACTGAATGTGGAAATTATAGAACAGTATCATCAATATCACACGCAAGCAAAATTTTGCTGCAGATCATTCAAAAGTGACTGCAGCAGTATATTGACAAGGAACTCCCAGAAATTCAGGCCGATATCAGAAGAGGATGTGGAACCAGAGATATCGTTGCTGATGTCAGATGGATGCTGGCTGAGAGCAGAGAATACCAGAAGGATGTTTACTTGTGTTTTCTTGACTATGCAAAGGCATTCAACTGTGTGGATCATAACAAATTATGGATAACATTGCAAAGAATGGGAATTCCAAGAACACTTAATTGTACTTGTAAGGAACCTCTACGTAGATCATGAGGCAGTTGTTCAGACAGAACAAAGGAATACTGAGTGGTTTAAAGTCAGGAAAGGTATGCGTCAGGGTTGTCTCTTTTCACCGCACCTATTCAATCTGTATGCTGAGCATATAATCTGAGAAGCTGGACTCTATGAAGAAGAACGGGGCATGAGGATTGGACGAAGGCTCATTAACAACCTGCATTATGCAGATGACACAACCTTGCTTGCTGAAAGTGAAGAGCACTTGAAGCACTTACTAATGAAGAGCAAAGACCACAGCCTTCAGTAAGGATTGTACCTCAACATAAAGAAAACAAAAATCTTCACAACTGGACCAGTAAGCAATATCATGATAAATGGAGAAAAGATTGAAGTTGTCAAGGATTTCATTTTACTTGGATCCACAATCAACAGCCATGGAAGCAGCAGTCAAGAAATCAAAAGACACACTGCATTGGGCAAATCTGCTGCAAAGGACCTCTCTAAACTGTTAAAAAGCAAAGATGTCACCTTGAAGACTAAGGTGCACCTGACCCAAGCCATGGTATTTTCAATCACATCATATGCACATGAAAGCTGGACAATGATTTAGGAAGACCGGAGAAGAATTGATGGCTTTGAATTGTGGTGTTGACGAACAATATTGAATATACCATGGACTGCTAAAAGAATAAACAAATCTGTCTTGGAAGAAGTAGAACCAGAATGCTCCTTAGAAGCAAGGGTGGTGAGACTGCATCTTAGATACTTTGGACGTGTTGTCAGGAGGGATCAGTCCCTGGAGAAGGACCTCATGCTTGGTAAAGTACAGAGTCAGTGGAAAAGAGGAAGATCCTCAACCAGGTGGACTGACACAGTGGCTGCAACAATGAGCTCAAGCATAACAATGATTTTAAGGATGGCACAGGACCGGGAAGAGTTTCATTCTGTTGTGCAGACGGTTGCTATGAGTCGGAAGCAACTTGATGGCACCTAACAACAACAACAACAAGGTTGCCATAAGCAGGAGCTGACTTGGTGACAGCTATCATTTGGAAACCCTGGTGGTGTAGTGGTTAAGTGCTACGGCTGCTAACCAAAGGGTCAGCAGTTCGAATCTGACAGGCGCTCCTTGGAAACTCTGTGGGGCAGTTCTACTCTGTCCTATAGGGTCGTTATGAGTTGGAATCAACTCGAGGGCACTGGGTATCATCATCACTATCAGATGTAGACTTTATAGTCATCATCATAGCTACCCTTTTTATATTGTTTTACAAAAATTTATATCATATACCTTTCTCCACGTTGCTCCATAGTCTTCATAATTATAAAACTTAATATATGCTAGTGGGTCACTAAATCTATATATGTAATTTCCTTAGCTAGTTTAGTCCTCTAACCTGGGGCATTTATACTGTGTCTGATTTTACAAATCACAAATAACACTGAAATGAAATACAGTTTTCTTTTGAAAGATTTCTTTGTTATAAATACTCCAAAGTAATATAAAGAGGAATGGGGTTACCACTGGTTAAATATTGTAAACATTTTTATAGCTCTTCGTAAAAATTGCCATACTGCTTTCTAGAGCACCAGTGAGTAAGCACACAGATCCCACTACAGCCTCAACACTGGGTGTTATACTTTTTTAAAAGTTGGCTTAGTTGATACACATAAAATGTTACTTCCTTCAAATGATATTTTCTTACGTAAAATGGTATCTTATTATTTCTTATTTAAGAGTTTTAATAATCTTAAAAGATCATTACCTCTACTTCCTCTCCTGTTTTCTTATATTCTTTGCTTATTAATTTATTGATATCTTGAATAGTAAATTATTTAGCATAACAGAACTTAAAGGATACAAGGTACAGTATTAATATGGTATCAAATGATAACTGATTTCAAGTTCAATCTAAATACTTTTCTCACTCATGGTGACCTTAAGTACAACAGAACAAAACATTGTCCAGTCCTGCATCATCCTCACAATCGCCAGCATTTTGAGTCCATCGCTGTGGCTACTATGCCAATCCACCTCACCCAGGTTCTTCCATGCCCTCATTGGCCTTCTGCTTCACCAAACACAATGTGCCCCTCTAGCAACTGATTCTTCCTGATGACATATCCAAAGCAAGTGAGTTAGACAATATTTTGTGAGCTCCATTAAGGTTTTCACTGGCTAATTTTCGGAAGTAGATCACCAGACCTTTCTTCCAAGTCTGTCTTAGCCTGGAAGCTCTGCTGAAATCCAGCCACCATGGGTGACCCTGCTGGTATCTGAAATACCAAAGGCATAGTATCCAATCACCACAGTAAGTATGCAAGCCACTGCAGTGTGACAAACTGATAGAAGGGTGGTAGATTTATCGATTATAGATGAGAAACAAATCTGTTAGTCTGTCTATGTCTAGGAATACATGCAAAGATTGGGACCCAAAGTGTAAAAACAACCAAAATATACCAAAATTCCTATTATCTTCAAAATATTTACTGCATCTACTATAATACTATAATAAGCCTTCAATATAAGCTGAGAACCACTATATGTGCATAGCTGCTTCATCATGGGGCATTCACATTTATATGATACTATAATACTATCCTATATGTAACAGTATAATATATACATATATAGCACTTTTACTTTTCAAAAAATGTTAAATAAATGTCTCATTTACTCCTTATAACCCATTAAGGTAAAGAAAAAGTTATCTCCATTTCACCAGCAAAAAAACTGAAGCCCAGAGAGATAAAGTGACTTATCTTACAGTGGTAAGTCATTATCAGAACATCACACTCCAAAAACTAGCTGAAGGTTGTAATAATACCTTACCTGAAGTCGTTCTTGTTCGAAGGACCATATGGGTACAAGCGGGGGCCGTGGCACTATGTGGAGGTGACCCCACAGTGAAAAGGACGGCCCTAGAAGTTGCTGCTGCTGCTCCCATAGGAGGTGTCAGTACAACGCCACAGGGTCCTGTAGGAGCTACAATAAAAAGTTTACAAAATGGTACATTACACCTTGATAGTGTTTATCTCTGGGGATGAGATTACAGTAAGGCTTTCATTTTCCTGTGAGGTATTTTTTCAAAAAAGTATTACTCTTAAAATCAGAAAATTTGATACAGTATATCCATTAAAAACATTTCATACATAAACACAGATGTATATGCGGTTGGATACTGCCCAAACGGACTTTACGTGGTGCATGGCTGTATACAGAAAACTTCTACATCTGAACAACAAAAAGACAAGTAACCTAATCAAAAACTGGGCAAAGGACATGAACAGACACCAAAGAGGATATTCAAATGGCCAACAGACATGAAAAGATGCTCAACACCATTAGCTATCAGAGAAATGCAAATCAAAGGCATGAGATACTATTTTACTCCCACTAGGATGGCAAAGATAAAAAAAAAATCCAGAAAATAACAAGTGTTGGAGGGGATGTGGAGAAATTGGAACCGTCATTCATTACTGCTGGGAATGCAAAATGGTATAGCCATTGTTGTAAACAGTCTGGTGGTTCCTCAAAAAACTAGAGGTAGAATTGCCATCTGACTCAGCAGAGATCGAGCTATATGGAACAGTAGGTGGAAAATCCCCCATATGTCAAGCCAAGAAGAATCAATAAAAATTATCTAAAATGTTTTCACACCCAAACATCTGAAAAACTTTACATTTCTGAGACCACAGAATGGAGGCAGGTGCCAACAACACGAATCATAAATTCAAAAGAAGACATACTGAACGAGATACAGGGGGAAAAAAAAAAAAAAAGCCTCTCAGTGTCCACCTACTCTGCAACACAGCAAAACAAAGGTAAAGCTTCTAATTAAAACAGTGGAAGACAGAGTTCATGAACATCTTACTGGGAGCAAGTACACAGTAAGTAGAAATTAATCATACAGTACTGCTCCCTGTGTGATGCAAACAGTTAAGGACTGAGCCAGCAAAAGGTTGGTTGTTCAAAACCACTCAGAGAGGCACTTCGGAAGAAAGGTCTGGTGATCTGCTTCTTGAAGGTCACAGTCATAAAAACCTTACAGAACATGGTTCTACTCTGACACACATGGGGTTGCCGTGTTCACTCAAGAGCAACTGGTTTATTGTTACATAAGATATATAAAATGACAGTTACTCTATTTAATATAATATCTTTATGATTTTATTTTAGCAGGTATAAAAGTATTTAAGGATCTTCATGGTTAAAATGTAACACTCAGTCAACCGAATGATCTTTTCCCTAAGGTCTTAAGTTTCTTTATCAACAGTTTTTATTTTCAGGAACTGAAACTTCATACTCATGTCAATGAGAAACATTAATAACAGGCATGTTACTTTGATCTTAAGGCTTTTCTTTCCCATGAAACCAAATATTAACTGTAAAAATTCCTGACCAAATCCTGCCAGAGGCTTTTTTTTTTTTTTTTACTGTTCAAAGCCAGGCTTTCTGAACTTAAATTTCAAGAGGTGGAAGGAGGGCCAGAGATAACCTTATGACCCAAGATAACAGTTGATCTCAGTACGAGGGGGAGGGCAGGGTTCAGTCAATCATGTTAAGATTGGCGAATGGCTGATCTTCTATTCTTCTCCTTCCTCTTCTCTTCATAAACCTCACTGTAACTGCTTTTATTTGGAATCAGAGTGGTATCCCTATATGCATATAGAACAACTGCTCAGAATGAACCTTATATCTCAGTTTCTTTGAGTTTTGGTTATTTTTAACACTGAGAAATATAAATTGGTATAATTTCAAATGATAATTAAAATTCAAAAGACTTACATGTGGAAGACAGAAAGGAAAGGAAGGACATAAAAAGAAAACTCCAAGTTATCAAAGATGCATTTTATGCCTAAATATTCTTTAAGAAAAAAAATCTGGACTCACATACATTAACTTCAACTTAACTTATAATGTATATTCATGTAGAATTTACAAGCTCTGTAAAATTTATTTACAAAGGAGAATGAGACACAATATGGTCATTCAAGCAAGCTGTTTTCAAAAATTGTCCCAGGAGTCTAGGAAGATGGCGACATAAACAGACCATCTTACTGACCCTCCCCAACAAATAAAACAAGAAATATATGGAAACACTGCTTGGATTTCAGAGACTCTGAATTGAGGAACAGAGAAAAGGAGTGGGAAACTACAAAGAGGCAAGAAGTAACAGATCAACAACATGCACATGCAGCAGGAACATCGCTTTTCCCACCACCCGTCCCCCTCCTCCAAGGCACACAGGCCTCAGGCTGCTGTGAACTGCAGAAGTGGTCCCAGAAGGGGAGCCCACTTCCCTAACCACCACAGCCCCTGCCTGTACAAACAGATAGGACCCCAAGCTTTTGCTCTAAAATCAACAAGGCAGACTTCCCCAAGGGTCCAAATACCACAAGTGGATGACTTTAAAAAAGAGAAATTTATTCTCTCACAGTCTAGTAGGCTACAAGTTCAAATTCAGGGCATGGGCTCCAGTGGAAGGCTTTCTCTCTCCCTGTTGGCTCCGGAGGAAGGTCCCTGTCATCAATCTTCCCCCGGCTGAGGAGCTTCTCAGGCGCAGGGACCCCAGGTCCAAAGGACACACTCTGCTCCCAGTGCTGCTTTCTTGGTGGTATGAGATGCCCCCTCCACCCCTCTGCTCCCTTCTCTTTCCTGTTATCTCTTGTAAGATAGAAGATGGTGCAGGCCACACCCCAGGGAAACTCCTTTTACATTGGATCAGGGGTGTGACCTTAGTAAGGGTGTTACTATCCCACCCTAATTTTCTTTAACATAAACTTATAATCACAAAATGGAGGACGAACAACACAATACTGGGAATCATGGCCTAACCAAGTTGACACATATTTTCAGGGGACACAATTTAATCCATGACAGTAAGCAAAGGCCAAATACTCTGCCCCTCTAAGAGTTTTCTGCAGAAAGTAGTACAGACAAAACCACTAAATACTGGAGAAAACTGAAAAAGTTAACATGCTTGAAAATTACAACACCCCAATAAAAAAATCACAAAACACACGAAGAAGAGAGAAATAATGGCCCATTCAAATGAACATGACAAAGGGAGTGAAAGTGCATCTAGGGATGTCCAAATAATGGGGAAAAAAAAAAGGGAAGAATATGATACAACTACATTAAATATACTTAAAGAGCTAAGGGAAAACAAAGGGTCACTATGAGTCAGAATCAACTTGACAGCAAGGGTTTTTTTTTTTCTTTTTTCTTTAAGGGAAAACATAGAGCTAAAAGAAATAAGGAAAACATTGCATGACCAAAATGACGATCTACGACAAGACTTACTGCCTGTGAAAGGGACAATAACTGAAATGAGAGATACAACAGAAGGATTTACCAACAGATTTAACCAGGGAGAAGAAAAAAATCAGCAAATTGGAGGATAAGATAGTTACAATTGCAGTTGCTGAAGAGAAATGAGAATGGAGGCTCAAGAAGGCTGAGCATAGTTTAATGGAATTCTGTGACAACAACAAGAGGCCTAATACATGCATCACGGTAATTCCAGAGGGGGATAAGAGAGAGAAAGGGACAGAAAGAATATCTGAAGACCTAATGACATAAAATTTCCCCAATCTAATGAAGGAAATGAAACTACACATCCAAAAGCCTCAAAGAGCTCCAAGCCAGGATAAACCCAAAGAGATCTACACCAAGACACGTCACAGTAGTGCTCAAAAAGTACATATAAAGAAAGAAACCTGAAAGTAATGACAAGAGAAGCAAACAGTCATAGACAACGGATCCTCAATAAGATAAATTGACTATTTCTCCTCAGAAACACTGGGGGCCAGAAGGCAATGGAATGATATGTTTAAAGTGCTGAAAGAAAAAAACTGTCATTTAAGAATACTATACTCAGCGAAACTATTCTTCCAGAATGAGGGTAAAATTAAAACATTCCCAGACAAACAGAAGCTGAGAGAGTTCATAACCACCAGACCAGACCTGCAAAAAATACAAGAGTTTTGTAGATGGAAGGAGAAAGACACTAGAAAGTAATTCAAAGCTATACATAAAAAGAAAGATCTCTAATAAAGGGAAATGCATGGACAAATATAAGGGCTAGTAATAAGGAATTCATGTTTGGTAATTCTAAATGTTTTGTCCTTTGTATTTTTTTAATAACAAATATATAAAAAGCAAGAATAAAATTATGTTACAGGGCACATGAAATATAAAGATGTAATTAGTGATAATAACAACAATAGGAGGGAAGGAATGGTATAGACACAGAATTTTTTGTATGTTACTTAAGCTGGTACCAACTTACCTGGAACGTTATAAATACAAACCATTAAATGTAATATTCATGGTAACCACTAAAGAAATACCTAAAATACACATGAAAAAGGAAAGAAGGGGACGAAAATGCTCACTACAATAAACCAACAAAACACAAAAGCAAGCAGTAGTAAAAGACAAAGAAGGCTTAAGACACTCAAAAAAAAAAAAAAAAAAACCAAAAAACAAAATGGCAAAGTCACTTATCAATAATTACAGCAAATACAAAGGACTAAATGCACCAATCAAAAGGCAGAGTGGCAAAATGGATAAAAAAACATGATCCAAATATATGCTATTTATAAGAGACACACCTCAAACCCAAAGATAGAAATAGGTTGAAAGTGAAATGATGGAAAAAAATATTCCATGAAAATAATAGCCAAAAAAGAGTGTGGGTGGCAATCTTAGAATCAGACAAAGTAGGCATTAAGACAAAATCTTTCAGAAGAGATAAAGATGGACATTATATAGTGATAAAAGGATCAATTAATCAAGAAGACTAAATGATCATTAATATATATCCACCAAACATGGGGACACCTAAATATATAAAGCAAACACTAACGGAATTGAAAGAAGTAGTAGATAGTACTACAATAATAGTTAGAGACTTCAATATACCACTTTCACTACTGGATAAAACATCTACAAGAAGATCACCAAGGAAATAGAGGACTTCCATGACACTACAAACCAGGTAGACTTAATAGACATATAGAGAACACTCCACCCCAAAACAGCACAATATATATTCTACTCCAGTGCACAGGGATCATTCTCCAGGACAGACCACATATTGGTCACAAAGCAAGTCTTGACAAATTTAAAAAGACTGAAATCACACAAAGCATTTTCTCTGACCACAACGGAGTGAAGCTACATCAATAACAGAAAAAAAAAAAAAACATGGAAAATACACAAACATATGAAAATTAAACAACACGCTAATAAACTACCAATGGGTCAAGGGGAAATCAAAAGAGAAATCACATATTTCCTACAGTCAATGAAAATGAAAGCACAACATACCAAAATTTATGAGATGCAGCAAAGACAGTACTCAGAGGGAAACATATACCAATAAATGCCTACATGAAGAAAGAATAAAAATCTGAAACTGACACAGCCTAATTCAACAACTCCAGGAACTGGAAAGAGAAGAGCAAACTAATCCTAAACATTTCAGAATTAGGGAAAAAAGAAAGATCAGAGCATAAATAAATAAAATTGAACACAGAAACACAACAGAGGGAATCAATAAAACCAGAAGTTCGTTCTTTAAAAAGATGAATAAAATCAGCAAACCTTTACCTAGACTGGCAAAGAAAAGATGCAAATAACCAAAATGAAAGATGGGACGTTACAATTGACCTGACAGAAATAAACAGAATTATGAGAGAGTATTATAAACAACTGTATGGCAACAAACTGGATAACCTACAAGAAATGGAGAGAATTTTTACAAGCACACAACCCACCCAAACTGACAAAAAAGGAAATACAAAGTCTCAACACACCCACCCCAAGTTACGAAATCGAATCAGTGGCTAAAAGCCTCCAAACAACAAAAAGTCCTGGACCAGATGGCTTCACTGGGGAATTCTATCAAACGTTTAGAGAAGAATTCACACCAATACTGTTTAAACTCTTCCAAAGGATACAGAAGGAAAGACTACTCGCTAATTCATTCAATGAAGCAAATATAACACTGATACCCAAACCACACAAAGACACCATATGAAAAGAAAATTATAGGCCAGTATCTTCCATGAATATAGATGAAAAAATCCTCAACAAAATACTAGTGAACAGAATCTGACAGCATATTAAAAGAGTTGTATACCATGACCAAGTGGGATTTATTAAGGGAATGTAGGGCTGGTCCAACATAAGAAAATTAATCAATATAATACACCATACCAATAAAACAAAGGAAAAGAACCACATGATCATCTCTATGATGTAGAAAAAGAATTCAATAAAACCCATTACCCTTTCTTAATGAAAGCCCTGAAAGAGACTGGAATAGAAGGGAAATCCCTCGGTATGATTCAGGGCATACATGAAAAGCCAACAGCCAACATTATACTTAATGGAGAAAGACTGAGAGCTTTCCCCTTGGAATTAGCAAAAAGACAAGGGTGCCCACTCTCACCACTTCTACTCAACACTGTATTAGAAGTTGTAGCCAGAACACTAAGACAAAAATGAGAAATGAAAAGTATTCAAATTGGAAAAGTAAAATTATCTCTATTCATGAATGATATGACCCTACATATAGAAAACCCGAGTCCACAAGAAAACTTTCAGAGCTAAAAGAGGAATTTAGCAAAGTTGCAGGGTATGAGGTTAACTGTAACAAAATTAGTTGAGTTTCTATACACCAGCAATGAGAAACAAAACTAGGGAAATTAGAGA
Source organism: Elephas maximus indicus (assembly GCF_024166365.1). Taxonomy (NCBI): domain Eukaryota; kingdom Metazoa; phylum Chordata; class Mammalia; order Proboscidea; family Elephantidae; genus Elephas; species Elephas maximus. The sequence continues at coordinate 212,723,471 of NC_064820.1, read as the reverse complement.
AACGATTCCATTTACAGTAGCATCTAGGAGAATACCTAGGAATAAATATAATAAAGGACATGAAGAGCTTACACAATGAAAATTATAAAACATTGCTGAAAGAGAATAAAGAAGACTTAAATAAACAGAAAGACGTTCTGTGTTTTTGGGTTGGAAGGTTTAGTGTTAATATGTTAATACTACCCAAAGTGATCTACAGATTCAACGCAATCCCAATCAAAATTCCAACAGCCTACCTACAGAAATGGAAAAAACAATCCTCAACTTCATGTGGAAAGGCAATGAAGCTGCCTCCGAGGCTTCCTCTGCTCCACTGCAATTTCCTCCCCGTTCACAGCACCCAACTCAATTGCGGCTCTAACTAGGGTTTGAATTTGGAGCTGGACTCCCGCACACGTGCAAACCAAGACCTTGGCGCATGTGTGGGACCCGAGGAGCCGTGGCCCGGGACTTGACCCTGGACGTGAACTTCATTGGCGAGGAAGATATTCTTTGGCACATAGCTGCACTCGAGCCCATCTGTAAAGCGAAAGTTTCCTTCCTTTACAAATGACTCAGCACCTGGATCTCCGAATATGAACATGGGAGGGATCAGGGTGTTGGAATAAACCAAAACCCACTGCCGCTGAGTCGATTCCAACTCACAGCGACCCTACAGGACAGAGTAGAACTGCCCGGTAGAGTTTCCAAGGAGTGCCTAGCAGATTCGAACTGCCAACCTTTTGGTTAGCAGCCATAGCACTTAACCACTACACCACTAGGGTTTCCAACATATGAATAGATGCTCAAACTCATTAGCCATCAGAAAGATGCAAATCAAATTCACAATGAGATACCGTTTTACTCCCACTAGGATGGCTCGAAAAGACAAAGTCAAGTATTATAATGAATATGCAAAGACCTTAAGTTAGAAAACCAAAAAGGAAAGAACACACTTGACTTTTCTCAAGCTGAAAGAACTAAAGAAAAATTCAAGCCTTGAGTTGCAATACTGAAGGATTCTACAGGGAAAATATTGTACAATGCAGGAAGCATGAAAAGAAGATGAAGGGAATACTGAGTCACTGTACCAAAAAGAACTGGACAACGTTCAACCATTTCAAGAGGCAGAATATGACCAGAACCAACGGTACTGAAGAAAGCAGTCCAAGCTGCATGGAAGGCACTGGTGTAAAACAAGGCTCCAGGAATTGACAGAATACCAATTGAGATGTTTCAACAAATGGATACAGCACTGGAGGTGCTCACTCATCTGTGTCAAGAAATTTGGAAGGCAGCTTCCTGGCCAACTGACTGGAAGAAATCTGTATTTATGCCCTTCCAAAGCAAGAGGGTATAAAAGAATGTGGAAATTATCAAACTATCATATACAAGTAAAATTTTACTAAAGATCACCAAAAAGTGGTTGCAGATGTACATCGACATGGAAATTCAAGCCAGATTCATAAGAGGATGCAGAATGAGGAATATTATTGCTGATGTCAGATGGATTTTGGCTGAAAGCAGAGAATACCAGAAAGACATTTACTCGTGTTTTGATAACTATGTAAAGGCATTTGACTGTGTGGATCATAACAAATTATGGGTAACACTGTAAAGAATGAGAGTTCCGGAACATTTCTTTGTGCTGATGTGGAAACTGTACACAGACCAAGAGGCAGTCATTTAAACAGAAAAACGGGATACCGCATTGTTTAAAGTCAGGAAAGGTGTACATCAAGGTTTTATCCTTTCACCATGCTTATTCAATCTGTATGTTGAGCAAATAATCTAAGAAGCTGGATTATATGAAGAACGTGGCATCAGGATTGCAGGAAGCCTCATTAACAACCTGCAATATCCAGATTACACAACCTTGCTTGCTGAAAGTGAAGAAGACTTGATGAACTTACTCATGAAGATCAAAAACCACAACTTCCAAGTATGGAGTGCACCTCAACATAAAGAAAACAAAAATCCTCACAATCGGACCAATAAGCAACATCATGATAAACAGAGAAAGTATTGAAGTTGTCAAGGATTTGATTTTATTTGGATTCACAATTAAGGCACATTAAGCTACAGTCAAGAAATCAAATGACGTATTGCATTGGACATCTGCTGCAAAAGACCTCTTTAAAGTGTTAAAACAACAAAGATGTCACTTTGAGGACTAAGGTATGCCCAACCCAAGTAATGGTATTTTCAATCGTCTTACATGCATGGGAAAGCTGGACAATGAATAAAGAAGACCAAAGAACTGACGCCTTTGAATCATGTATTGGCAAAGAATACTGCGTATGTCACACACTGCCAGAAGAATGAAGAAACCTGTCTTGGAAAAAGTACAGCCAGAATGATCCCTGGAAGAAAGGATGGTGACACATTTTCTCACTTACTCTGGACATGTTATCAGGAAGGATCAGTCCCTGGAGAAGGACATCATGCTTGGTAAGGTAGAAAAGGGTCACCGAAAAAGAGGAAGACTCTCAAAGCGATAGACTGACACAGTGGCTGCAACAAGGGTTCAAGCATAGCAATGATTGTGAGGATGGTGCAGGAACAGGCAGTGTTTTGTTGTACACAGAGTGTGAGTCAGAACCAACTCAACAGCAGCTAACAACAGGATGGCTAATATAAAACAGAAAATAAGAAATGTTGGTGACGATGTGGGGAAACTGGAACACTTACTCATTGCTGGTGGCAGTGTAAAATGGTACAGCTGTTTTAGGAAAGTGCTGCAGTTCCTCAAAAACTAAAATTAGAACTACCATATGATCCAGCAATTCCAATCCTAGGTATATAGACAAAAAGCTTGAAAGCAGGGCCTCAAAGATAGACTTCTTTTAGCACTATTCACAACAACCAAAAGGTGGAAACAACCTAAATGTCCATTGACAGGTGAATGGATAAACAAAATGCAGTACATACATACAATGGAATACTACTCAACCAGTAGGAGAAATGAAGTCGTGATACATGCTACATATGGATGGAGCTGGAAGACATTTTGCTGTGTGAAATAAGTCAATCACTAAAGGACAAATACTGAACAATCTCACTTATATAAAAAGACAAGAAAAGCAAATGTATAGAGGCCAATGTTCGTAGTAGTTACCAGGGGTGAAGGGAGAGGGAAAGAGGGGTTAACAATGATGAAAAAAATCACACTGATCAAGGGTAGGGTTGCAAAGCCTATTACTGTAATTGCTGTCAATAAGTTGTAAAAAGCTGAATTGGCAATAGGTGTGTAATAGATACAGATTTACAACAACAAAAACAAAAAAGAATACCTGCTTAGGCTGCTTATGTACAACCAAACACCTCATGGGATTGGATCCTTGTTTTGGAGGTTTATGGTTACGTTTTCATGGGACATTCCAGTTAACTGGCCTAATAACATGTTCAGCACTTCTGTTCTACCTCCTAGTTCATGCGTAGTGCCTGGGGTCTTAAAAACTTACAAGCAGCCATCCAAGGCAGAACAATTGATGACTATTCACCTGGAGCAACAGACGAAGAAGGAGAGTCAGGAATAAGATTAGGATATGGTGGCTAAGTGCCTCCATGAACAATCTCCTTTGTCATGAAACCAAAATAACTGGATGGTGCCCAGTTACCATTACTGAACATTTTGATCAAAGATTCTATAGAAGAATCCTGATCAAACAGGGGAAACATACAGAACAGAATTTCAAATTCTCATAGGCTCTAGACCTTAAAGCTTAAACCAAAAACATCCTCTGAAGTCATCTTAAAACTAAACAGTAGTTTGGCTTAACTAGTAAAATAGGCCTGCCTTGAGCATTACGCTCTTTTAAGAACTATTTGTATGGGATCAAGTTGACAATAGCAAATTGAAAGATTAGATAGGAACCTTAGGGGGCAGTGAGTTTATGTTAACGAGGGAGGAGCAACTCATAAAATGAGGGCGAAAATGGCTGTACAACTAGAAGAATGTAATCAATGTTCCTTATACATGTACAAACTGTTCAGCTGGTGTGTGTTTTGCTGTGTACACTCTCAATGACAACAAAATAAATAAAATTTAGAAGAAAAAACAATCTATGGAGCAAAAAAGTTTGTAGGCAGCTATTCAAGGTACAACAATTGGTCTCTACTCACCCGGAACAACAGAGGAAGAAGGAGAGTCAGGAATAGAAGGAAGATATGCAATGTGTGGGCTAACTGCCTCCACAAAAAACTGCCTCATTTTCCGTTAGACCAAAAGAACTGAATGGTGCCTGGCTACCGTCACTGAACATTTTGATCAAAAATTCCACAGAAAAATCCTGATCAAAGGTGGAAATATTACAGAATAGCATTTCAAATTCTCACGTAATCCAGACATTGTGGAGTCACGGGAGCTAATGAACTCAAACTACTGCTCTGAGATAATCTTTAAACCTTAACCCAAAAAACATCCCCTGAAGTCTTCTTAAAACCAAACAATAGTTTAACTTAACAAGTAAGGAGTGTCTGCATTGGGTATTATGCTCTTTTAAGAACTACCTACGTAGGATAAAATTGACAACAACAACTGCGAAGATTAGATAGGAACCTTAAAAACAAACAAAAAAAAACAAACCCCTTGCCACTGAGTCAATTCCCACTCATAAGGACCCTACGACACAGCAGAACTGCCCCATATGGTTTCCAAGGAGCGCATAGTGAATCTGAATAACTGACCTTTTGGTTAGCAGCCGTAGCTTGCCACCAGGGCTTCCAGATAAGAACCTTAAATTGGGGGCAGTTAATTAATGTCAATGGGGGAAGAACAATCCTCAGAAAGAGAGGGTGAGAACTGCTGCAAAACTCGAAGAATGTAACAAATGTCACCGAATCCTGTATGTAGAAATGGGTGAATTAACATATGTTTTGTTGTGCATATTCTCAGTTACAACAAAAGAGACAGAAACCCTATAAGTAACATTATACTCATGATTTCCCCTTTACATTGGAAACAAGGTAAGGATATTCTACCAAAGATTACAAAAGCAGTTTTTGAATGCTGTTAAACACAAAGTTTCAAAATCACAAAAACAAAAATTCTCTATTAGTCATCTAGTGCTGCTATAACAAAAACACCACAAGTACATGACTTTAACAAAGATATTTTCTCACAGTCTAGTAGGCGAGAAGTCCAAATTCAGGGCATCGGCTCCAGAGGAAGGCTTTCTCTTTATGTCGGCTCTGGAGGAACGTCCTTCTCATAGATCTTCCCCTGGACTAGAAGCTTCTCTGCATAGGAACCCCAGGTCCAAAGGACGTGCTCTGCTCCCAGTGCTTCTATCTTGGTGGTATGAGCTCCCCAAATCTCTGCTTGCTTCCCTTTCCTTTTATCTCTTGTAAGATAAAAGGTGGTGCAGGCCACACCCCAGGGAAACTCCCTGTACACTGGATCAGGGATGTGACCTGAGCAAGAGTATTACATCCCACCCTAATCTTCTTTAAACACAGGCAGAGATTATGATTTATAACACACAGGAAAACCATAAAATGGAGGACACTGAGATTCATTGCCTAACCAAGATGACACATATTTTGGGGGGACACAATTCGACCCATGACCCTCTCTAAAATAATGTATTCCTTTAATGTAATGCCAATCAACATGCCAACAAAATTATTTGGGAACTTGGCAAAATAATACTTAAGCAAAGGAGCCCCGGTAGTGCAACGACTAAGCGCTCAGCTGCTAACTGAAAGGTTGACAGTTGGAACCCACCCAGCAGCTCCACAGGAGAAAGAACTGGCAATCTTCACCCATAAAATTACAGCCTAGAAAACACTATGGGGCAGTCCTACTTTGGGCCATCACTATGGGTCTAAATCAACTCAACAGCAATAACCTATCCTTTGCTTCAGAAGGAATATCTCAACATGTCTGTCATGGACTAAATTATATTCCCCCAAAAATATGCGTTATCAATTGGGCTGGGCCATGATTCCTGGTATTGTCTTGATTTTCCTGCATATTGTAAATCCTGCATCTATGATGTTAATGAGGGAGGATGGGAGGCAGTTATCTTAGTGAGGCAGGACACAATCTAGAAGACTGGATTGTGACTTGAAGCAATCTCTTGAGACATAAAAGAAGCAAGCAGAGAGACAGGTGGACCTCATATCACCAAGAAACCACTGCTGGGAGCAGAGCACATCATTAGGACCTGAGGTTCCTGTGCTGAGATGCTCCCAGACCAAGGGGAGGCTGATGCATTATAAAGACCCTCCTCCAGAGCCAACAAAGAAAGAAAGCCTTCTCCTGGAGCTCACACCCTGAATTTGGACTTCTAGCCTACTGGACTGTGAGAGAAGGGACTTCTCTTTGTTATAGCCATCCACCTGTGGTGTTTCTGTTATAGCAGCACTAGATGACCAAGATAACACCCTACACCACTGAACCCCTAAAAATTTCACTGAAGTGGAAGGCACCTGAATTTCTGTCAGAAATTCTACCATGCAAATGTTTTTCCAAGAAGTTCAATCAGTGATGACATTTCTTACTTACTAGGCCCAGTAAGCATAATGCCATCAAATGCAGTGGACTACTGTGACATTTTGCAGAAGGGAAAGGCGATCAAAGTCCCCATGGACTAAACTATGATATAGGGCTGGAGAACTGACATAGCCCTGAGGTAGGACACTAAAGGTGTATTGTGGTCTTCTTAGCTGAAGCCAAATTGCTTTTCATCATCCTTCAAAACAGGTACAGAGAACTTCCAGACAACATGGCACTACAGACAGAAGCACCATGCAGTCCTTCCACAGCAAAGACCCAAAATACTAAGTAAAACACAGACAAATGTCAATCCTTGAACCCTAAGGGTCAAATGAAAAGATAAAGAACTCAGCCAAGGCCTGAACAGAATAAGGAACTGACAGAGAAAAGAGAATGAGGAGAGATACATGCTGAGGTCCCCTATCAGCTAATGCAGCAAGGATTTGCCATCTTGGACTCCTGTTGGAGATCGGTGGATAGGGAGTATGGGAACTGAGCTTCACAAAGCTCCCAGCAGGAGATGGAACACCCAGTAATGAGCAATATATGCTTTCTAACCCCTATCCTTCTCCCCCCACTCAACCTCCCCTCCTTCATAGCTGGCTGCAGTGGCTTTGCTGGCCAAGAAGTGCAGGGTCCGTTACACATGGATTCACTCCACCTGCACTGGAGATCAGCAGACAGGGAGTACAGGAAAGCAGCTTCCAGGAGTTCCTAGTAAGAGAATGAGCACCTGCTGGACCTACCCTGCTGTACCAAAGCTGAGCAACTGGACCTGACCACTGGACAAGGAGGTGAAAAGTACTGTGCCCACAGATGAGCAAACAACAAATAACATACAGCCCGCCTGCTCAGACATAACCAAACAAAACAAAAAAGCAGGACGAAACAAATCTACAACCAATAAATGAAGAAAATAACTACTGAATGTCACAAAGACAAAAGAAAATATGAAAACATATAAAAAACCAGGACAGGATGGTTCCACTAGGCATCGAAAATAAAACACCAGATGAGCTTCCACTAGAAGAAAAGGCACTAGAACCATCTGATAGGAAATTCAAATCTCTAATATTCAGAGCTATCTATGTTCAAGCAATAAGCAGACAAAAATTAGGGAAAAACAGACAAAAATCATGGAAAAGGCAGACAAATTCACAGAAAATACAGAAAGCAAAATAGTAGAATTCAATAAAATAATACAGGAACAAAATAAACTCACAACTAGAAATCATACAAAAACAACCATCAGAAATGAAAAAGATAAACAAGATTTCAGATATGGACAGTGTCATAGCAGGGCTGAGGAGCAGGTTTGAACCTGAAGACAGGATCAGCGAAGTGGAAGACAAACATTTGAATAAAACTCTGAGAAAAATCAGAAAAAAGACCAAAGAAAAATGAAGAAACCCAGAGAATTACATCAGATACAATTCAAAAGCAAAAATTTGCAGGCGATCGAAGTTCCAGAACGGGGAGAAAATGGGAAACACAGAGAGGATCATTGAAGAATTGCTGACAGAAAGCTTCCTTAATATCATGAAAGATGAAACAGTGACCATCCAAGATGCTAAACAGATCCCATACAGGATAGACCACAAAAGAAAATGACCCAGGCATATCATAAACACACTTGCTAAAACCAAGGACAAAGAGAGACTCCTGAGAACAGCTTGAGAAAAATGAAAAGTCACATACAAAGGAAAAACAATAAGACCAAACTCTGATTATTTGGCAGAAACCATGCAGGTAAGAAGGCAATGGGATGACATATATAAAACCTTGAAAGAAAAAAATTGTCAGCCAACAATAATACATCCTGTGAAATTATCATTCAAATATTATGGTGAAATTAGAATATTTCCAGATAAACAAAAATTAAGGGCATATGTAAAAACCAAACCAAACTTATAAGAATTACTGAAGGGAGTCCTTCGTTCTGAGAACAAACAATATCAGACCACAGCCTGAATGGAGGATAGAAGACTGTACCACCCAGGTAACAACCTAGGAAATGAACTCTCAAGGACTATCCAAAACCAAGAGTTACAACAGGGAACCAAAGAGCTTAACGTGTAAATGACAACAATGTCAGAACAATAAAAGAGGGAATAAATGGCATAGGTATAGAATTTTCTAATGGAGAGGAAGGAAAGGCAATACCAAGTAATAACAGACTGCATCAAACATAGGACGGTAAGGGTAAATTTCAATGTAACCAAGAAAAAAGTTAACAAACCTACTCATCAAAAAAAAAAGAAAAACATAAAGTCTAACTAAAAACAGAATTTACAAAAACAGAAGAAATGAAAAAAAAATCCATAAACAAAAGGAATTCAGTACAGGAGAGTAAAAGGTCCAAAGAAAACATCAGCACTATACACACACAAAAAAACAGTATACTACGACAGCAATAAACTCATACCTATCAATAATTACACTGATGTAAACGGCCTAAATGCACCCAGGAAGAGACAGAGAGTGACAGAATGCATTAAAAAAACAGATCCATCAATATGGTGTCTACAAGAAACACACCTTGGAAACAATGACGTAAATTTATTAACAATTAAAGGATGGCTCTTCTTCAACATTGTGTTGGATATCCTAGCCACAGAAATTAGGCTAGATAAATAATGGGCACCCAGACTGGCAAGGAAGAAGTAAAAGTATCTCTATTTGCAGATGACATGATCTTATATACAAAAACCCTAAGGAATCCTCAAGAAAACTACTGAAACTAACAGAAGAATTCAGCAGAGTAGAGTATCCGGATACAAGATAAACATATAAAAATCAGTTGGATTCCTCTACACTAACAAAAAGAACATCGAAGAGGAAATCGCCAAATCAATACCATTTACAGTAGCCCCCAAGAAGATAAAACACATAGGAATAAATCTTACCAGATATGTAAAAGACCTATACATAGAAAACTACAAGACACTACTGCAAGAAACCCAAAGAGACCTATGCAAGTGGAAAAACATACCTTGTTCATGGACAGGAGGACCCAACATTGTGAAAATGTCTCCTCTACCCAAAGTGATCTATGGATACAGTGCAATTCCGATCCAAATTCCACCAACAATTTTACTGAGATAGAGAAACAAATCACCAGCTTCATATGGAAGGGAATGAGGCCCTGGATAAGTAAAGCATTACTGAAAAAGAAGAGCAAACTGGGAGGCCTCACTCTACCTGATTTTAGAACCTACTATACTAAAATTTTTATACTGCCACAGTAGTTAAAACAGCCTGGTGTTGGTACAACAAGAGATACATAGACCAATGGAACAGAACTGAGAAACCAGACATAAATCCACCCACATATGAGCAGCTGATATCTGAAAAGGCCCAAAGTCAGATAAATGGGGGAAAGACGGTCTTTTTAACAAATGGTGCTGGCATAACTGAATATCTATCTGCAAAAAAATGAAACAAAACCCATACCTCACACCATGCACCAAAACTAACTCAAACTGGATCAAAGACCTAAATATAAACAATATAAGATTATGTAAGAAAAAATAGGGACAACACTAGGAGACCTAATACTTGGCATAAACAGTATACAAAACATTACTAACAATGCAGAAGAGAAACCAGATAACTGGGAGCTCCTAAAAATCAAACACCTATGCTCATCCAAAGAGTAAAAAGACTTCCTACAGACTGGGAAGAAGTTTTTAGCTATGACATTTTTGATCAATGTCTGATCTCTAAAATCTACACAATACTGCCAGAACTCAACTACGAAAAGACAAGTAACCCAATTAAAAAATGGGCAAAGTGTAGGAACAGGCACTTCACCAAAAAAGACATTCAGGTACCTAATAGATACATGAGGAAATGCTCATGCTCATTAGCCATGAAAGAAATCAAACCAAAACTACAATGAGATTCCATCTCACCCCAACAAGGCTGGCATTAATCCAAAAAACACAAAATAAGAAATGTTGGAGATGATGTGTAGAGACTGGAACACTTATACACTGCTGGTGGGGAATGTAAAATGGTACAACCACTTTGGAAATCAAATTGGTGCTTCCTTAAAAAACTAGAAATAGAACAACCATACGATCCAGCAATCCCACTCCTTGGAATATACCCTAGAGAAATAAAAGCCTTCACAAGAACAGATATGTGCACACCCATGTTCACTGCAGCACTGTTTACAATAGCAAAAACATGGAAGCAACCAAGATGCCCATCAGCAGATGAATGAATAAATTATGGTATATTCACACAATGGAACATTACTCATTGATAAAGAACAATGATGAATCCGTGAAACATTTCATAACATGGAGGAATCTGGAAGGCATTATGCTGAGTGAAATTAGTCAGTTGCAAAAGGACAAGTATTATGTAAGACCACTATTATAAGAACTCAAGAAATAGTTTAAACAGAGAAAAGAATATTCTTTGATGGTTACGAGAGGGGGAAGGATGGAGGGAGGAAGGGGGTGGGTTTTCACTAATCAGATAGTATATAAGAACTATTTTAGGTGAAGGGAAAGACAACACACAATACAGGAGAGGTCTGCACAACTGGACTAAACCAAAAGCAAAGAAGTTTCCTGAATAAACTGAATGCTTCAAAGGCTAGCGTGGCAGGGGTTTGGGGACCATGGTTTTAGGGGACATCTAAGTCAACTGGCTTAATAAAATCTATTAAGAAAACAATCTGCATCCTATTTTGGAGAGTGGCATCTGGGGCCTTAAACACTAGCAAGTGGCCATCTAGGATGCATCAATTAATCTCAACCCACCTAGAGCAAAAGAGAATGAAGAACACCAAAGACACAAGGTAATTATGAGCCCAAGAGACAGAAAGGGCCACATAAACCAGAGACTACATTAGCCTGAGACCAGAAGAACTAGAGGGAGCCCGGCTACAACCAATGACTGCCGTGACAGGGAACACAACAGAGAACCCCTGAGGGAGGAGAGCAGTGGGATGCAGACCCCAAATTCTCGTAAAAAGACTAGATTTAACGCTCTGACTGAGACTAGAAGGATCCTGGAGGTCACGGTCCCCAGACCTTCTGTTAGCCCAAGTCAGGAATCATTCCCAAAGCCAACCCTTCAGACAGGGATTGGACTGGGGTATGGGATAGAAAATTATACTGAGGAAAAATGAGCTTCTTGGATCTAGTAGACTCATGAGACTATGTTGGCATCTCCTGTCTGAAGGGGAGAGGAATGGGTAGAGGGGGCAGAATGGACACAAAAAGAGAGTGGAGGGAAGGAATATGCTGTCTCATTAGGGGAAGAGTAATTAGGAGTATATAGCAAGGTGTTTATAAATTTT